>NC_044568.1:11197006-11511978 GCF_007565055.1 Rhinopithecus roxellana
AACGTGTAATTAATATGTTAGAACCATCACTCCTCCATGCAAAGGAAGCAGTGGCCCCCCTTGTTTGCTGCACACTGGATCACCCGAGGAGCTTTTAAAATGGCCTCACCGCCAGCTGGAGACATTCTGATTTAATTGGCATTGGGTGTGATTTGGGCATCAGGGTTGTTGGTAAAGTTCCCCAGCTGATTCCAATGTGCAGCAAAGTTTAGGAATGACAGTTAGGGTTAAGGTCAGAATCATCTGGGATGCTTTTATCCATATAATGATGCCTCACATACTTCACCGTTTTTCTAAAAGGCTTGTGAGTGCCCAGAGATGGAGAGAATGTGGAGCTGGGAAGATGCATGTGTTTGCAAACATATATTTTGAAGAAACATTTATATGTGATTCTAGTATGGCTCACTCATCCCTTGGAGAACAATGGACTACTAACCATGAAAAACATTTTTCAAAAGCCAATTTGCTGTATTAATTTGCTCAGTAAATCTTATTTAATCAAAGTAAATATATCAAACGATCCCTTCTGAAATTTGAGAGCAAATTAAAACTAACTGTATTTCAAAAATAGACTTCTAGGCCAGGCATGGCAGCTCATGCCTGTAATCATAGCACTTTGGGAGGCTGAGTTGCGTGGATTGCTTGAGCTCAGGAGTTTGAAACCAGCCTGGCCAACACAGCAAAACCCCGTCTCTAAAAAGGAAAAAAAAATCTGTTTTAAAAAAACTTGTAAGACTTAGATGACGCTGGAAGAAAAAGCAGAACCTCTACTTGTTTGAGCAAGGTGAAGCTTAACAACTACTTTTGAATTGCATACTGGAACATCAGAATCTTTTGAAATCAGAAGAAACCAGGGACTTGCGCCAAAACAGTGCCTTTTTACTTAGGGTTGAATACAAATATTAAGTGATGACTCCATAGAGGCCAAAGCTCGGGGCTTTAGACATAGATGGAGTCTAGTTCCTACTGAAACAGAATTTGATCTCAGTAATTGTTATACCTGAGAGAGGAAAGTGACATTATTATGAGTAAATTTACCATTTTTAATTAAACTAGGTTACTGACAAATTAGCTTAAAAAGCTAGTACATTAGAAACAAAATTAAGCTTGTAAGCTAGTCATGTTTATAGACTGGAAAGTTAAGTTAGGGATAAGGACATTAACATTCAAAGGTAGACTTCTCAAACTGTTTTCCTGAAAATCAACACTCATAATCTAGGGAGATGTTAATAATGTTCCCTGGCCATCTCCAATGGAACTGGGCTTTGTTGTGACTTTTTAAAAAGTATTTATTTTATTTTATTTTATTTTTTAAAATTTTATTTTATGACAGAGTCTCTCTCTGTTGCCCAGGCTAGAGTGCAGTGTCGTGACCTCTGCTCACTGCAAGCTCCGCCTCCCGAGTTCACACCATCCTCCTGCCTCAGCCTTCCAAGTAGCTGGGACTACAGGCGCCCGCCACTGCACCCGGCTAATTTTTTGTATTTTTAGTAGAGACGGGGTTTCACTGTGTTAGCCAGGATGGTCTCGATCTCCTGACCTCCTGATCTGTCCGCCTCAGCCTCCCAAAGTGCTGGCATGAGCCACCGTGCCTGGCCTATTGTGACTTTTTAAAGAAACTTGAACCCGTCGTTCAAGGGTGTTTTGAAAAGTCATGTGTGATTGTGGCCTATGAAGTGCTCGTGCATGATGGGAAAATTTAAATGCAGATACACTATGGCACCACTGGAGGACAAGCTGTTCCTTCTTCCAAGAGTACTTTCCAAAGTAGTACTCATCGTCTTAGGCCTGTAGCCCATAAAGAACTAATAATTTCTCCCAGAAACATCCAATAAAAAGCACCTCTCTTTCCCATTAAGTTCAACACTGTCATAACATAAATGCATCAAATAAATAGCTACACTATTTCTGGGATTGCTTATTTGCTATCTGGCTTTCCCTTCTGCCACACAGCATCTGAGGTTAAAAGAGAAACAGAAAATTCATATTTAGGTCCCAGCAATCCATATATCATTGACATCAATTTCTTAAACTGCTTGCTGAAAAGGGAAACCAAATGGCTGAGATGACAGAGGATAGCTGGGATGCTTTTAGCATATGGGCGTCTGTCACTCAACCCTTGGAAGCCTCATTGTACTCACCTTTCTAGTGTGTGTCTAAGATCAGGCTGGCTGACTGTGCTGTTATCTAGCAATATGGTAGAACATGAGCTGTATTTTCTATCAAGATGCTATGGAGGTATCTGAAGGAGAAAGAAGATAGAGAAAAATGTCACAGTAGGCTGAACCTACAAAAGTGTGGACTGTTTTCCTTAGTCAAAATGTCCAACAATAAAGCATTAAGGTATTTCTTATGCCCCGTGACCTGCCTGAGTGTGGTATCATGAGCAGCTCTATGGGAAACTCATTGGGGGTGCTTCACTTCCGCAGGTGATGTTCGAGGAATGGGTTATAAAATGCTGCCCTTGCTATGATACCAATCATCAAACCTGGCTCTATTATGAATTCCCTTTATAAATAATGGGAAAAGTTTAAAATAAAATTTCATGTTCTTTTAATTATGCAGTAAAAAGCAGCTGAGATTTTCTATTTCTATTATTCATTAACTACAACAAAACGTCATATATTAAAAAATATTGGCACAAGACCATTTTTATTGCAGCAAATAAAGACCTAATACTACATTCACTAAATTGCTAATCCTAATCCTAAGTGTGCTCATTCAAGAGACAGTGTGATAGAACCAGCATTTTAGAGTCAGAGACTGTGTGCTAGGGCGGCTCAGTGACCAAACAAGTGAGGGGCCATAGGTTTCTCTGGGCCTGTTTCCTTGGGGGAAGATAGAAAAAGTACTGCTTTAAGACTCTCTCACATCTGAAAATGAGATGATGAAAACAACTTCGGGAATTTAACTGTCACTTCATGTTTACATAAGACTGCTATTACATTACTCAAATGAGAACCTCTGAGAATACTTTGCATTCATTTCAAAAGTTGATTGATTTTATCCTGTAAGTTATTTGACACACATCATGGCACTTTCCTGCCTCACTCATGCTGCTCTCTGCCCGGAATAGCCATTTCCCCCTTGTCCCAGCAAGCTTCACCTCCTCTGCCTTCTGGGATCCCTCTGCCAGCAGCCACACCACAAAACATTTCCGGTTTTGTATACTCCTCAGTTTAATTCACCGTTTGCTACATGATAGCAACTGCCTGCAGAGCATCCCTCTGGTGAGAAAGTAAGCCTCTCCAGGGGAGGGAGGGCCCTTCCTCTCCTACCTGCAGCTGCTGAGCACAGAATGTTGGAGAAATTAAGGAGTTCAATGAGTGCTTGACAAGTTATTTAAATCAGTTACAATTTGAAAGGTAAATCTTCCTACAGTTACAAATCGGTGAAAATCTATCTGCAGTGCTATCAGAGAGGTTACAGTGAACCTTTCCAGCCCTCTAGAAAATAAAGTATCTCTAAAACACGTTAAAAGTATCTATGCATTTGTCAAGAGTGCAACAGTCAATATGGAAACTGCCTCATCTATATTTAAAAAAATGCTCTTCCTGGCTGGGCATGGTGGCTCACTCCGGTAATCTCAGCAGCTTGGGAGGCTGAGGCGGGTGGATCATGAGGTCTGGAGTTCAAGACCAGCCTGGCCAAGATGGTGAAACCTCGTCTCTACTAAAAATACAAAAATTAGCTGGGTGTGGTGGTGGGTGCGTGTAATCCCAGCTACTCAGGAGGCTGAGGCATTCCAGCCTGCGTGACAGAGCAAGACTCCGTCTGAAAACAAAACAAAACAAAACTCTTTCTTAAAAATAATGGCAGTAACCAAATCCTAGTTACCAAATAGTTGAAGAGATCAACAGCATTATTTAAAATCACAAAATACCAGTTATTTTAGCTTTTAAAAAAATAACTCAGATGAGCCTTCCTTCCTCCTGTTGGGATATGCTTATCTGCATCGTTATCACACTCTTCCATCAGGGCCTCCCACAAGTACATAAAAGACAGGGAAGGGAGAAGATCTAGTGATTGTTTATAAAAGTACACAGTATTTAAAAATTGCCTGTAGCCAGTAATCAGAAATATCCATACAGTCTAACACCATTTTGCTTGTTTTAGATGCTTTTTACTGTAAATTCACTTACTTCTTAACAAAAATCCCAGATGTTTTTGAACAATATTACTATATGAAGGACCAAATTTTCCTTCAAGGTAGAAATGTTTTAACTTTAGCTAAACTCTTATGTTTCTTAAGCTATTCTATTAATATGTATACTTTACATTAACAGTGTGTGTCGATGTACATACTTTTATTGCCTCAAAAAACAAATATACTATGAAAAATGAAAATTGACTCATTCAGATACTTTCACTCCAAATGAAAGAAGGTATCCCTTAAGGTCACTACTATTAGGGGTAATACAGCTTAATACTACACCATAACAAAAGTTGTTTCTGAGGAAAAATCCATATATGAGAATAAAAGAACAGAAAAAAAAAATATACCCAAACACAGACTAGTTGGTACAGCTTTAGATGATATCTGTCCCCATTTTGTTCTATTTAAAATTTCGTATAGTAAACATATATTGTTTTTTTTTTTTTTTTTTTTTTTTTTTAATTCTTGCTGTTTCTCACCCTGGAGTGCAGTGGCCTGAACTCACCTCACTGCAATCTCTGCTTCCCAAGTTCAACCAATTCTCCTGCCTCAGTCTCCTGTGTAGCTGGAAATACAGGCATGTGCCACCATGCTGGACTGATTTTTGTATTTTTAGTAGAGACGGTTTCACCATGTTGGCCAGGCTGGTCTTGAACTCCTGGCCTCAAGTGATCCACCTGCCTCAACCTCTCAAAGTGCTGGGATACAGGTGTGAGCCAACATGCCCAGCTCTCAAGATCACTTTTTTCTCCCAATTTTTTCACAAGACATGTTTCAGATATTTTAAAAATAATTAATGACTTTTAGCTAACTTAAAAATTTCTAACACTTTGTGCACTAACAAAAACAGTTCCATCTATGTTGTACAGCAATAGGACCACATGGCAGGTATAGAGTTTGAATAGAATTCTTACACAAGGTCTGAGTGGAAAAGTGTAATATGCTTATTGTAGGTATAAATAGAAATTGTCTGAATTAATGTATAATTATGTCAAATTTAAACTTAGATTTACACTTATATATGGGTTCTAAATTTGCATTAAATATGATGGATTGAGCAGAAATTTATTTTCTCTTCCTTCTGAAATCTCATTAGCATTAGTCATAAAATAAACATTATATACAGGACCAAGAGACAGGATAGACGGCAGATGATTCTGAGTCAATGTTGTGAGTTGAAAAGCAGATAGAGGAGTGGCAACTGACATGGAAGCACAACTTTGGAGCTGGCAGGGAGTGACTGGAACAGAAACAAGCAATCTTGTTTGAAGAACCCAACCCAGGCTCCAAAATCAGAGGCACATGGTACCTGGGAAGGTAGCGTGAAATATACAAGACCAGCAAGTTCAACTGTAAATCTGTGCTTAGAGCCTCAAGTCTACCTCTCCTCCCATCTTATAAGGAATTTGGATGTGTATTCTCTGGATATATTATACCTGAGGGTTTCTGGGCTCAGAGCTACAAGGGCTGAAACCTGGGAAATGGGAATAAATTGCACACACAAAGTGAAACTCCACCTTCCTTCCCAACCCTGCTTCTGGAAAGCCAGCAACCATGCTTGCACTGCCTAGGCAGAAAATTGGGAGACCCTTCTTGGAAGAAAACGGAAGCAATGCAAAGAAAATACCCTCATACCCTCATATGATACACTGAGGTCCCCCAAAACAAAAGCTGACTTGACCTCCAAATCCCCACAATGAGACCCCTCAGTGAACAAAGGTCCCGCTTCCAAATAGAGAAAGCCAAAGGCCACCATACATCTGAGGGAAGTCTCCAATAAGAGTTCAAAATAACAGGAAAAAGGAATTCCTGGGACCAGTAAAAATTCAGGAGCAAAACTTTTTAAAAAATCTTAAAATAATCTCCTTAAGGAGATAAAAAAGTCAATAGAAGAGTTAGCACAGAAAGTCAAACAATCTCTAAGAAGCAGAGCAAAAGACAAATTGGAAAATAGGAGGGGAAGAAATTAAAGACCAATACAGAAATACTGGTCTAAGAGGCTCAATATCTGAATCATAAGAATATTAAAATAATAATAATAGAGAAAATAGGACAATTCTCTAAAAGAGATAGTCTGCAGACTTAATGGCCGCAATAAAATAAAAGGTTCCCACGAAGCTGTATTATACAATTTCAGAATCCCAGGAATAGAGAAGGTCCTAAAAAGCTCAAGAAATGTAAAAATGTGTTAAATATGATGTATCACACAATGGCAATAGTTTCAAGAACAGTATAATGAAAACACAATACAGAAATGTCTTCAGAGCCATGAAATTTAGTTTTCGCTGTAGGATTTTATACTCTATAACAAAGGAGGGGTTTTGAGAGAGGCTAGCTCTCTATACATGTATGCCCATGAGCTTTTCCTCAGAAACTGTGCTCCAGCACCACTGGGGAGTAACACAAGGCAGAGGGCAATGCACAGTCTAGGACTCAGGGATCCAACATGAGTGGTCACAGAAGAGTTCAGAGAGGACTCCCAGGCAAACAGGCTCAGGGCAGCCTAGGGAAACACAGTCCATCCTGGAGGAGGAGAACCAAAGGCCAAGGAAAGTTGCTTCCAGAGAAAACATGGAACATATGTTTTAGTAGATAAAATATTATTTTTGATAGGCATGTAACAAATGTTACAACACTTGGGGAAGAATAGCTGTCAAAAAAGAGGCAAAGGAACATAGTCAGAAAATTAATTCCACACACAAAATAATGAAGGATGTGAAAACAAAGAGGCCAGCTGGGGGCTAATGGTCGCATTTGGCTTTATGAGCTATCATGGGCTAGGAAAAGGGGGGTTATCTGGGAGAAGTGCAGACATATTCAGATTTCAGAATTATTTCAGAGAAACAATGAAGGATGTACAAGGAGGAGGCACAGTCAGAATACTACATGACTCAGCAGTGAATAATATGTGCATGGTCATAATCATGTAAATATCAATTAGTGATTTAATAAAAAATGTGTTTCAGGTGGAAGAAACGGGGAGGGAAACGAGGTCACAGTGGAGTGAGGAAGCTACTCTTTCACCTGCTATGACAGGAAGTCAGCAGAAAGTGTTGAAGAAAGTGGATTTAGCTATTTTTAATTTTATTGGAATACAAAAGATTAAATATTTAAGGCAGATATTTTTATCACAACCAAATTTTGTAACTTAAATGTCAGACACCCTTAAACATGGTCACAGTAAGCTAAAGACTTACTTAAAGTATAAATCTGATACAAGAGATTTAGAAAATCCACCAAAAAATGATCATGCTAATAGCACTGACTTCCTGTTGAATTTTTAAGGAATCATGACAGAGTTTTAATTCAAACAATTTCTTAACTTTTCAAAAGCTTACTTACATAATATAGGTGAGAGCTCCTCCTCTTTTCTTGCACTAAGAATGAAAAAATAACTAATCAGTTCTGGCATAAATACCATAGAATAAAAGTAGTTGCTAATCATCTGATTATCACTATATAAAATGAGATAAAATTCCATTTTTAAAAATTCTTACCAACAAAATTTATAATTTAAATAATCTGGCAGGATGAATCTCATAAAGTAAAATCTAAAAATATAGTTTTACTTTTTGACCTAACAGATATTCTATTGCATAAAAATGAAAGAATTCCCACATACACAAGGAAAGGCAAAACAAATTAAGCAATGTGTGTGCCCTCCAAATCTCATGTTGAAATGTAGTCCTCAGTGCTGGAGGTCGGGAAGTATTTGGATCATGGGGGCAGATTCCTCATGAATGGATTAGTGCCATCCCCTTGGTGATGAGTGAGTTCCTGCTCTGAGTTCATGCATGATCTTCTTGGGTTTTTGTTGTTTGTTGTTGTTGTTGTTGTTGTTCTGAGATGGGGTCTCACTCTGATGCCCAGGCTAGAGTACAGTGCCGTGATTATGGTTCACTGCAACCTTGACCTCCTGGGCTCATGTGATCCTCCCACCTAAGCCTGTGGAGTAGCTGGCGCTGCAAGCATGCACCACCACACCTGGCTAATTTTTAAATGTTTTGTAGATACAGGGTCTCATTATGTTGGCCAAGGCTGGTCTCAGACTCTGGCCTGAAGTGATCTGCCTGCCTCAGCCTCCCAAAGTGCTGGAGTTACAGGCGTGAACCACTGCACCTGGCCTGATCTGCTTGTTTAAAAGCAGGCAACACCTCCCACTCTCTCTTGCTCCTCTCAATATGCGAGAGATGACTTCACCTTCCACCATGATTATTAGGTTCTTGAAGCCCTTGCCAGAAGCAGATGCTAGCACCACACTTCCCGTACGGCCTGTAGAACTGTGAGCCAATAAAGCCTCTTTTCTTTATAAATTATCCAGTTTCAGGTATTCCTTCATAGAAATGCCAAAATACAGGACAGATGAGAAATTTAGCTAGTAAAAAATTTACCTATTGTATATATGAACCCCTAAGCAGTAGTGTTTTCTGATTCTACATTTACACATAGCTTACTTTCATTACCAGGATCTGATAGCTGACAGCTCTAAGAACCAGTTTCTGGCCAGGAGCCAATCTCTAGATGCACTAGAATCCCTGCAAGCATCCCAAATGACTTATCAGTCATCTACTAATATGTCACTAAAAAAAAAAAAATGGGTCTTTACACAACTGAAAAGTAGCCTATCTTAAACTCAAATGTTAAAATGAGTGTGCTAACATAACTGAACATGGCATCCTCAGCACACAAAATCATTTTGTTCTAACACAGGTCCGAAGGAAAAAAGCTACAAGGAGGACTTGGGCCACACTTTGTTCCCTACAGTGCCTCCTGCTTTGAAGTTGAACTGGTCTCACTGACACACATTTCTCACTGCTGAAGGGATAGGGACATGGGGTAGGTTTTCTTCTACTTCCATATACTCCGTGTGTGAGAAGCCCATGGCTCTGGAAGAAACTGAGAAATACAACAATCCTAACCAGAAGTTACCAGCTCAAGACAGGCAAAGTCAACACAAACCATGAAAATGCAGGGGAGAAACCCATGTTTTATTGTGTGGCATTACTTCAGATGTTATTATAGAATCTCCACTTCTTGTATTCTTGCTATTGAAAATAACCGAAAAACATGGTGTATGGCTTTTTTGAAAATAAAGTGAGATTTAACAGAATGTCACAAAAAATAAACAGGAGTACAGAAAACTACAGTTCTATTCTCATCCTAAAACAAGCAGGATGTGGAAACTTTACACTAGTTTCACACACTAAGGCTAACCTGGAAAACAGCACAGGCCATGTTTACCTTTCCATTACATTCGAATGAAAAAGTTCTGAGTAGCATGAACATGGATGTGACAGGCTCGTGTGGTTAGAGCACTGTGTAAAAAGGAGGCCAGAATCACAGATCCAATCTAGAACAATGGATTCTTTTGATTTGTTCAAGTGAAATCCAAGCTGTAGCCTAAATCCTATCACTCATCATTAAAATGTACTCTTTGGAGCAAGGGAAAAATGGCAAAGATGTATGAAGAAAAAGGCATAAATCCATGACTACTAAACTAAATCATGTGGCCAATTAATTGCATTGATAAAAATGTCACCAAATATGTAAACACAAAGTCTGCATGTTCCCATGAAAAGTGACAACTAAAGGAAATTATATCACATATTAATTTAAGACACGTAAGTATATGAAAAGTTGAAAAGTTTTAACTAATATCTGAGTTCCTCTAAATACTTTCTGTAATACACAAAACAGAAAGGTTATAGTTTTTTGCTTGGAGGAAGAAACAATATTGTCTTACCACTCATTTGATATTTTCTCAGGAAGAGTGTGCTTTCCCTTGGATGGTCAGAAGTAAAATCTGTAGAGGAAGAAGAAGGAAAAATGTAATAATTTAGATGAGCAGAAAAGATTCTTTTTAAAGCTACACATCCATTTTAATCACTTTTAACAGTCTTGAGAAAAGTTTTTAGTGATAAATGTAAAGAAAATAAAGGATACAATGTCCCAATTCTACTGGAGAATGCAAAAATCACAGAAGTTCTCCACGTATGTGGAATAAAACAGGCTGTGTCTGGGACTTCTTTTTAAAATTTGCACCTAAATAAACTGATGAAAGTTGTAGATGAATCATATACATGCCCTCCTCCTCCTTCTTATCAAATAAAACCACCCTCCTCTATGCTGCTATTACCAGCACATTTTAGGGAAAGTCTCAAGCAGCAAGTGATGCTGTGGTCAATTACTGTCAGACACCAGCTCAATATGTCAAATATGTAAAAACAAAAAGCTGTTTTGGGCAAAAAACAATTTTTTAAAGAGACAGGGTCTCACTCGGTTGCCTGGGCTGGAGTGGTGCAATGGTGCAATGGAGCCAGCATAGCTCACTGAAGCCTCAAACTCCTGGGCTCAAGAGATCCTCTTGCAGCTGAGACTATTGGTGCAAGCCACCATTCCTGGCTAAGTTTTAATCTTTTTTTTTTTTTTTTTTTTTTTTTGTAGAGACAGGGTGATATATGAGACATACATGGAAATGTGTTGTAAATCCTAAAGAATGATATAAAGAGTCTATTTTGGGCTCTCATCCAGCACTATCCATCTACTGCCTAGTGTGTAAAACCACTCAGAGGCTTACCTTACACCACCAAACAAGGAACAACATTCACAAGTACTTGCATGCTTTGTGTATAAAGGTACAATTCATTCACATACTGTCTTTGTTCATTCTTTCACGATTTGTGAATATTCCGAGAGTACAGGACTTTCTATCTACAAAGGCTTCATCATGAAGCTTAATAATTCTAACGTTTAAATAAATTAAGAGGCCAACCAAAGTTTAAACAGAAGAGCTGTAAGACACTTCCTCTATAGGAATGAAATCTGTAGCATACATTTTCTATTTTGAAAACTTAGTTTTCGCCTAGCCTTGGGGGATGAGAAAGGGGCCAGAACTGGGCACTGGGGTAGGGAGGAGGAAAGAAACCACCAGATGCAGCAGGTAAAAAAAATGGGGGTGAGGGGGTTGGGCACGAGGCAAGGGCAGGCCTCCTGCCTGGTGCCTGGGCATAGGAAAGCTGGCTAGGGGCAGGAGGGAGGAGCCCGAGGCTGTGGATGCCTCTAGGGGGGACCTTGGGTCAGCAGCGGCCAAAGATGCACCTGAGGGCAAACAGTATCAGTCGCCTCCTTACCTTTGGGCATCTCCTGGTCACTGATGTTCTGCAAGTCATGGCCCTCGCGGGCTCCCAAATCCGACTGGGCAGGCTCCACATCAGTGGGGTGTGGCGCTACTGCCACCTCCGCCTCCGTGAGGTTATAGCTGCAGGGCGGTTCCGCCCACCGCACCCTGCGCTGACTTGGCTTGAGGCTGGCATTAGGGAGCAGCATGTTGCATCTGCGGCGTCTCTGCTCCTCTCTGCCTTGGCCTACACCATTGCTTGAGGCTGCCTCATAGATGTCAGCGCTGCAGGACAGCTCCCCAGACCTCCTGCGCTGGCCCCGCTTGGGGCTGGTGTTGGTGCCAAAGCAACAGCTCAGCGTGTTCCCCATGGGGTAACTCGGGTCCTCTCTAGCAGCTTGGGCCTTCCCTTGCTTCCAAGTCTGCAGAGCTTAGCACTTCCACCTCTTCCCAGCAAAGGCACGCTGGCAGGGCCAGCCCCTGGCTATGGGGCTGCACCCCACCAGCAGCCCGCACCCCGCCTCAGCCGCCTCCCCTGAGCTGACTCCTCTGCAAGGGTCCCTTGGGAACCTGCTTGGTTTATTTAGAACGGGTCTAGATGCAACAAGCCCGAGAGCTGTGATTGCGGAGAAGAGCGCACAGACGGAGCTCCTCCTCCTTCCACTGCTTCCCACCAACTGAAGGAGGTTGCCCTGCCAACCGCCAGCGCTCCCTCCTGGTTCCCAGGAACCAATCAGGCCCAGAGTACCCTCCACGCGGCCCCGCCCCATTGTGAGGTGGGAGCCTAGGCTTCTGGCTCACCAGGCCCCGCCCTGCTGGCAGCCCCGCCCCCCCTTTCATTCATTGCTGGCTGCTGGGAGCCTTCAGGTTTCTCCACTGTGAGGAAGATCTGATGGTTTCAGCCAAGGAAAAGACTTATGTAAAAGAAAACCGGGCCTGGAGCGGTGGTTCACATCTGTAACCCAAAACTTTGGGAGGCCGAGGCGGGCAGGTCACGAGGTCAGGAGATCGAGACTATCCTGGCTAACATGGTGAAAAGCGGTCCCTAGTAAAAATACCAAAAAAAAAAAAAAGCCGGGTGTGGTGGCACGCGCATGTAGTTCCAGCTACTCGGGAGTTGAGGCAGGAGAATAGCTTGAACCTGGGAGGCGGAGGTTGCAGTTAGCCAAGACCGCACAGCTGCACTAAAGCCTGGGCGACAGAGCAAGACTACCTCTCAAAAAAAAAAAAAAAAAAAAAAAAAAAAAAAAAAGAGAGAAGAGAAAGGGAGGGGAAGTGAGGAGGAGAGGAGAGGAGAGAAAACCACACATAATAATATTTTAAATGTGATCATAATTGCTTTTTTTTTTTTTTTTGCTTTTTTTTTCTCTTTTATTTTCTTTTAGATGGAGTGTCCCTCTTGTTGCCCAGGCTGGAATGCAATAGCGCGATCTCGGCTCACCATAAACTCCACTTCCTGGGTTCAAGTGATTCTCCTGCCTCAGCCTCCCGAGTAGCTGGAATTACAGGCATGCGCCACCTTGCCCAGCTAATTTTGTATTTTTAGTACAGAAGGAGTTTCTCCATGTTGGTCAGGCTGGTCTGGAACTCCCGACCTCAGGTGATCCACCCGCCTCGGCCCCTCAAAGTGCTGGGATTACAGGCGTGACCCACTGCGGTCGGACAGTAAGCACTTTTAATTATGTACTAGGTGCATAGCTCCAGACAAAGAACAGTGCCTAGAGTTACACTTCTGCTTATCTAGAAGGATCAAGTCTAAGGGCATGAATTTTTAGACAACTAAAGCAAGTATCAGAAGCAAAATTTTAACTTAAATGAACTAACAGGGACACTGATTAATTCAGAACAAATTTCTAAATTTTGGAGACATTTTAATTTTATCTATAATCTTAAAAACAATCTATAGGATATATATATATACGTATATATATACATATATATACGTATATATATATGTATACGTATATATATGTGTGTATATATATATGTATACATATATACATATATATATATATATATAAAAAGATAGGGCCTCACTCTTGCCCAGGCTGGAGTGATTTATGTAATCGTTCTCATCCTTGGTTTATCTAAAAAATACAAATAATAACACAAATTTTATAAACTTGCTCTAAAAATTAAGTGAGGGACATATAATACTCCTCCCTCCGTATATTGAACATTTACAAAATTGCAGGCATTGTGTCTAGATTTTTACACATGTACCATATATAAGCCTCACAACAACCCCATCTTTTACAGGTGAGAAAACCGAGACTCAGAGAAGTTAAAAATACGTTCACGATCATATAGTAATGAATGGTGGAACTGGGATTCAATCCAGTTGTGTCTGACTCCAAAGGTGGTGCATCATCTTAACGAAGACCAAGTTATTCTCAGCACATGAAGGTACTCAAAAGATGTGGATTCCCTTTTTCTATCCCCTTATGTGTGAATTTCAGTGGCTTTCACAGCCTCAGAACAACCCCACACACCCTCCCAGGTTGGCTTTCAGTGGTTCCCTTCTTCTTGGGGCTGATTAGGAATCTGCATATTTAGACTACTTCTTCAATCACCTCCTTATAAACATGTGTGGATCAAGTAATGAAATTTTTTTTTCTTTTTTTTCTTTTATTATACTTTAAGTTCTAGGGTACATGTGCATAACGTGCAGGTTTGTTACATATGTATACTTATGCCATGTTGGTGTGCTGCACCCATCAACTCGTCAGCACCCATCAATTCATCATTTATATCATGTATAACTCCCCAATGCAATCCCTCCCTCCTCCCCACTCCCCATGATAGGCCCCAGTGTTTGATGTTCCCCTTCCCGAGTCCAAGTGATCTCATTGTTCAGTTCCCACCTATGAATGAGAACATGCAGTGTTTGGTTTTCTCTTCTTGTGATAGTTTGCTAAGAATGATGGTTTCCAGCTGCATCCATGTCCCTACAAAGGACGCAAACTCATCCTTTTTTATGGCTGCATAGTATTCCATGGTGTATATGTGCCACATTTTCTTAATCCAGTCTGTCACAGATGGACATTTGGGTTGATTCCAAGTCTTTCCTATTGTGAATAGTGCCGCAATAAACATACGTGTACATGTGTCTTTGTAGTAGAATAATTTATAATCCTTTGGGTATATACCCAGTAGTGGGATTGCTGGGTCATATGGTACATCTAGTTCTAGATCCTTGAGGAATTGCCATACTGTTTTCCATAATGGTTGAACTAGTTTACAATCCCACCAACAGTGTAAAAGTGTTCCTATTTCTCCACATCCTCTCCAACATCTGTTGTTTCCTGATTTTTTAATGATTGCCATTCTAACTGGTGTGAGATGGTATCTCATTGTGGTTTTGATTTGCATTTCTCTGATGGCGAGTGATGATGAGCATTTTTTCATGTGTCTGTTGGCTGTATGAATGTCTTCTTTTGAGAAATGTCTGTTCATATCCTTTGCCCACTTTTTGATGGGGTTGTTTGTTTTTTTCTTGTATATTTGTTAGAGTTCTTTGTAGATTCTGGATATTAGCCCTTTGTCAGATGAGTAGGTTGCAAAAATTTTCTCCCATTCTGTAGGTTGCCTGTTCACTCTGATGGTAGTTTCTTTTGCTGTGCAGAAGCTCTTTAGTTTAATTAGATCCCATTTGTCAATTTTGGCTTTTGCTGCCATTGCTTTTGGTGTTTTAGACATGAAGTCCTTGCCCATGCCTATGTCCTGAATGGTACTACCTAGATTTTCTTCTAGGGTTTTTATGGTATTAGGTCTAACATTTAAGTCTCTAATCCATCTTGAATTAATCTTCGTATAAGGAGTAAGGAAAGGATCCAGTTTCAGCTTTCTACTTATGGCTAGCCAATTTTCCCAGCACCATTTATTAAATAGGGAATCCTTTCCCCATTTCTTGTTTCTCTCAGGTTTGTCAAAGATCAGATGGCTGTAGATGTGTGGCATTATTTCTGAGGACTCTGTTCTGTTCCATTGGTCTATATCTCTGTTTTGGTACCAGTACCATGCTGTTTTGGTTACTGTAGCCTTGTAGTATAGTTTGAAGTCAGGTAGCGTGACGCCTCCAGCTTTGTCCTTTTGACTTAGGATTGTCTTGGCAATGCGGGCTCTTTTTTGGTTCCTTATGAATTTTAAAGCAGTTTTTTCCAATTCTGTGAAGAAACTCATTGGTAGCTTGATGGGGATGGCATTGAATCTATAAATAACCTTGGGCAATATGGCCATTTTCACGATATTGATTCTTCCTATCCATGAGCATGGTATGTTCTTCCATTTGTTTGTGTCCTCTTTGATTTCACTGAGCAGTGGTTTGTAGTTCTCCTTGAAGAGGTCCTTTACATCCCTTGTAAGTTGGATTCCTAGGTATTTTATTCTCTTTGAAGCAATTGTGAATGGAAGTTCATTCCTGATTTGGCTCTCTGCTTGTCTGTTACTGGTGTATAAGAATGCTTGTGATTTTTGCACATTAATTTTGTATCCTGAGACTTTGCTGAAGTTGCTTATCAGCTTAAGGAGCTTTTGGGCTGAGACGATGGGGTTTTCTAAATACACAATCATGTCATCTGCAAACAGGAAGTAATGAAATTTTCTAGGCCATTGGTTACTGTGAATTGTCTAGCTTTTTTATTGCAAATTTATATGTAACACATTTTATTACATAAAAAAAATCACAGGATCTACTGAATTTGTGCAGAAAGGTCCCAAAGTACACTGCAGAAACATCATACTGACTACACAGGAAGACCAGCCCAAACACACAAAGCAAGAGTCCCTCCAAAGGCCAGGTGTGAGGTGGTTCTTGCCTGTAATCCCAGCAATGTGGAAGGCCAAAGCGGGTGAATCACTTAAGGCCAGGAGTTCGAGTCCAGGCTGGCCAACACAGTGAGACCCAGTCTGCATAAAAATTTACTTATTATTATAATTAAAAAGAGTACCTCTAACATTGCTTTAGAATAGAGAGCTCTGGTCTAGAATTCAAGATACGGAGTTATGAGTCCCAATGTGGTTACTTAACTACTGTTGTGACTTTGGGCGGGTTATGTAATCACTATGATTCTCAGCCCTTTCTTTGCAAATTATCAGCATTGGAATAGATGATTTTTAAAAGCCCTGACCAGCTCTAGCATTCAACGATTCTGTATTAGTGGATACTTGTCAAAACCATAATTTACTTCTTTAGTGATGCCCTGAGGTGTTCCTGTGGTTACAGGAAATGTGGAAATAATATAGTCATATTGGTCATAGGAAATAAATTTGGCTTTGCTTTTTTATTTTATTTTATTTTATTTTTTTGTTTTTTTTTTTGAGACAGAGTCTCGCTCTGTCGCCCAGGCTGGAGTGCAGTGGCCGGATCTCAGCTCACTGCAAACTCCGCCTCCCAGGTTCACGCCATTCTCCTGCCTCAGCCTCCCGAGTAGCTGGGACTACAGGCGCCCGCCACCTCGTCCGGCTAGTTTTTTGTATTTTTTAGTAGAGACGGGGTTTCACTGTGTTAGCCAGGATGGTCTCGATCTCCTGACCTCGTGATCCGCCCGTCTCGGCCTCCCAAAGTGCTGGGATTACAGGCTTGAGCCACCGCGCCCGGCCACTTGGCTTTGCTTTTAAAATGGGTGATTTAAGCACATGGAATCTATGACTATTTTGAGAAATAACACGAGATAGTCAATGTGATGCAGCCTAATGTGGTCCCAAAGTGTTTCTGCAGGATCAGAAACTCACAAAAGCATTCACTTCCCCATGAATATACCAGTGAGTCCTCTAGCCACAAAAACTTACAGTCCATATATGTTGTAATGTTTAATACTTGTGTGAATTACTGCATTTATAATGCACTCCTTGAAAGGGTATGGCCTGCTTCCCAAAGTCCTTGGTATTGGAAGCCTAACTGCCATTCAGTGACTGGAAAACCCTCTCCCACCTTCTCCTATTTCCTTCCATGACTGCTGGATTACGAAGGAACTGAAAACAACAATAAGTGAGGACTGGTTAAAGAAACAAGTGATGTTCATCCTGAGAATGACTGACATTTCAGTGAAAAAATGAGAGTAGTCTTTGAATAACTGAAGGTCTACTGTAGAAGAGGGTGTCAGCTGGATGTGTTCTGTAGACCCCTAGGATTCATGGCATGGTAAGCCCCTAGTGAATGTTTATTGAGTGAATAAATCCTGTACTGCTCCCACAGCATAGACCAAGACCATGGGCTGCCATGGGGTTCTGGGGCTAAACTGAGCCCTGGCAGGGGTAGTCGCCTCACTCTCCTTTGATCAGAAGGCTGCATGTGCTCTACGTTTTAGAAGTAACCCTGTGAACTGGGACATTCAGACTCCAAATGATGAGTACCATTTGCTTTGAATCACACCTGTAATCCCAGCATTTTGGGAGACCGAGGAGGGCAGATCACAAGATCAGGAGATCAAGACCATCCTGGCTAATACGGTGAAACGCTGTCTCTACTAAAAATGCAAAAAATTAGCTGGCCATGGTGATGGGCACCTGTAGTCCCAGCTACTTGGGAGACTGAGGTGGGAGAATGACGTGAACCTGGGAGGCATAGCTTGCAGTGAGCCAAGATCATACTACTGCACTCCAGCCTGTGTGACAGAGTGAGAATCCATCTAAAAAAAAAAAAAAAAAAGCTTTATTAATCTAACAGTGGGGTTATTAAAAGGTATTTCCGTAAAATAAAGTACTTTGGCTTCATTTTCTATAAACACTTTCCTCAAACACTATGTGTTACATCAGAAATCAATGTGCTCTGTCTACTTTGTCTCTGTTACCTCCAGAACCAATTTTCCTTACCTTCAATTAGTCTTAGTGTGATATGTAACAGAATCAAGTGTTATCACTATTATCTCAAAACCGTGTTTCTTTTTTTTATTTCTTTTGTTATAGAGACCAGGTCTTGCTCTGTTGCCTAAGCTGGTCTCGAACTCCTGGCCTCAAGCAATCCTCCTGCCTTGGTCTCCCAAAGTGTTGGGATTATGGGCATGAGCCACCACACCCAGCCTAAAAATCTGTTTCTTAAGGAGTAATGTAGAACACATGACATTCTTAAATATACCCCAGCCTTCTCCAACTAAGCCAAATTGTTTAAAAGTTCTATAATATTTAAGATTCAGGATACTGTATTTCAACCTCCCTAAAAACAATGTATTAAATCTTAGAATGCATGTGCCATAACCTCACTTTTCTGACAAATAGTAAAACATTTCATGAGCTTGGTACAATGACTTGAAATAAAATGGTAAATTTAAAAAAATTAAAATATACATCCTGCATTTTTTTCAATTACATATGTCAAAAATAGTAACCTAGACTAAGACATCCATTTCACTCAGTAGATGTTTCAAGCCACAAGATTTAATAATAAACAATATTGGGTCTAGGTAACAATTCCCAGCTAGATCAGGGAAGCCCTAGCTCTACATGGTATTACGGTATAAACATAGTGTCTCTCTTCACTGTCAGAGAGGGATGGCTTATCTCTGAATATAGGATGCACCTTCGTGAGCCATCTTATTTACCATACTGTATTTCTTTGCTAAATTAAATACACATTTTTTTGGGAGAAGATATAGCACTACATGGTACCAAATACCAACCAAAAAAATCATACAAAAAAAAAAAACAGGTAAATAATAAAACATTCAACTTCTGAAACATAGCAACATTAAGCCACCTCAGTTTTCTTTTCCCAATACTTGCAAAACCCCCAATTCCTCATCTTATGAAAACATGGGGAACAACATGCGGTATGACAACGGGGAGTTACATCTCAAAACCATGAAAAACAGCTTTAGAGCTCAATGTTAACTTCCAACAGAAGTAAAGAGCTAATGAGTCTTTGTAACTTTTTAGTTACAAAGATGATGCACTGGCAGAAATAGCTCATCCTCTTACAATATTTTCTGTTATCGCTGTAGTTATGTGAGAAAGAGATTATTTGTCTGTCTCAATTGAGAAGACTTCACTGTCTGATTCTTTCTTCAGGAACCATGCACCTCCTTGCACTGTCACTCAGCTACTCGAATATCTCTTGAACATCTCTTGAACAATTCTGTTGTTGGAAGTTTATAATGTCAGGTGCCAGCACACTTGAAATGTGTGAAAATGAGGTGATACACACAACACTTCTGTTCAAGTTTTGATGCAGCCTGCCCCAGTGACCTGGCCTCTTTTCTCACTGGATGCAATGGAGAGGCCATCAGCATTAGACTCTGTTCTGAAAATCAGAGGACATTGTGTTTTGCTTTCATCTGAAAAGATAATAAATAAATCAGGAACCCAGAAAATGTAAAGGCTATGAGTGATTATAATGCCAGACACTGGCTATTTTTCTCAGGTTAACTGTCCACATGATCAGTGCTACCAGACAGCTACAATCTTGTCTGTGGAATAGGAGAGAGAGACAGACCCGCTTACAGTAAAATGTAACAGTGTTGTCCTAGTTCCTTCCTGACTTGTACTGATGTCACAGTCCTAAGATTAATTCATCAAAGTTTCATTAGGGATGATCACAGTTTTTAAATGGGCTTTGTAGAAAAATTAAATCATTTTAAGAAACAGCAGCCCCTATTGTATTGAGGAGCTAACAAGTTTTGGTGGCTCTTCTGGTAAAGTAGCATAGATTTCTAATATTGTTTTATCTTAAGACAAACAAAACATTGTTTTTTTCATTTTCCTTAGAGCATGATTCATGAAATACTTTACATAATTTTAAATGTTCAAATTATAAACAAACCTTTCGAATACAAAATATAAAAAGTCCAATAGCATACATTAAAAGTTTGCAATCACATTACAGAAACAGTATCTTTTTTTTTTTTTTTGAGACAGAGTCACACGTTATCCCCCAGGCTGGAGTGCAGTGGTGTGGTCTGCAACCTCTGCCTCTTAGGTTTAAGAGATTCTCATGCCTCAGCTTCTGGAGTAGCTGGGATTACAGGTGCCTGCCACCACACCAGCTAATTTTTTGTATTTTTAGTAGAGCCAGGGTTTCACCATGTTGGCCAGGTTGGTCTCCAACTCCTGACCTCAGGTGAGCCCCCTGCCTCAGCCTCCCAAAGTGCTGGGATTATAGGTGTGAGCTACCGTGCCCGCCCGGAAATACTGTCTTATTATTGCATAGTTTTAATAATGTTAAATATTTACTCACAACTGCTTATAATATTGTCAATAACTGATGATGATATTTTGTCTGTAACTTGTTCTCTAATCATTGGGCTACAGACCACACTAGAAAATAACTGTCCGCAAAGCAGCTACAAACATTTAAATTTTAAGAAAAAGCTTGTTACTGACAGGTACTTGTACACACAAAGCATGCTATCTTTCCCAATAGAACTTCACATTGCATTGAAATAATCCACTTACTTATAGTAAAACAAATCTTGCTTTAAAAAGTTTACCTAGCCAGATGTATTCCGAAGTAAACTTTATTTAAGGTTGGGGCTATTGTATTGCCTGTTGCCCACATAATCTTAACATTATAAATACGTCAGAGGAAGACACCGTCATAGTACACAGCATTTGGACTACTAAACCACTTCTTTTAAGATGAAGAGTTCTAAACACATAGTTCAAGTGTCTAATTCGAGCAAAACCAGCAAGTGAGTTTCACTGGAGTACTGCAGGGGACGCCCTTTCTCCCTCTAGGGACTATTAGGTTTTAAGAGAAAAAAAGTGAGGATTGTCTGGGCGCTTTCTGTTCCTGCGGCCGTTTTCCAGTCACTTTTTTTTTTTTTTTTTTACTTAAAAGTTTGCAGAGTTCTCAAGAACAGTCAGATTCACTGTGGAAGGACCCGAGTCCCATGTGTTCAGCTAGTTTATACCCTCTCCTTGTTCTCCTGGGTGACCTGGCGAATGGACGCTGCCTGCTGTGCAGGCTGCTGAGGTGCTTTGTCCAAGCTGACAATGGGAGGGCTGTTTTGCGCGTTTTGCATCCTAGGGTACCCAGAGGGATGGTGCAGCAGCCAAAACTTTCAGGGATCTGGGAAAAGCCTCTGTTCTGAATGATGGAAATCTCATTGTTCTTTATGGCAAGCTCCTGGGAGAGAGCTGCAGCAGGCTGTTTCCAAAAATTGGGGTCTCCATTCATTATTCGGGCTGCCAGATCCTTCTGGAATGTTTCAGAGAACTTCAGGCCATCACCCCCTAGCAGAGTCAGGGACTGTTCCACCAAGGCAGCTCGCCTTGGGGGAGGGCATGAGGGTCCTTATTCCACATGTTAGTGCCAAGTGTACCTGGAGGTTGCCCTTGGTGGTGAAGGCCCTGCCTCAGATGGCGCCGCTGAATGGCTTCTCCCCAGTGTGGGTGCCCTCCTGGAGCTGCAGGGCACCCGCGGCGCCACAGGGGAGGGGGCAGCAGCGGCGCGAAGCCCGGGCCCATCCCTGTCTTAAGTCCAGCGGTGTCCTGGACTCCCCCCGCAGCATCGGGCCCTGCCCGGCCTGATGGCCTCGTGGTGACCTTGAGCTCCACCTGTGATCATGGTGTGCGCGGCGCTGGAGACCCGCGCTGGCCTGTGGAGGGCCCTCCTCTCTACTGATGAACTGCAGGCTAAAAGGGGACTTTCTTTGCCGACCGGCGTAGGCGGCGGGGGCGGTGGTCAGGTCCTGGCGACTAGTGGCCGGGGCAGGCGGGCGGGCTGTCCAGCCTCTGGGTCCTGAGCGCTATTTCCTGGGCTCCTCCAGGTTGCCCGGGCCAGGAACTTGGGGCGGAAGCGCTTGCCCAGCACCAGGGCAGGTTCTGTGCCCGGGTCTTCCGCAGCGACAGGTTGGGCGCTGGCCCTTGCAGCGCTTCGCCAGGGGGACAGCTACAGGAGACACTGACTGTGGCGCGATGCCGACCAGCGGGCAGGGAAGGCGCTGCCAGGAGGGCTGAGGCAGAAGAAGGCTTGGCAGGCTTGGCGCTGATCTCAAGAGGGGCGACCCGCGACGCTGGAGGCAGGGGCGAGGTTGGTTCTGCGCTGGGGGTGGCCAAGGCTAAGAGTCAGGAGGAGCCGCTGCGGAGTGGGGGGCGCTGGAGCGGGTGCAGGCTGGGACAGGAACCGGGAGCCCGAGCTCGCGGGGTCGGCAGGGACCCGGGCAAACAGCCGGAGCGCCGGGCGCGGGTTCAGCAGGGGCAGCTGGCTGGGCCAGGGCTAACGCGCTCGGGGCTGAGCGAGGGCTGCAACCGCAGCGGTACCTAAGGTCCCCGGGGCTGCGGATCTACTGCATGAGCTGTCTCTGGAGGCCCTGCCTGAGCGGGGCCAGGAGCCGCTCCAGGATCCCGGCACAGCCCACCCAGCCGCCTGCCTGCGGGCGCCCTGGAGGAACCGCGCCTGCGCCACCTGGTGCTCAGCGGCTTCTCCAGCTCCTGCGGTGCTGGGCGCTGGGGCCTCCGGCGGGGCCTAGCGCGGTTCCCCCGAAGTCTCTGCTTCTACAGGCTGGGCATGCTTCTCCGCCGGCCTCGCCTTGCCTTCCTGGCTGGCTCCTCAGAGACCACTCTCTTGGCCTGGTAGCCAGGAGAGGTGGCAGGAGAAAGTTCCGGATTCCTCGGCGGGTGGGGCCCTAGGCTGTGTGCAGTGAGATCAGCAGGGGCGGGGTTCCCCAGCTCTTCTGCTCTAGGAAGTCTGGCCCCTGGAGCTCCGCAGTTTCTAGCTGTAGTTGGTCTCTGGCCTGCTGCTGCTCTCCACCTGCTGTTTGGGTCGTGGGGCTTCCCCCAGTGGCCTGCTGGGGAGTCCCCGCGGGGGCCAGCAGCTCCTCCTCCATCTTGAGGAGTGGGGCTTGGCCTGCTTGCACCCAGACAGGCTGTCATTGGTGCCTGTTAACCATCTACACACACACGTATGCACACACAACAGCTCACTGTGACGTGTGCATGCGTCACAAACACATACATATGTTCAGACACAATCTGGTTGTCTGAAAGATTAAACAGCTCAGATAACTACCAAGAAAAACAGAGTAGTCAGGGAACATCTCTGAGTTAACTGAAGGGAAGATAAGAAATAAGGTTGCTAGAACTGCTTATGTAATAAATGTAAACCAAAAGATACATATTTTAATACATCCGATGTTATAGCAAAATTCTAACTTATGCTCCAGCATCCCTGCCTTCAGGTCATCATTCAGAGCATCCGTTTATGCTGAATTCCAGTGATACTGAAAATTTCTCGATTCACAGCAAATTGGAAGCAGCGATCACAAATCTCTATCTGTATTAAATAGTCACACTGTCAGGAGATTAACCTTCAGTAGAGACGGAACTATTTTATGTTAGAATATGGTATACTTCTGACATGATTTTAGTGTATAATGTTTAAGAAACGAAGAAAAGCCAACAGTTACAATTCTTTAAATTTGATTACTTCAAAAATATATTCATCCTAGAAAATTCCCTTGTATGAGTTTCCCCAAAATGCTGAATATGTGAGTCATTGCTTCATTTAATTCTCCTTTCTGTATGTAATATATTTTAGAATTTTAGCTGTTAATTTATTACTGTTTTATGTTTTTCAAATTATAAAGAGCTATCTGTAACCAGTATTTCAAAGTATTCCCCAAAAGACGACACAACCATCACTAATCTTTTAAAGAACAATGATTCACTAACAGATGGTATTTTGACATTCATGTTGCTCTATGATAAATACCTTAAAGATACATTTATGGGCATCTCATTATCATTATGGATAAATAGTTCCAATTTTTAGTTGAATTACTCCACCTCATCAAAAAGTGAAAGATAAATTAAGAAAATTACTTTATTTTAAGAAGCATACTGTCAATAATATTAAGTAGAAAAGGAGTCAACCGAAGGTTAAAGAGGTTACTTGTACTTTTAAAGAGTCTTTTGTGCTTTATCCAAGTTTGTTCATACAGAAAAATCAGAATAATATTTGTTAGGGAAGATGATGATAATGCCAGTACTCATCATGACACACAGTGATGGTGAGAATGAGAAGCAACTGAAACCAGAAGAAGACTGGAAAAAGGGCGAGGGGACACTACTCCTTAGTTTACACTTGGAAATAGAAGTTTATTAGCTGAGTTTTACCCTAAACTCATCATCCTGAGACTTGTTTCTACAAATTGAAATATAATAAATATAATGACCTGGTTCTGAACACCTGTTAAAACAATCACACTAAATAATTAACATAATTTTTTTTTTTTTTGAGATGGAGTCTCACTCTGTCGCCCAGGCTGGAGTGCAGTGGCCGGATCTCAGCTCACTGCAAGCTCTGCCTCCTGGGTTCATGCCATTCTCCTAATTAACATAATTTTTAAGAAAAATGAGATAAGTGAAAAATATGTGAAGGCAATTTAAAGAGAAATATGACAGTCTTATTAAATGACATACTTATTTTATAAAGTGTTATAAAATATTCATCTTGTAGTATTTCTGCACACTTTTACTTGACATATTTTGTTAAGTCAACATGTGAATCACAAAATACATAAAATCTCCTTTCTCTTAATGCTTTTACATACCATGATTTTATTTTGCTATAGGATGAATGTTTATGCCTTTCCCCCAAAATTCATATGTTGAAACCTAACACCCAGTGTGATGGCATTTGGAGGTGGGGTATTTGGGAGGTGATTAAGTAATGAGGGTGGAGCTATAACAGTTATCTAATGTTATATAACAAATTTCCCTAAAATTCAATAGCTTGGTTAAATAATTTTATTATCTGTCATGGTTTCTATGGATCAGAAATTTGAGAGCAACTTGGCTGTAGAGTTATGACTTCAGATCTCTCATGAGTTTTAAATCAGATTTTAGTCAAGGGTGATGTCATTGAAAGACTTGACTGGGGTTGGAGGATCCCCTTGTAAGATGACTCAGTTACATGGCTATTGGCAGGAGGTCTGTGTTCCTTTCCACCTAGACCCCTCCACAGGTCTGCTTGAGTATCCTGCTTGAATTTCCCCCAGAGCTAGGGACCCAGCACTCCTACTCAATTTTTGAAATAGTTTTAGTAGGAATCTTACTAGATCTTCTTTATACAACTGGTAAAATTTGGTTGTGAATTCATCTGGTCCTGGGATTTTTCTAGTTGGTAGGCTTTTTACTACTGATTCAATATCAGAACTCATTTTAAGTCTGTTAAGGAATTCAATTTCTTCCTAGTTAAATCTTGGGAGGTTGTAGGTTTCCAGGAAATTTATCCAATTCTTCTGTTTTGTAGTTTGTGTTTGCACAGAAGTTTTGTGTGCATGTGTGTGTGTGTGCGTGTTTTTTAAATCTCAGTAGTTTTGTATTTCTGTGGGGTAGGTGGTAATGTCCCCTGTGTCATTTATCATGTTTATTTAGATCTTCTCTTTTGAATCTTGGATTTTTCTCATTGGTCTAACTAGCAGTCTATTAATCTTATTTATTCTTTCAAATTATTTCCCATTATTTTCAAAGATTTTCTACATTTATTCCTTAATTTTATTTTTTACCCTAAAGTCATTCAGGAGCAGGTTGTTTGAGTTCCATGTAATGGTATGGTTGTTAGAGATTTTCTTAGTACTGTTTTATTTCTGTTTTATTGCAGTATGTTTTTAGAGTGTGTGTGGTATGCTTTTGGTTTTTAAAAATTTGCTAAGGATTGTTTTATGGCTGAATGTCTGTTCAATTTTAGATTATGTGCCATGTGCAGATAAGAAGAAGGTGTATTCTGTTGTTTTGGGGTGGAGAGTGCTCCAGAAGTCTATTAGGACCATTAGGTAGGTGTTAAGGTCCCAAATATCTTTGTTAGCTTTCTGCCTCGATGATCTGTCTAATATTGTCAATGGGGTATTGAAGTCTCCCACTACTTTTGTGTGATTATCTCAGTCTTTTTGTAAGGCTGTAAGATCCTGCTTTATGAATCTGGGTGCTCCTGTATTGGGTGCATATATATTAAGGACAGGTGTTTTTCATTATGTCCTTCTTTGTCTTTTTTGTTCTTTGTTGGTTTGAGGTCTGTTTTGACTGAAATTTGAATAGCAACCCCTGCTTTATTAGTTTTCCTTTTGCTTGGTAGATTTTTCTCCATCCCTTTATTTCAAGCCTGTGAATGTTATTGTATCCAAGATGGGTCTCTTGAAGATATAGTTGAATCTTGCTTCTTTACCCAAGTTGCTACTCTACCTTTTAATTGGGGGGCATTTAGCCTGTTTATATTCAAGTCTGTTTTGTGAGGTTGAAAGTAACACCCAGCATTCTCAAGTTTAACATGGGAGGATGCACTTAGCTATGGGTTTGCTTATGTTTACAATTCAACCATTTTTCATTTACAATCCCTGTGTGCACAAATACAACTGTAAACATAAGTCATTTATTTGGAAAATAACTCCTGTTAGCTATGCAGTCTGAAGCCAGTTATTTAAGCTGCCCATACTTGAATTTTGTCATTGGTAATTTAGGAGCACAATACCTACCCCCCACTGGCTGTTGAGAGATTAAATGAGATGTGTATAAACTGCCTACCACATGGGGAGTCTCAAATGATAGCTCTAAGACAGTAAAAGGAAAGAGAGTGGGAGGGACCCCGGTTGTGGTCCACTCACTCAGGCGTGTGGGCCGTCTGCCTCCTATGACTCCCTCTACCTCTGTACATCCCTGGCTGCAAGTGGTCCCCAGTTGGGTCCCTCTGCTTGTCCCCTGGGACCTGACTGCAGAGACTATTGTCCCTTGCCCCTTGTGAGCTCTAGGAGTTTGGCAGATCTAATGAAGACCTGGTTTTCAGTTTTGCGTGCTGTAAACCTTGATTTCCTTGCATGATGTAAACCTTGATTTGACCACAAGTTAAAACTGAGTCATCAAAGCTGAAGCTGGGCTGTGACTGCCGGTCAGAGTTCTTAGAGGATTTCACAGCAACGTGAAAGCTCTTCCAAACTACCCCTCCTTCTTAAAGTGTCTGCTAGACACAGTGACTTCCTTTCAAAGTCCGTGCCACATTCTGCTTTTCCCTGCACAGCCAGCCAGAAAAACCCAAATTAAAAGTCCCTCAGGAGAACGACAGTGTGGATAGATTGCTGTTTGGGGAACATGGCCAGTCTGCCCTGTTCACAGAGTGGCGCATTCAGCCTGTCAGACACGCCACATGCTGCTGCGTTCACTTGATGATGATTACACGAGGAGCAGCATTCTGAAGGAAGGGTCTGCCCAGCCACTAGCAGCTGATTTATTATTTATATACAATTAAAGGTCAGGGTTCAAATGAATGCTGGCATCTGGGAAAAGCCATTATTCATGTATGGATCAGACTGAATATTTGTCATTTCTCTGGTGACTTCACATACTACCTGTGCCTTGAGACTCAAATTATATTAAGCAGATGCTTTAAATCTTTTATTTAGTTTAATTTTTGATCTTATTCCACTTTTTCAGATTATCGGGGCTCGTTTAAAATTAGCCCTTGCTGCTTCTTCATATATTAAAACAGGAAAGGAGGGGAATTTCTTTTTAGAATGTATTGCATGCTAAAGATGAATGCAAATGATTCGACTATGATTCTTAGTGACCCACTATTAACATAGTAGAAAACTCAGTACATTAATGCAATACCTCTTTTCACATCATTACTCCTAATGGAACTGTTACCAGGATAATAGCTTGACCTGTAGCTATAGATTTAGGTAGCAAAAATGCATTCTGTCTCCTCGATACCTCTATTCACAGAACATATTGACTGTTTGCAGATCAATGCAGTGACAGTCTTTTGGCCTTGTTCTTGAGGCCTCATCTGCTATCATAATGGAGAGAATAGGATTTCGTCTTCAATAGGGAAATTCCAGTTAAAGTCTCTTTTAAGTTTAGATACAATCCATGAACTGGAGTGTCAATAATGTGTCCGGTGGAAATATTTATTTGTGTAGGTATTTTTTGAAAAGCCTATTGCTGCACCTTCAAAGATCTTAGACACAGACCCAGGAGACGGTGATTTTCTTGGCTTCCTTCTATTGAAACCAAGTAAGTTTTCATTGAAACTAGAAAAAAATAACCAGACACAGTTGACCTTTTAGTGACTGAGAGAATATTTGAGCTCAAGGTTGGACTAGAAGGGTCTGGTCTGAACCTCCTCATGACGTGGGAGCAGAGTCCACAGTCTCCTTTGGCTTTTCTTAAACTTCTTGCCCGCACACATGGGAATCATTCAATGTGGTGTAGTCCAAATCCACTTTGTTAATTTGGAGCCATGACTTTCTAATGTGTGCTAATTTGGACACATGCATTTCACAACCCAAGAAAAGAGGGGTTGCTATGGAAATTAACTGTATGAATAATATTACAAGGGGAGAGATGCTTACCTGCTAAGACAGTGGATTCAGCCATTTTTGTAGCACACATTTATATATATATAAATAGGATGCTAAATGCAAATATTTTGTTCTGTTTATTGAAACAGGACTTCAAGACCCTTTTGGAAATTATCTGATTAGTAAATGTTCTTGTGGACATTTGAAGGCAATAAGACCTTGCTTCTTTAAATAGATCCTATTAATTAAAGACTTCCTGCTAATTCAGATAGACCATTTTTCCCCAGTTAGTCTAAATTTGTAAGCTAATGTATTTGCTTCCATTAGAAACAAAACTGGAAAATTTGTTTGCTTATTTATCAAATACTTGAGTTCTTCTTCAGAAAAAGGCACTAGTAGGTGCTTTGAGGGAGACAAAACAGATGAAGACCCTGAAGTTACTTAGAATCTAGTGGCAGAGATTTGAAAGCATGTGCACCCCCAGGGATAGCCTTTCCTCGGCACATCCCCACCTTGCTCTCCCGGTCCCCCCATATCATACATTGGGCAGCCTGGTTGATTTTCTCCCCAGTCATTAATTCTGCTTTCTAAGCATCACTGCCCCTCTCTGCAGGTGGGGCTTCAATGGAACCTTTCCACTGAGACTCTTATCATAGCCCTACATCTTCCTCTCACTCCCCAGTCCCACTGTCATCCTGATCACTTCTCTGTCCACATGACAGATGGCCTAGCCTATGTAGTCGCTGGACCTCATTCATGGTGACATTCACCTCTGCTGCATTTCAGCCCTGCACTGTTGGCCACACCTTATCATCCTCACATGCATCTGCTCCTCAGCTGCTGCTGCATGTTCCAGTATCTCAGGGGACAATTCTTCCAGCTCCGTGACCCCTGCTTGCCAACCCATTGACATCTGCATTCCCTGATCTCTATAGATATCTCCAAGCCCGTGAGTCTTTTTCTGTCTTCACGTCCTTCCATCCTTCCTAGATTTGGGGGGTGAAGGAGATGGGAAGGAGTAGAGAGGTGAGTTCATTCATGCCAGGTCACACCTTCAGCATCTTCAAGGGATTATATCTTTGTTCGTCTGCCAAAACTGTCCAGCAAAATCCTGAGCCTAGACCAGCCCTATCATCCATTGTCCTAAAGGAGCTGCAGGGGACTGAGGTGGAAAGCCTGTAGCCTGTTGCCACACTGCATAGCCCTTCCCCATAGCTCATCTGCAGCTTGGCAGCTGTATTAGTTGTCTGTGGTCTGCTTCCTCTCCGATTCTTCTCAGAGACGATCCCTCACCTCCCCTACACCCTCCATCCTCCAGAGTCCCTCGCCCCTGAGCCCACTGAGGCCTCAGGAGTGTTTGCTCCAGCCTAGAACCACTTCTGAATAGACCATCTTCCCTTCCCGTGGGTTCAGAAAATGACGTTTCCCTCCTTCTGTTAGAGGAAGCCCCTTCATATCTATTCCAGATCCATCAGCCCCAGCCCTCCCCCCAGGGTGGTGCCTTTGACCATCTCCTCTTTTTCCCTATATCCTGCTCTCTCCTCCTACACCACTGCTCCCTCAGCCTGCACCCCACACCCAAGTCCCCATCCCTTGGCCCTCCTGTCTCCCCTCTTCTTCTGCCCTCCCCTCTGGACCAGATGTCCTGAGAGTGGCCACACTTCCTGGCCCTTACTGACCTTTAGAGGGCACCAAGCTGTCTCTCTTACCCTTCTACCCCTCTTCTGCCCTGCAGCATGCTGGTCCCTCCTTTTTATTAGAACTGCTCGCTGGCCTTCCCACCACTCTCCTCACCCCTCCTGCCTGGCCAGTCATGCCAGGGCCACTTCATGCACTCCTCTGCCTCCACCTTCTCCTTGGCAGCGTAGCATGCCCCAGGGCTCCCAACCCAGCCTATACCCTTTCCACTCTCTGTGTTCTCTCTGGTGAGCGTTCACTCTCTTACTATTTTGTTTTGTTGTTGCTGTTGTCATTTTTTGAGTCAGAGCCTTCCTCTGTTGCCCAGGCTGGAATGCACTGGTGCGATCTTGGCTCACTGCAGCCTCCGTCTCTTGGGTTCAAGTGATTCTCCCATCTGTCTCAGTTGTTACCTCTCCTGTCCTCTCCCCCCCACCTCCCCCCCACCACTCCCCTCAGGGATCTGGGGACACCGCTGGCTCATTTCCCAGCAGCACCAGAGTTCAGCTGCACCATTTACTGAACACCAAGTGGGTAGACTCTGTGGGTGTTTAGGGTGACTGGTTTCAGGATTAAAAAAGGGGGCGAGAGAGGAGGTGGGGGCACGTCCTGGCACTAAACTATGCTAGACTTGCACTATACTGAGGGGCTGAGACAGCATGGGTAGCCGGGGAGCACCTGAAGAGAAAGGTCTTGATCGGAGTCCTATCTTATGTTGATCCACCTGGCTGAAGCCAGAGCATTCACAGGAGAGGGTGGGCTGAAAACAGGGGATCCCATGAAGAGGCTGTTGGAAGAGGCCCAAAACCCACAAAGCCACGTCTGAGAAAGAGTCAGCTCAGGCTGGAGGAGGGAGAACGTGTCAGAGCTGACACCAGGTTTCTGGCTTGAGAACCAGAGGGGGTGTCACTTGCACTCACTAAGATAAGGAACACAGGGGTGTGGTGATTTGGAGAAGACAGGTGAGTTCATTCATTCATTCATTCATTCATTCCACAGGTGCTTAGGGTGGGCCCTGCACTGTTCTGCCAGTTGAGTGCAGCGGTGAGCCAAAGTCCCTACTCTTGCAGAGCTCACCTCAGACAATGTCACAAGAAAAGGGACAGATGGCAGAACCCTGGGAGGAGCAGCAGCTCCTGTTCCTGAACAACCTTACCAGGGAGAGAGCTGAAATGGGAGCTTTGTTCCAAACCAGCCAAGACTTTAAGCACCATTCATTCCTCATAACTCAGGTCTCAGCTACACTTCATCATCAGAGAGGGATTCACAACTGTCCCACGCCAAGCTCAATTAAGTCACAGCCTCTGACCCTTCACATCGCTTGCCTTTCTCTGAAATCATCTTGCTTATTTGTGTGTGTGTTTATCACCCATCTTTCCACTGGAATCTAAGCCTTGTGATGTCAGGTGTTATGATTTCAGGCCCTGGTGAAAACATGTTCAGGATGCCCTTTCTCCCCTTTGCCTAGCAAGAGTGGACTGATTAAAGTTGGACCTGAGGTTTCTATGAATATGAAACTGAGTCATTCTGACTGGAGTGAGCCGTGGCCTCCCAGTGCTGCCAGTTATAGGAAGTGACTTCTCTTCTCCCATCAGCCCAAACCGGAAGCCTTTATCACAGAATCCAAGAGTGAGGGGAGGGTCAGGCTGGTTGGACAGTGGCCGTATCATGGTATGCATCAGGAGCCTTTTACTGCACTCTCCTTTCCCCTGTATCCCATTATCTTAGATCACATGGACTTGCCTTTCCCCTAATGCCGCCCCCTCACCGCTCTTCATAATTGGGAAATTGTGTCAATAAATCGATCAAAGAGATGCAGGTTGTGCTCCATGATAATTTAATAAATGCTAGTGATTCAGACCAACTTGAATTTACATGGATCAAATCTTACTGTGTTTTGTAACCTCAAACACGTGAAATTGATTATCCTCCCTAAAATAATATATACCGATATGTGTGTATATACATATTTGTTTATTTCTATTTTGTTATTGGTGAAATTTTAAAAAAAAGTTTAAATGAATCACAGTTTAAAAAAATGTTCTAGAAATGGAGCTTGGAGTGGGTAGTGCCCCACTTGCTTTATACACACGGATATTCCAAATAGACCTGATAATTAAAGGCATTTTTAATTGTTTTATTTTTGGCTATTTTGGACTTTTGACTGAAAAATGGAAAGACATTTTAAACCTAAACTCTAAAACTAAGCTACTTTATCATTCCTTTAAAATGCTTTCCAAAAGTGAAGCTGATACAAGCACAATCAAGGGAGGAGTGGTCAAAAACCAGCTGTCTAGACTTCCATTTGTGCCTATCCTCTAACACAGTGCCAAAACATTGGAAACATGGAGTGCCCTCCCTGTGAACATGGAGTGAAAATCAATTTTACAAGGGAAATTAAGTGTCTTGAGTTGTTTCAATGAAGTGGTGGCCCAGTTACATATTCAGTTAGAAAAACTATTTTCTGCTATGCTGTAGCAATGGAGAGAGAAAGAGAATACATTAAAATAGAGGATACTTACGCTGTGTATTACTAAATTAAGTATCCTCCAAAAATAATGTATTTGCAACCATCAGACTGAGAACATCAGAAGTGACTCAATTAACAACACCCAGGCTAACCCCATCCCCCTCTGGTGATGCACACAGTAACGGTGTTCTGTCCTTCTGGGAAATATTTCACTAGTGTGAAGCTATACCACCTTCTCCCCCTTCTGAATCTCACTGATGCTTCCTAGAACATGGGCTGAGAGTCACAGGCAGCTTTGACTCTTGTTAAGATTTTATGTTTGTTTCTATTATTATACCATGCAGTGTTCCAGTGCATTTGTCCTTCCTACCTGCCCCCATTAATATTGCCTGGCAACAATAACCACAGCCCCTTCCTTCCATGCCTTGCCCCAGTGGGATCAGTTCACTAGTCATGGCAGAGTGGACTTACTTTAAATGTCTCACTGGCTTTCGGACACTGGCTGGACACTGACTCCTAGCCAGGAGCCTGCAAGCACCATGACCCTGTCGTTATGCAGCTTTAGGAGGTGGTGGAAGTTGGTGAAATTAGTTGAAGCCATTGGAAAGATTGAATGCAGGTGTGTTCATCCATTTTCACACTGCTATAAAGAAACACAGAGACTAGGTAATTTATAAAGGAAAGAGGTTTCATTGACTCACAGTTCCACGTGGCCAGGGAGCCCTCAGGAAACTTACAGTCATGGCAAAAGGTGAAGGAGAAGCAAGCACCTTCTTCACAAGGTGGCAGGAAACAGGGAAAATGAAGGAGGAACTGCCAAACAGAAAACCATCAGATCTCATGAGAACTCACTCACTATCATGAGAACAGTTTGGGGGAAACCACCCTCATGATCTAACCCCCTCCCATCAGGTCCCTCCCTTGACATGTGGGAATTACAATTCAAAATGAGATTTGAGTGGGGACACAGAGCCAAACCATATCAGCAGGAGAAAAGCCCCCCCCCCCCAAAATGCTTTAAACAATGTGAGAGGGTGACTGGGTGCAGAGGCTCAAGCCTCTAATCCCAGGAGTTCAAGACCAGCCTGAGCAGCATGGTGAGACCCCCGTTTTTCTTTTTTTTTTCTTTTTTGAGACCGAGTCTTGCTCTGTCACCCAGCCTGGAGTGCAGTGGCATGATCTCGGCTCACTGCAACCTCTGCCTCCCAGGTTCAAGCAATTCTTCTGCCTTAGCCTCCCGAGTAGCTGGGATTACAGGTGTGTGCCCACATGCCTGGCTAATTTTTGTATTTTTAGTAGAAACGGTTTCACCATGTTGGCCAGGCTGGTCTCAAACTCATGACCTTGTGGTCTGCCTTGCCTCGGCCTCCCAAAGTGCTGGGATTTCAGACGTGAGCTACCATGCCCGGCTGCCTAATCACATTTTTAAGAGGAGTATTTACAAGCATGTTCAGAAAAAAGAAGGAAGTTGTTAACAGTGGTTATCTCTGGCTGGTAGAACTACATGTGATTTTTAAAAAATATATGCTTTAAGTTTTCTAAAATGAGCACGTATCATTCACTAAAAAAAAAGGTAAAGGAAAGATGGCCGAATAGGAAGAGCTCCAGTCTCCAACTCCCAGCGCGAGCGACACAGAAGACCGGTGATTTCTGCATTTTCAACTGAGGTACTGGGGTCATCTCACTAGGGAGTGCCGGACAATCGGTGCTGGTCAGCTGCTGCAGCCTGACCAGCGAGAGCTGAAGCAGGGAGAGGCATCACCTCACCTGGAAGCGCAAGGGGGAAGGGGATCCGTTTTCCTAGCCAGGGGAACTGAGACACACAACACCTGGAAAATCGGGTAACTCCCACCCCAATACTGCGCTGTAAGCATACAGGCACACCAGGAGAATATATCCCACACCTGGCCGGGAGGGTCCCATGCCCACGAAGCCTCCCTCACTGCTAACACAGCAGTCTGCGGCGATCTATCCGCAAGGCAGCAGCGAGGCTGGGGGAGGGGCGCCCACCATTGCTGAGGCTTAAGTAGGTAAACAAAGCCGCTGGGAAGCTCGAACTGGGTGGAGCTCACAGCAGCTCAAGGAAGCCTGCCTGTCTCTGTAGACTCCACCTCTGGGGACAGCGCACAGCTGAAGACCGACAGGGGAAACAGCGGGGGCCGGTGCAGACGCGAACGACTCTGTCTGACAGCTTTGGGGAGAGCTGTGGATCTCCCAACTCGGAGGTTGAGATCTGAGAACGGACAGACTGCCTGCTCAGGTGTGTCCCTGACCCCTGAGTAGCCTAGCTGGGAGAAATCCCCCACTAGGGGCAGTCTGACACCCCACACCTCACAGGGTGGAGTACACCCCTGAGAGGAAACTTCCAAAGGAAGAATCAGACAGGTACACTCGCTGTTCAGCAATATTCTATCTTCGGCAAACTCTGCTGCTGATACCCAGGCAAACAGGGTCTGGAGTGGACCTCAAGCAATCTCCAACAGACCAACAGACAGTCCTTCTGACTGTCAGAAGGAAAACTATCAAACAGGAAGGACACCTATACCAAAACCCCATCAGTACGTCACCACCATCAAAGACCAGAGACAGATAAAACCACAAAGATGGGGAAGAAGCAGGGCAGAAAAGCTGGAAATTCAAAAAATAAGAGCGCATCTCCCCCTGCAAAGGAGCGCAGCCCATCGCCAGCAACGGATCAAAGCTGGTCAGAGAATGACTTGGACGAGAGGAGAGAAGAAGGCTTCAGTCCATCAAACTTCTCAGAGCTAAAGGAGGAATTATGTACCCAGCGCAAAGAAACTAAAAATCTTGAAAAAAGAGTGGAAGAATTGACAGCTAGACTAATTAATGCAGAGAAGATCATAAACGAAATGACAGAGATGAAAACCATGACATGAGAAATACGTGACAAATGCACAAGCTTCAGTAACCGACTCGATCAACTGGAAGAAAGAGTATCAGCGATTGAAGATCAAATGAATGAAATGAAGCGAGAAGAGAAACCAAAAGAAAAAAGAAGAAAAAGAAATGAGCAAAGCCTACAAGAAGTATGGGATTACGTAAAAAGACCAAATCTACGTCTGATTGGGGTGCCTGAAAGTGAGGGGGAAAATGGAACCAAGTTGGAAAACACTCTTCAGGATATCATCCAGGAGAACTTCCCCAACCTAGTAGGGCAGGCCAACATTCAAATTCAGGAAATACAGAGAACGCCACAAAGATACTCCTCCAGAAGAGCAACTCCAAGACACATAATTGGCAGATTCACCAAAGTTGAAATGAAGGAAAAAATCTTAAGGGCAGCCAGAGAGAAAGGTCGGGTTACCCACAAAGGGAAGCCCATCAGACTAACAGCAGATCTCTCGGCAGAAACTCTACAAGCCAGAAGAGAGTGGGCGCCAATATTCAACGTTCTTAAAGAAAAGAATTTTAAAGCCAGAATTTCATATCCAGCCAAACTAAGTTTCATAAGTGAAGGAGAAATAAAATCCTTTACAGATAAGCAAATGCTTAGAGATTTTGTCACCACCAGGCCTGCCTTACAAGAGACCCTGAAGGAAGCCCTAAACATGGAAAGGAACAACTGGTACCAGCCATCGCAAAAACATGCCAAAATGTAAAGACCATCGAGGCTAGGAAGAAACTGCACCAACTAACGAGCAAAATAACCAGTTAATATCATAATGGCAGGATCAAGTTCACACATAACAATATTAACCTTAAATGTTAATGGACTAAATGCTCCAGTTAAAAGACGCAGACTGGCAAACTGGATAAAGAGTCAAGACCCATCAGTCTGCTGTATTCAGGAGACCCATCTCACATGCAGAGACATACATAGGCTCAAAATAAAGGGATGGAGGAAGATCTACCAAGCAAATGGAGAACAAAAAAAAGCAGGGGTTGCAATCCTTGTCTCTGATAAAACAGACTTTAAACCATCAAAGATCAAAAGAGACAAAGAAGGCCATTACATAATGGTAAAGGGATCAATTCAACAGGAAGAGCTAACTCTCCTAAATATATATGCACCCAATACAGGAGGACCCAGATTCATAAAGCAAGTCCTTAGAGACTTCCAAAGAGACTTAGACTCCCATACAATAATAATGGGAGACTTCAACACTCCGCTGTCAACATTAGACAGATCAACGAGACAGAAAGTTAACAAGGATATCCAGGAATTGAACTCATCTCTGCACCAAGCGGACCTAATAGACATCTATAGAACTCTCCACCCCAAATCAACAGAATATACATTCTTCTCAGCACCACATCACACTTATTCCAAAATTGACCACATAATTGGAAGTAAAGCACTCCTCAGCAAATGTACAAGAACAGAAATTATAACAAACTGTCTCTCAGACCACAGTGCAATCAAACTAGAACTCAGGACTAAGAAACTCAATCAAAACCGCTCAACTACATGGAAACTGAACAACCTGCTCCTGAATGACTACTGGGTACAGAACGAAATGAAAGCGGAAATAAAGATGTTCTTTGAAACCAATGAGAACAAAGATACAACATACCAGAATCTCTGGGACACATTTAAAGCAGTGTGTAGAGGGAAATTTATAGCACTAAATGCCCACAAGAGAAAGCAGGAAAGATCTAAAATTGACACTCTAACATCACAATTAAAAGATCTAGAGAGGCAAGAGCAAACACATTCAAAAGCTAGCAGAAGGCAAGAAATAACTAAGATCAGAGCCGAACTGAAGGAGATAGAGACACAAAAAACCCTCCAAAAAATCAATGAATCCAGGAGTTGGTTTTTTGAAAAGATCAACAAAATTGACAGACCGCTAGCAAGGCTAATAAAGAAGAAAAGAGAGAGGAATCAAATAGATGCAATAAAAAATGATAAAGGGGATATCACCACTGACCCCACAGAAATACAAACTACCATCAGAGAATACTATAAACGCCTCTACGCAAATCAACTAGAAAATCTAGAAGAAATGGATAATTTCCTGGACACTTAAACACTCTCCCAAGGCTAAACCAGGAAGAAGTTGAATCCCTGAATAGACCACTAGCAGGTTCTGAAATTGAGGCAACAATTAATAGCCTACCCACCAAAAAAAGTCCAGGACCAGATGGATTCACAGCTGAATTCTACCAGAGGTACAAGGAGGAGCTGGTACCATTCCTTCTGAAACTATTCCAATCAATAGAAAAAGAGGGAATCCTCCCTAACTCATTTTATGAGGCCAACATCATCCTGATACCAAAGCCTGGCAGAGACACAACAAAAAAAGAGAATTTTAGACCAATATCCCTGATGAACATGGATGCAAAAATTCTCAATAAAATACTGGCAAACCGGATTCAGCAGCACATCAAAAAGCTTATCCACCATGATCAAGTGGGCTTCATCCCTGGGATGCAAGGCTGGTTCAACATTTGCAAATCAATAAACATAATCCAGCATATAAACAGAACCAAAGACAAGAACCACATGATTGTCTCAATAGATGCAGAAAAGGCTTTTGACAAAATTCAACAGCCCTTCATGCTAAAAACGCTCAATAAATTCGGTATTGATGGAACGTACCTCAAAATAATAAGAGCTATTTATGACAAACTCACAGCTAATATCATACTGAATGGGCAAAAACTGGAAAAATTCCCTTTGAAAACTGGCACAAGACAGGGATGCCCTCTCTCACCACTCCTATTCAACATAGTGTTGGAAGTTCTAGCTAGGGCAATCAGGCAAGAGAAAGAAATCAAGGGTATTCAGTTAGGAAAAGAAGAAGTCAAATTGTCCCTGTTTGCAGATGACATGATTGTATATTTAGAAAACCCCATCGTCTCAGCCCAATATCACCTTAAGCTGATAAGCAACTTCAGTAAAGTCTCAGGATACAAAATTAATGTGCAAAAATCACAAGCATTCTTATACACCAGTAACAGACAAGCAGAGAGCCAAATCAGGAATGAACTTCCATTCACAATTGCTTCAAAGAGAATAAAATACCTAGGAATCCAGCTTACAAGGGATGTCAAGGACCTCTTCAAGGAGAACTACAAACCACTGCTCAGTGAAATCAAAGAGGACACAAACAAATGGAAGAACATACCATGCTCATGGATAGGAAGAATCAATATCGTGAAAATGGCCATACTCCCCAAGGTTATTTATAGATTCAATGCCATCCCCATCAAGCTACCAATGAGTTTCTTCACAGAATTGGAAAAAACGGCTTTAAAGTTCATATGGAACCAAAAAAGAGCCCGCATTGCCAAGACAATCCTAAGTCAAAAGGACAAAGCTGGAGGCGTCACGCTACCTGACTTCAAACTATACTACAAGGCTACAGTAACCAAAACAGCATGGTACTGGTACCAAAACAGAGCTATAGACCAATGGAACAGAACAGAGTCCTCAGAAATAATACCGCACATCTACAGCCATCTGATCTTTGACAAACCTGAGAGAAACAAGAAATGGGGAAAGGATTCCCTATTTAATAAATGGTGCTGGGAAAATTGGCTAGCCATAAGTAGAAAGCTGAAACTGGATCCTTTCCTTACCCCTTATACGAAGATTAATTCAAGATGGATTAGAGACTTAAATGTTAGACCTAATACCATAAAAACCCTAGAAGAAAATCTAGGTAGTACCATTCAGGACATAGGCATGGGCAAGGACTTCATGTCTAAAACACCAAAAGCAACGGCAGCAAAAGCAAAAATTGACAAATGGGATCTAATTAAACTAAAGAGCTTTTGCACAGCAAAAGAAACTACCATCAGAGTGAACAGGCAACCTACAGAATGGGAGAAAATTTTTGCAACCTACTCATCTGACAAAGGGCTAATATCCAGAATCTACAAAGAACTCAAACAAATATACGAGAAAAAAACAAACAACCCCATCAAAAAGTGGGGAAAGGATATGAACAGACATTTCTCAAAGAAGATATTCATACAGCCAACAGACACATGAAAAAATGCTCATCATCACTCGCCATCAGAGAAATGCAAATCAAAACCACAATGAGATACCATCTCACACCAGTTACAATGGCAATCATTAAGAAGTCAGGAAACAACAGGTGTTGGAGAGGATGTGGAGAAATAGGAACACTTTTACACTGTTGGTGGGATTGTAAACTAGTTCAACCATTATGGAAAACAGGATGGCAATTCCTCAAGGATCTAGAACTAGATGTACCATATGACCCAGCCATCCCACTACTGGGTATATACCCAAAGGATTATAAATTATTCTACTACAAAGACACATGTACATGTATTTTTATTGCGGCACTATTCACAATAGCAAAGACTTGGAATCAACCCAAATGTCCATCTGTGACAGACTGGATTAAGAAAATGTGGCACATATACACCATGGAATACTATGCAGCCATAAAAAAGCATGAGTTTGCGTCCTTTGTAGGGACATGGATGCAGCTGGAAACCATCATTCTTAGCAAACTATCACAAGAACAGAAAACCAAACACCGCATGTTCTCACTCATAGGTGGGAACTGAACAATGAGATCACTTGGACTCGGGAAGGGGAACATCACGCACTGGGGCCTATCATGGGGAGGGGGGAGGGGGGAGGAGGGAGGGATTGCATTGGGGAGTTATACATGATATAAATGATGAATTGATGGGTGCTGACGAGTGGATGGGTGCAGCACACCAACATGGCATAAGTATACATATGTAACAAACCTGCACGTTATGCACATGTACCCTGGAACTTAAAGTATAATAAAAAACAAAACAAAAAAGAAAAGGTAAAGGAAAAAACTCAGTGGTATATGTATCAGTATATATGTAATGCTTGCTGCTTGGATACTGTCAGGAAAACCTGAAATATCTTGAAATATAATAACAGGCTTCTCATGTATCATATAAACTCCAATAAAAACTTCAGCTTCCAGCTCCTTGTTACTCCCATAAAATGTACATCAAACCTATGTACAGAACTCTGGATGCTTTACTTCGAAGGGAAAAAAAATCATTCTGCAGCTTAACAGGAAAAGGATATCTTCTCTGCAGTTTGAAAGGAAACTGGAGACAGAGGTTTATTTTAAAAAATGCATTAGTTGCAACCTGAGAAGAAACCCATCTGAAGTGTAAGTGCATTTGACACATCAGTTCAAAAAACAATACTTCCAAGGCCTTTGGAATTTGGAGAGAAAGACTACCTAAGAAAAATAAAACATGGGGTGAATTATTGTAAACAAATAAGTCCAAGAACCTAATGAGTTGAAGCGATGATTATCTGTGCTCTCATATGCTTCTTCCTGATCTATGCAGTTTTACACCGACCTGGCAGGTGATGTGCTTTGGAGAAATAGATTTGTGATTCTCAAATCATGTGTAGTGCCGACTCCCTCTGAATACTGTCAAACACATATCGGATTTGCAGTGTATGCTGGGCACTGTTCTTTTTTGTTTGTTTGTTTCACTCTTTTTGCCTAGGCTGGAGTGTAATGGCACGATCTTGGCTCACCGCAACCTCCACCTTCCAGGTTCAAGCAATTCTCCTGCCCCAGCCTCCCAAGTAGCTGGGATTACAGGCATGTGCCACCACACCTGGCTAATTTTGTATTTTTAGTAGAGATGGGGTTTCTCCATGTTGGTCAGGCTGGTCTCAAACTCCTGACCTCAGGTGATCAGCCCACTTTGGCCTCCCAAAGTGCTGAGATTACAGGCATCAGCCACCATGCCCAGTCACTGGGCACTGTTCTTAAGCTTCATTCCTGCAGTTTAACTCGTGTCATCCTTGAAATTATCTGTATTAGTCAGGATTCTCTAGAGGGACAGAATACATATATATACACACACACTCATCCTATATACTTCCATATATATATATGAGTTTATTTTATATACATGGGAGTTTATTAAGTGAGTATATATATAATGTATATTTTTACATGTATGTACATGTATATTTAAGTATAAACTCATGATCACATAAATATTTACATAAATATACATGTATATTTAAGTATAAACTCACATGATCACAAGGTTCCACAATAGGCCATCTGCAAGCTGAGGAAGAAGGAGAGCCAGTTCGAGTCCCAAAACTGAAGAACTCGGAGTCTGATGTTCAAGGGCAAGCAGCATCCAGCACAGAAGAAAGATGGAGGCTGGGAGGCTAGGCCAGTCTAGCCTTTTCACATTTTTCTGCCTGCTTTACATCCTGGCCATGCTGGCAGATGATAAGGTGGTGCCCACCCAGATTAAGGGCGGGTCTGCCTTGCCCAGCCCATGGACTCATATGTTACTCTTCTTTGGCAACACCCTCACAGACACACCCAGGAACAATACTTTGCATTGTTCAGTCCAATCAAGTTGACACTCAGTGTTAACCATCACACCATCCTATGAAGCAGATACCACTGCTGTCCCCACTTAACAGATGAAAGACGTGAGGCACCTTGTTCTAGCTCACATAACTAAGGAGTTTTTTAGCCAGGATTGAACATTCTTAGCATCTGTTTTGCCTGTCAAGTAGCCTTATTAGATGAGAGAAGCATCCAGAATAACCCTACTGGGGGCCCAGCCCATGTGGTTTGCCTTTACAGTGATCTTTATACTTCAGTTTGCACAAAAGCATTGAACCAGGAATGATAGCCCATGTTGATTAAATGCTTCTTATGAACCAGGCATTGTCATAAGTATTTTACAGATAACAATTCCATTATCCATTATAAGCCTGTGGGTACTGTTATCCCCATCCCCACTTCACAGGTGAGAAGACTGAGTTACAGAGAGCTTAAGTAACTTGCCCAAAGTCACATAGTTAACAAGTAGCAGAGCCAGGATCCAACCCCAGGCCTTCTGATCTAGAGCCTGTACTGCTGATCTCTATGCTATGGGATGTACTTCTAGGGAAATGTGTTGCTTACTGGTTCTATGTCAGGACTTGTTTAAAGTGTGTTATTTGAATCATCTCATTGGAAAGTCCCTAACACACTGCCAGAAAGCGGCTGGGAAGCAGTTTCTTCAACCTAACAGGTGGTTCTCTATTAAAATGTTACCAGGCCAAGCATGGTGGCTCATGCCTGTAATCCCAGCCCTTTGGGAGGCCAAGGTGGGTGGATCACGAGGTCAAGAGATTGAGACCATCCTGGCCAAGATGGTAAAGCCTGTCTCTACTAAAAATACAAAAATTAGCTGGGCCTGGTGGTGCACGCCTGTTGTCCCAGCTACTGGACAGGCTGAGGCAGGAGAATCGTATGAACCCAGGAGGCAGAGGTTGCAGTGAGCCGAGATTGAGTCACTACACGCCAGCCTGGTGACAGAGCAAGACTCTGTCTCAAAAAGAAAAAAAAAAGTTTCCAAGGGAACCTAGTAGAATGATTCCAAGAGGGAGCTTTGTGATCAGAATGACCAGCGTGCAAATAAATACTGGTTATACCTTTTTTTTTTTTTTGAAACAAGGTATTGCTCTGTGGACTAGGCTGGAGTGCAGTGGTGCAATTTTGGCTCGCTGCAACCTCCACCTCCCCAGTTCAAGAGATTCTCCTGGCTCAGCCTCCCCAATTGCTGGAATTACAGGCACATGCCACCACATCTGGTTAATTTTTATATTTTTAGTAGAGACGGGGTTTCACCCTGTTGGCCAGGCTGTTCTCAAACTCCTGACCTCAAAGGATCAGCCCATCTCGGCCTCTCAATCTACCACTTATTAATAAAGCTCTGGTGCCTTTTCTTCCTTCATCCACACCCCTCACCCCCTACCCTCTCCATCATTCATCCATCCACCAAAAGAATTAGAGGAGATTGAAATGGCAGTCAAACTATTCCCAGAATGGTGAAAACCACCAAAATCACTGAGAGCCCCCACTTTAGTGGGGAGTCATTTGCTGCAGGTGGCTGGGGGAGCAGGAAAGAGGTGAGGCTGTTGAATGGTGCTCCTTGAAATGAGATTCCCTAGACCAGCAACATCAGCATCACCTGGAAACGTACTAGAAATGCAATGTCTCCAGCTCTGGCCCAGACCACGAGCTCAGAGGCTCTGGGAATGGGGCTGGTGTGTTTCATGATGCCCTCCAGGTGATCCTGGTGCACATTCAAGTTTGGGGACCACAGCCCAAGGAGATGTGGAAGATAGGGCGAGGCCCCAACCTCAGACCCCTGAGTGGGATACAAGTAACTTAGAAGTAGTAATAATTAGGTGGGAAGTCTCTCCCTCAGTGAATTGGAACAAATTCAGTTTTCCCTGTGATAGCATCACTGTCCCTTTCCTTCTGATGGAGGCATCTAGGTGGCATGACAGAAGCATCTGGAAGGGTCAGTCCCCCGGGTGAACCTCTGGAGGTGGGTCAAGCCTGGGAGCCTGGACAGTTGGTGTTGCTGTTGTGAAAAGTTTAACACTCGGTCCCCTCTTTTAGAGCTCTTGAAGTTGAGGCCTACCAAGGGCAAGGAAGAGGCAGAGCCAGGACCCGACAATGGAACCTCTGGCCACATAATCTGCCTGTCAGCGCCCTTCCCCAACTCCTTCTTGGGCCCAGTTTTGTGTTCCTTGGACCGCGCTTTCTCCCCTCCCCTTGTATGCATGCTCTGGAATGTACGTGCCCACCTAACTCTGCTGGCCTTGACCTTCACTCTGCCCTGCAGAACCACCCTGAGTCCCACAAACATGATGTTCTGGAAGGCCTCAGTTCCCCTTGATTCCTCTAGCAGCTCTGCAGGTGCTCAGGGGAGACAGAGGCACTGAAGGGAGGCAGAGGCGCCAAAGGGAGGTGGAACGATGAATTTGGAAAGTTCTTCTGAAGAAGAGAGTAGGGAAGAGGAGCATGGCTTGGCATAGAAATGTGGGAAGGCAAGACATTTGAGAAGACAGAGGTGAAACCCACTGATATTTAGAGAGACTATTTCTTAATGCAGAGGAAAAGTACTAGCAGTATAAAAACAAAACTTTCACTAAAGCATATGGGCTATATGATCCCACTTTATTTTCCAAAGATGTATAGATTTTCTTAAGAGTCTAGAAATCGACATCAAAACATTTGCAGTGATTATCTCCAGATGCTGCAAGTGCAATTTCTGTTTCCTTCTTTTCTGATTTTCCTCATTAAGCATTCATTGACTTTTTTCAGATATAATTCACATACCATAAAATTCACCACTTTATTTTAAAGTATACAGTTCACTGGTTTTTAGTTTATTCACAAAGTTGCACAACCATCATCACTATCTAATTCCAGAACACTTTCATAACCCCGAGAAGAAACCCTGCACCCATGAGCAGTCACTCCCCAGCATTGCTCCGTTCCCAGCCTGGAGCAACCACTAATTACTTTCTCTCCCTTTGGATTGGTCTCTTATGGACATTTCACATAAATGGAATCATACAATGTGTGGTCTTTTGTGCCTGGTCTCTTTCACTCAGCACGTTTTCAGGGTTCACAAATGTTATAGAAGGTATCAGCACTTCATTGCTTCTTATTGCCATATAATATTCCATTACATGGATAGACTGCATTTTATTTATCCATTTATCAGGTGATAGAGCTTTGAGTTGTTTCCACTTTGGGGCTACTGTAAATAATGTTGCTCTAAACATTTGTGTACCAGTTTTTGTGCAGACATATATGTTCAGTTCTGTTGGGTATATGCCTAGGTGTGGGATTGCTAGATCATACAGAAACTCTGTTGAAAATTTTTTTTTTTTCTAAGATGGTCTTGCTCTGTCACTCAGGCTGGAATGCAGTGGCACAGTCATACCTCACTGCAGCCTTGACCTCCTGGGTTCATGCAATCCTCCCACCTTAACCTCCAGAGTAGTTGGGACTACAGACACACACCACTGACTTTTTCTTTTTTAGCGACTGAGTCTGACTATGCTGCCCAGGCTAGTCTCAAACCCCTGGGGTCAGACCATCCTCCTGCCGCAGCTTCCCAAACTGCTGGGATCACAGGTGTGGGCCACCATGCCTGGCCTATGTTGGGCTTTTTGAGGAAACACCTGTTTTCCAAAGAATTAGAACCATTTTACACTCCTACCAGCAATGTATAAAGGATCTGATGTCTACACACACTTGATAATACTTGTGATTGTTTGTTTTATTATAGCCGTCCTAGTGAGTGTGAAGTGGTATCTCATTGTGGTTGTACTTGCATCTCTCTGATGATTAATAATGCTGAGCATCTTTTAAAAAGTATATTTTTACATATTTTTTATCTTTGACAAATAACAATTGTATATAACTATGGGGTATGATGTGACATTTTGATATATGTGTACATTATGGAATGATCCAATCTAGCTAATTTACCCATTTATCACCTCACACACTTCATTTTCTGTGATGAGAACATTTGAAATACATTCTCTTAACAATTTTAAAATATACTATGTGTTATTTTTAACTACAGTCACCATGCTGTGCAATAGATCTCAAAAACTTATTCTTTCTATCTAACTGAAACTTTGCATCCTTTGACCAACATCTGATTCCCTCCCCACTCCACCATTCCCCACTCCCAGCCCCTGGCAACCACTATTCTACTTTCTACGTCTAAGAGTTCAACGTTTTTAGGTTCCACATCGAAGTGAGATCACACAGGGCCAGGCGAGGTGGCTCATGCCTCTAATCCCAGCACTTTGGGAGGCAGAGGTGGGTGGATCTCCTGAGGTCAGGAGTTCGAGACTAGCCTGGCCAAGATGGTGAAACCCCATCTCTACTAAAAATACAACAATTAGCCGGGCATGGTGGTGCATGCCTGTAATCCCAGCTACGTGGGGGGCTGAGGCAGGAGAATCACTTGAACCCAGGAGGTGGAGGTTGCATTGAGCCGATGTCGTGCCACTGCACTCCAGCCTGGGTGACAAGAGCAAAACTCCAACTCAACAACAACAGCAACAACGAAGAAGAAGAAGGAGAAGAAGAAGAAGGAAAAGGAGAAGAAGAAGTGCAGCCACACAGTATTTGTCTTTATATCTGGCTTATTTTACTTGGCATAGTGTCCTCCAGGTTCATCTGTCTTGTCACAAATGACAGGATTGCCTTCTTTTTAATAGCTGAATATGCCCCCATTGTGTATATGGACCACATTTTCTTTACCCGTTGATGGACACTTAACTTCGTTTCTCATCTTGGCTGCTGTGAATAGTGCAGCCATGAACATAAGCGTGCAGGTATCTCTTCGACAGACTGATTTTGATTCCTTTCGATGTATACCCAGTAGTGGAATTTGCTGGATCATGTTTTATTTTTGGGTTTTGGGGGATCTTCCATACTGCTTTCCTGTAGCAGCTGTTCTAGTTTACATTCCCACCAACAGTGGACAGGGTTCCCTTTTCTCTGCGTCCTTGGCTACACTTGTTTTCTTTGATCATTTTGATAATAGCCACCCTAACAGGTGTGAGGTGACAGCTCATTGTGGTTTTCATTTGCAGTTTTTTATTTCAGTAGCTTTAGGGGTAAAAGTAGTTTTTGGTTACATGAATGAATTGTACAGTGGTCAAGTCTGAGATTTTAGTGTACCCATCACCCAAGTAATGTAAATTGTACCCAATATGTAGTTTTTCAATCCCTCACCCCCTCCCACCCTCCTTCTTTCTGAGTCTTTGATGTCCATTATACTATTGTATATGCCTTTGCATACCCAAAGCTTAGCTTCCACTTATAAGTGACAACATGTGGTATTTGCTTTTCCATTCCCAAGTTTCTTCACTTGGAATAATGGCCTTCAGCTCTATCCAAGTTGCTGCAAAAGACATGCTTTCTTTTTTATGGTTGAGTAGTATTCTATGGTATATGTATATTACATCTTCTTTATCCACTTACTGCCTGATGGGCACTTAGGTTGATTCCATATCTTTGCAATTGTGACTTGTACTGCAATAAACATATGCATGCAGGTGTCTTCCTGAGAGAATGACTTCTTTTCCTTTGGGTAGATACCCAGCAGTGGGATTGCTGGATCAAATGGTTGATCTGCTTGTAGTTCTTTGAGAAATCTCTATACTGTTTTCCATAGAGGTTGTACCTAATTTACATTCCCAGCAGCAGGCTATAACCATTCCCTTTTAACTGTATCCACACTAGCATCTATTGCTTTTTGACTTTTTAATAATGACTATTCTGGTTTGGGGTAAGGAGGTGTGCTACTGTGGTGTTAATATGCATCTCCCTGATGATTAGTGAGGTTGAGCATTTTTTCATTGTTGGCCATTTGTATGTCTTCTTTTGAGAAATGTCTATTCATGTCATTTGCTTACTATTTGATGGGATTATTTGTTTTTTTATTGCTGATTTGTTTGAGCTCCTTGTGGATTCTGGATATTAGTCCTCTGTCTAATATATATAGTTTGCAAATGTGTTCTCCCATTCTGTGAATCATCTGTTTATTCTGATGATTATTTCTTTTGCTGTGCTGAAGGTTTTTAGTTTAATTAGGTCCCATGTATTTATTTTTGTTGTTATTGCATTTGCTTTTGGGGTTTTAGGCACAAATTCTTTGCTTAAGCCAATGTCCAGAATAGTTTTTCCTAGTTTTTTTTTTCCTGAATTTTTTTTTTTAATTTTTATTTTTTTATTATACTTTAAGTTCTAGGGTACATGTGCATAACGTGCAGGTTTGTTACATATGTATACTTATGCCATGTTGGTGTGCTGCACCCATCAACTCGTCAGCACCCATCAATTCATCATTTATATCATGTATAACTCCCCAGTGCAATCCCTCCCTCCTCCCCCCTCCCCCCTCCCCATGATAGGCCCCAGTGCGTGATGTTCCCCTTCCCGAGTCCTGAATTTTTATAGTTTCAGGTCTTAGATTCAACTCTTTAACCATCTTAATTTTTATATATGGTGAGAGATAGGGATCCAGTTTTATTCTTCTACATGTGGCTATCCAGTTTTCCCAGGATTATTTATTGAATAGAGTGTCCTTTCTTCAATTTATGTTTTTGTATGATTTGTTGAAGATCAGTTAGTTGTAAGTAACTTGTTTGGTTTGGTAAGTAACTTGTTGGTTTGGCTTTATTTATGGGTTATCCATTCTGTTCCATTGGTCTGTGTATCTACTTTTATACCATTACTATGCTGTTTTGGTAACTATAGCCTTGTAGTATAATTTGTAAAGTAATATGATGCCTCCAGATTTGTTCTTTTGCTTAGGATTGCTTTGAACTATTTGGGCTCTTTTTAGGTGACATATGAATTTTAGGATTTTTTTTCTAATTCTGTGAAAAACAAAGTTGGTATTTTTATAGGAATTGCATTGAGTCTGTAGATTGCACTGGGCAATATAGTCATTTTCATATATTGATTCTTCCAATCCATGAGCATTGAACGTGTTTCTATTTGTTTGTGTCATCTACAATTTCATTCAGCAGTATTTTGTAGTTCTCCTTGCAGAGATCTTTCATCTTCATGGTTAAGTATATTCCTGGGGTTGTTTTCATTTTGTTTTGTTTTTTTGCAGCTATTGTAAAAAAGATTGAGCTCTTGATTTGATTCTCAGGTTGGCTGTTGGTGACTAGCAGTGCTGCTGATTTGTATTCATTGATTTTGTAACCTAAGACTTTACTGAATTCATTTATCAAATCTAGAAGTATTTTGGAGGAGTCTTTAGGGTTTTCTACGTATACAATCATACCATCAGCAAACAGAGGTAGTTTGACTTCTTTTCCAATTTGGATGTTCGTGGAGTGGGGTGGGAGGGAGGAAGGGGCGAGGGAGGGAGGAGGGAGCGGAGGGAGGGAGGGAGGGAGGGAGGGCGGGAGGGAGGGCTGGAGGAGGGAGGGAGGGGAAGAGGGAGGGAGGGAAGGAGGGAGGGAGGAGGGAGAGGGAGGGAGGGAGAGAGGGAGAGGGAGAGGGAGGAGAGGGAGAGGCTAACTACCCTCCCTCCCTCCCTCCCTCCCTGCCTTCCTTCCTTCCTTCCTTCCTTCCTTCCTTCCTTCCTTCCTTCCTTTCTCCTGCTTGATTGCTCTTTCTTTCTTTCTCTTGCTTGATTGCTCTGGCAAGGATTCCTTAATTTGCATTTCTCTGACCTGAACGTCTTTCTCTGTGCTTACTGCAAAATAGAATTCTTATCTCTGTCTTGCTTAAGAGGGTACTGATCCTCCAAAACGTTAAGTGCCTTCCCAAAAACCATATAGTAAACATAGAATAATTGTTTAAATGCAGGCTCTGGAGCAAAAATCCTGGCTTTTCTACTTATTAGCTCTGATGTTCAGGCCTCAGTTACCTCATCTGTAAAATGGGAGCAATTGTAACTGCCTAAAAATGTGCTGTGAGATTCAGAAATAAAATATGTCAAATTGCCACCACTACCTGACCCCTAAGAGAGTCACTCTATAAATGGCAGCATGGTTATTATCTTCGGACAAGGCAGGGTGAGGGCTGCATGATGTGAGGTGGACTCTCCTGACCATTCCTGCCTCTGCATGTTGGTGGACTGGCCTGTCCCTTTGCTGAATGTTTTTCCCATAGATATTAGATAAAATCTAGAGTTGTCATTCATGGAGGAAGACAGACAAATGGGAAATCTGTATCTCTCTTGATCCCAGATCAGTTATTTAGAGAGCCCAAATAACCTGTCGTGGTGGTACCTGAGAGACGGAATCAGAAGGGAAAACAAAAAAAGAGCTCTTATTTTTTGGAATGATCTTTGTTTCTGTCAGTCCAGGTTGCTGTAATAAATTACCATAGGCTGGGGGGGCTTAAACAATGAACATTTATTTCTCATAGTTCTGGAGGCTGGAAGTCTGAGATCAGGGTGCCAACATGATTGGGTTCCTGGCAAGAGCCCTGTTCCTGGTTCACAGACAGCTGCCTTCTCACTGTGACTTTACATGTTTACATGGAGGAGAGTAGAGAGAGAAGCAAGCTTTCTTTCTTTCTTTCTTTCTTTTTTTTTTTTCTCAGAGTCTCACTCTGTCACATAGGTTAGAGTGCAGTGGCACAATCTCAGCTCACTGCAACCTCTGCCTTCCACACTCAAGCAATTCTCCTGCCTCAGCCTCCCAAGTAGCTGGGACTATAGGCATGCACCACCATGCCTGGCTAACTTTTGTATTTTTAGTAGAAACAGGGTTTCGCCATGTAGGCCAGACTGGTTTTGAACTCCTAACCTCAAGTGATCCACTGTTTCGGCCTGCCAAAGTGCTGGGATTACAGGTGTTAGCCACCTCACCTGGCCTTTCCTGTCTTTTATAAGGGCACTAATCCCATCATAGGGGCCCCATTCTCATGACCTAATCACCTTCCAAAGGCCCTACCTTCTAATATCATCCCGCTGGGGGTTAGGATTTCAACATGTGAATCTGCAGGGGACATACAAATGCAGTCAATAACCATCAGAATCCCAATGGGCTCCTAGTCAATGGTCATTGGTCCAACTTTAGTTTTCTGTGCTACAATATGACACTGTGACATGGTAAAAAAAAAAAAAAAAAAAAAAAAAAAAAAAAAAAAAAAAAGAATAATAATATAATTATTACCATGAGCCAGGCATGGTGGCTCACACCTATAATCTCAGCACTTTGGGAGGCCAGTGTGAACAGATGACTTGAGGTCAGGAGTTCAAGACCAGCCTGGCCAACATGGTGAAACTCCATCTCCACTAAAAGTACAAAAATTAGCTGGGTGTGGTGGCACACACCTGTAATCCCAACTACTTAAGAGGCTGAGGCAGGGGAATCCCTTGAACCTGGGAGGCGGAGGTTGTACTGAGCCAAGACCGTGCCACTGTACTCCAGCCTGGGCAACAGAGTGAGAACCTGTCTCAATAAAAGTAATTAATTAGTTAATTAAAAAATAATTATTATAGAATTTGGAAAGATCGGGGCACTGGTAATTCAATTCAGGGGGGTCTTCTGATATTGGAACTCATGAGTTATCAAGCCAAATGCTGCAGCTACACAGGGAAGACGGAAAAAGTGAAACTTCTGCGTGTTTCCTCACCCTGCCTACTAACCAGCCCCTCCATCCTGCCAGTTCCATGCTGGGGGCATAGGGAGACAATATTCCTCCTTAGAACTGAGAGAGAGCGTATATGCTAAGGAGGCCTGAGACTTACTCTCCTTTTTTTTTCAACGAATTTAATTCTTTTCCAAAGATGAAATATAAACATGCAAAGATTCTCTGTAATAATGATGATATATAAGCTACCATTTATTGGATTCTTAACCCTGGGAGGGTCCACACAGATGTCTCAGCATGCGTTATTCCATTTAATATTTACAGAAAACCCATGAGTTCAGAACCGATGCTAGAGATGGAGAAAAGGAGGAGCAGAGGCAAGTAACTCGAGTATTATAACATTGTCTCAAAGCTGAAATCCTTAACCATCCATTGTGACATCTAAAAACCTGGCCTTCTTCCTTTCTGCTGAGTTTCTCTGGCTCTACACCTGAATAATAGTTTCAATAAACACCACCAGGTGTCATCTACCTATTTTTTCACAAATATGTCAAGATACAGTTTATCATCCTCTGAATGCTAACAAATTCTGCAGATGCAAAACCTACAGGGTGTGTATAAATAATTTGACTCACCAGTGTAAATATGAATTCAATGCTGTTTAAAAAATGAACAACCTTGTTTCTCTAAGTTGTTGTGCTACTTCTTCTCTCCTGGATTTTTTATTGGCTCTCTGATGTCAATAGGAACCTGTTCTGAAACTGATTAACCCCGAGAAAGACTCTGTAATCAAATCAATCTGAAGTTAGGTGTACTTTCAATTTTTGTTTAGAAGTGAGATTTTTTTTTTTTTTTTTTTTTTTCTAAACAGGACATTTTTCCCAAAGAAAGCTTAGTGTCTTTTGTATTCTAAAACATGTCTGCTTCTGTGATTCAAAGAACAGTAGAACCAATTCTGCTTGTAACTGGCCAATTTCAGTTCCTGTGAAAGACTGGTGGAGGAAGTGGTTTGTGAACAGGATTTGAATAAAGCATATATTAAATCTCAAAGAGAATCAATAGATTCTAATGTATTTTTCTTGCATTGCATCAATAAAGCAACGTTGTTATGAAGGCACTGCAAACTTGCCTTCTCTTGTTGGTTTGAAAGCTTGTTTTTTGTTGTTGTTGATCGGCCTTTGCATGGTCTATCAGAAGGACTAATTCATTTGGTTCTGCAATGCGTCATTGCTGCAACCATACCTTAAGGCTCAGAACACCTAGGGAGATAAATAGAAGTTATTTTGTTATCTGGGATTTATCAGTAATAAGTTTCAACTTGGAAAGATTACACGATATGCCCTGAGTCCCACATTCAGCCACAATGGGAAGGCTGAGCACAGTTCTAGGCTGAGCCTTAACATACTGAAGACAGGAGGAATCTGGGGATCCCAGGCTCGTCTCTTACTTTACTGCAGATCTCAAAGACAATAAATAGAGGCCCAGCACAGTGGCTGACACCTGTAATCCCAACACTTTGGGAGGCTGAGGCAGGCGGATCATTTGAGATCAGGAGTTCAAGACCAGCCTGGCCAATATGGTGACATGCCATCTCTACTAAAAATACAAAAATCAGCTGGGCATGGGGGCAGGTGCCTGTAATCCCAGCTACTCAGGAGGCTGAGGCACAACAATCACTTGAACCCAGGAGGCAGAGGTTGCAATGAGCCAAGGTTGCACCTCTGCACTCCAGCCTGGGTGACAGAATAAGATTCTGTCTCAAAAAAAAAAAAAGAGAGAGAGAGAGAGAGAATCAATATATTCTAACGTAGTTTTCCTTGCACTGCATCAGTAAAGCAATGTCATTATGAAGACACTGCAATCTTGTCTTCTCTTGTTGGTCTGAAAGCTTGTTTGTTGCTGTTGTTGATCAGCCTTTGGATGGTCTGCCCTAAGGACTAATTTGCTTGGTTCTGCAGAAGCCAGTAGGGTTAGAGGCTGTTACAGACTGAACTATGTGCCCCCCTCAATCTCCTAGAATTCATATGTTGAAATGCTAAGTCCTGGTACCTCAGAATGCAAGCGGGTTTGGAGATAGGGTCTTTGCAGAAATCATTAAGTTAAAATGAAGACATTAGAGTGGGCCCTAATCCTAATTCTAAAACCTGGTGTTCCAATTACAAAAGGAAGATTTTGACACAGATGAGAAGCCATGGGGAAAAGATGGCCATCTGCAAGCCCAGGAGAGAGGCCTAGAGCAGACCCTTCCCCCACACCCTCAGAAGGACCAGCCCTGCGGACAACTTGACCTGGACTTCCAGCCTCCAGAACTGTGAGAAAACACATTTCTGTTACTTTAAGTGACTGCAGCCTGAGCATACTAATATCTGGGCCATTGCAGCTGCCTTACCCATGATGATTCAGAGGCCTGAGGTATCCTGATGCTGAGCTCTACACCCCAAGACAGTGCCTCTGAAGCTAACAGTGCCAAATCCAGAAACCAGACTGACCAGTTGTTTGGTGCTTACACACCCCACGTCTGTCCTACATACCCTGGAGACACAGTGCCAGGCTTCCACCCCAGAAAATCTCAGTGGAAGGTGTGAAATTGGAGCCTTCTTGGGCAACTGGTCTGAGGTTGAGTTGACCTCCTGCCTTTCTCTCAACAATTCTCTGGCAGGGGTAAGGTTTTCCTGGGAAATCCTCACTCACGTGTGGACTTGTGGAGGCTGTGCCCACCCAGAACGTGTCTTCTGACATTTTGTTCAAGAATAAACAAATATTCTGATATTAAACAAATATTCTGATATTTTGTTCACGTTGTTCTTATAAAGCTCACAGTCATGCCGCCCTCTCCCTAGCATCCCACATGTTCCCAGTGGCCCTAACTCGAGTGTTTTTGTGGACAAAGAGGAACAGAGAGTTATCGAGGCACTGCGCCAAGCACTTTCCAGGCACGATCGCATCTCACCTTCACTGCCTCTCTGAGCGGAAGGCATCGTCCTCTCCATCTGCCAGATGGAGAAACTGAAGCACAGATGGGTTAGGAACTTGTCTGAGTTCACACAGCTCATGAGTGAGGGGAATGGATTTTCTTTTGAGTTTCTAAGGCCTGTACTTTGCTGCTACACAATGCGAGAGGTGATCAGATGGCCTTGAGCTCCTTTCCCTCCAAGGTAACCATGGGGAAAGGCCCAGTCAGGACCTAGCCGGGTTAGTGCTTGTGACACTTTGCCTCTGGAAGTTTCAGAATCTGTCACGCAGAAGCTGGCAGGGGACATGCTTTTCATAGGGCACTGTGGCTCATACCCATAATCCCAGTGTTTTGGGAGGCCATGGTGGGAGGATAGCTAGAGGCCAGGAGTTTGAGACCAGCCTGGGCAACATGGCAAGATCCCATCTCTAAAAAAAAGAAAGAAAAGAAAAGAAAAGAAAAGAAAGAAAATAAAAGAGGGAGGGAGGGAGGGAGGAAAGGAAGGAAGGAAGGAAGGAAGGAAGGAAGGAAGGAAGGAAGGAAGGAAGGAAGGAAGGAAGGAAGGAAGGAAGGAAGGAAGGAAGGAAACTATGCCACTCATAGGGACCCAAAAGATTGCTTCTGGCTCCATAATGAGGCAAACACAGAAAGTGAGAGGAAGCGTTCAGGAGCATCTACACACATTTAACAGAGCAATGCTATGTTGCAAGAATCTAGTAATAAAAAAGAAACGAACTTGTATTTTGTATGTTTTTTAATACAAAAATTTCCATTTCTCATCACATATTAGACCCCACTGCAAATAAAAACCTGGGTCCTTACCACTGATAGTTTGAGATGCCCTGCTGAGACAGAGGTCTCAGTCACTGACAGAAGGTAAAATGACATGGAAAAATCTGGAGCCCAAGAAATGCAGGGATTCTCTCCAGCTGCCACAGCCACATGGGGAATGCCCAGCCACCAGGAAGTTCAACATGAGCCCCTCACCAACTGTGCCCTTAGTAAGGGGTTTTCTGGAATAGTCAAATAGTCTGGCCTGGAAGTTGAGAATTTGGCTTTCAGCCCTGGGTTTGGGTTTTTTATTTGTCTTTGAGACAAGGTCTGGCTCTGTCACTCAGGCTGGAGTGCAATGGCATGGTCTTGGCTCACTGCAGCCTCAACCTGCCATAGCCCTGGTTTAGTGGTGTGACCCTGGGCCAATCATTTAATCCTCTGTCCACTGATTTTCTCATGTGTAAGCTGGAGATCATAATACTAGTGCCTACCACATAGGGTTATTCTATGGAATAAATGTGTTAATTTGTGAGCGTTCAGAGCAGTGCCTGGCATACAGTAAGTGCTATGTATGTGTTCACTATTATTACAATTAGGTAGAAGTCATTTTCCCTTCTCCAGCCTGTGTTCTACTGAAACAGTTTTTAAACAACTTTTTTTGGGATATTCCTCTTTGGAGGAAATCTTCCATAAGCAACTGACTTACATTTAATTTTTTTTTTTTTTTTTTTTTTTTGAGGCAGAGTGTCGCTCTGGTGCCCAGGCTGGGTACTATTGTGCACTTTATGTACACACACCACCTCCTGTGAGCTTGGCATAACTCCTGTGAAGTAGGTGGTGACTTCTTTTATAGAAATTTCAAAAGTGAAACTCACTTTCAGTCTGGGCTCAGACTGGATATCTGGTATACCAAACTGTCTTACAAAGAAATAAGCAGAAGCTGATCACATGCTGAAGCTCAGAGCCAATGCAGAGCCCGTTAAGAGTCAGAGATAGGTCCAGCCCTGGGTCTATACAATGCCAAAGCGCCTCTCCTCCACCTCAGTCTGAGCCAGGCCTTGCAAGTCTGCCCCTCGCCCTTCTCAGCCACTCCAACCTTGCCCCTCGGTGGTTGAGGCTCTACAAAGCCCTTGGCAGTCAGGGAACATGGAGCCCTAGAATCCTGTGAGAAGGGCCTGGACAAAGCAAATCAATTCTCCACCTGGGAGGCACAAAAGGCCTCCTCTCCACCTAGACAGCAAATCAGAGGCAGGGCTGTTTGGTACCAAGGATGCATCTGTCCACTAGGAAATGTGCAGGTGTGTCACTTTTGTTTAGGGTTGGGTTTGGTTTGGTCAGCACAGTGGCTTGGATCCAGAGCCACTCATATTTGATGGGGTTGAGGACAGCACTGCCAAACATCTTACATGGATTACTTGGCTCACGCCTGTAATCCCAGCATTTTGGGAGGCTGAGGCAAGCAGATCACCTGAGGTCAGGAGTTCAAGACCAGCCTGGCCAACATGGCAAAACCCTGTCTCTTCTAAAAATACAAAAATTAGCAAGGCATGGTGGTTGGCATCTGTAATTCCAGCTGCTCATGAGGATTAGGCAGGAGAATCACTTGAACCCGGGACACGAAGGTTACAGTGAGCCAAGATTGCACCACTACACTCCAGTCTGGATGACAAGAGCGAGACTCCATCTCAGAAAAACAAACAAACAAAAAACCAAAAACATATATTAGTACCAATTAGAGGTGGGGGAGGGAATGAAAAGGTGGGCAAGGCATAGCCCTGTCCCAAGAAACCTAATAAAAATGAGATTTCTTGCCACCTTAGTCACTTGTGCCTTTGATGATCAACCCTTGATCTGGGCTTTACTGAGCAAAAAGAGTTCATTTGTTGCAAGCCAGACCAAACCAGTGACCTCAAGACGAGCTTCCAGAGCCTGGAGGCTACCTCTTGCTTGCAGCAAAAATATACACATTCACTTGTGGCCTTCAGCTCTTTCACCTCTGGGTGGTCACTCAGCAGGAGGGTGGAGACTCTGCCTGCTGGCAGAGACCAGATCCCAAACAAAACATCCCCCATTAAAGTTATAAGAAACGGTTCTCTAGCTCCAACCCTGTCTACCATTGTTGGTTTTGCCAGCCACTCAAAAGCTTCTCCCATCATTTCTGGGACATTTCATGGGTATTTGTGATTCTCTCAACAACCCCATGGTATGCACTACTTTCTCCAATTTTAACACTGATTTTCCGAAAGGACAGGCACTGCCCCAATCTCTGAAAGCCTGGAAGCCCTAGGAAGGTGCTTCACCCCAGTCCTGCCTCCTACACACACGCCTGTGGCCAAGCAGGACATCAATCCAGCCCCTTGCTATGCAATTCCTTCCTAAAGAAGACAGAAGCCTGAATCACCCCCAGCACCCTAGCATGGGGGTACGGCCTAGGTTCTCAGGCACTCCTAAGATCCCCAAGGAAGGTCCGGAAGGACGATGTGTGGCCTTGCTGCGCTAAAAGTTGCCTTTCAGGGTTGGTGCCAGGCCTGGAATCTGCCCCAACAGCCCTCCAGGCAAACCAAAATGGGGCCTGAATCCTGGAGATTTCAGTTTGATCTGCAGTTCCTGACATACCTGAAGGGTACGGCCTGGGGTGCTGCAGCCAAGAAATCACAATACACCTCCAGTCCTGATCCCTTCTCCTCTAACGCACTAGGACTACAGGTATCAGAGGCATGAGCCTGGCTTGAGAGCCTGTAGCATAAAACAGCACAACCCTCCAGTTACCGCCTTTCAGGGTTTTAGAGTCAAACCACTCTTCTTTTAATAAGGCGGTGAACCCATCAGCTTTTTCAATTTTTTTTTTCAATTGATAGATATTACCTTTGAAAAATGTGCAGAAATAGTGCCCCCTAATGGGGGTCCTTCACCACTAAGATCTGTTTTCACATTGCCACCCACCCATCTGTTACAGGAAAGGGGTCCTGATCCAGACCCCAAGAGGGGTTCTTGGATTTCACCCAAGAAAGAATTCAGGGTGAGTTCACAGAGTAAAGTGAAATTTTATTAAGAAAGTAAAGGAATGAAGAATGGCTACTCTATAGGCAGAGCAGTCCCTGGAGGCTGCTGGTTTCCCATTTTTATGGTTCTTTCTGGATCATATGCTAAACAACGGGTGGATTATTCATGCCTCCCCTTTTTAGACCATATAGGGTAACTTCCTGATGTGGCCATGGTATTTGTAAACTGTCATGGCGCTGGTGGGAGTGTAGTGGTGAGGACCACCAGAGGACAGTCTCGTCGCCATCTCGGTTTTGGTGGATTTGGGCCAGCTTCTCTATTGCAACCTGCGTTACTAGCAAGGTCTTTATGACCTGTATCTTGAGCTGACCTCCTATCTCATTCTGTGACTTAGAATGCCTTAACTATCTGGGAATCTCAGCCTCATTTTACCCAGCCCCTATTCAGGATGGAGTTGCTCTGGTTCAAATGCCTCTGACACCTCCACCATTCCCAAGAGCTTCCTTTGCCAAAACCGTGCATCTAACAATAAGAGGTAACATTTACTGAACATGTTCTGTGTGTCAGGTTTGGCCATGTGATTTCATTTCATTCTTTTAACAACCCTGTAAGAGAAATATTATCTCCCCTTTGCAAAACAGAGCGCATGTTCAAGGGGGTGAAGTGACTTCCCAAGATCACAGGCTAGTTCGTGGGGTAAGATTCTTCCTTATTCACATGCTGTCAGGATTCAGATGAGACGTTTATTCTCCTACACCCCAGCTTGATTTCTGAGGAACCACTGGGCAGGCTTCAAATGTAGGTACAGTGAGCTGACTTGTAATAATAACAGCCAATTTCTGAGTACCTACCACATGCCAGGCAATGTACATAGTCTTTCACTTGACAACAAGATATATATGTCTGCAGCTCGATATTACAGGCTGATCTTTGTTAGGAAAGAAATGATTTGGGAGCTGCTTTTCAGTAAAAGGAAAACTTTCAAAACCTTATGAAGGACTTCCTTACCCTCACTATCTGCCTAATTTCTTTTTAACTCCTATATCAATAGTTTAATGCAGCCGTGAATGCCTGGGCTCAAGCAACCTACCTACCTCAGCTTCCCAAGTAGTTGGGACTACAGGCATGCATCACCATGCCTGGCTAAATTTACTTTTTTAGAAATGGGGTCTAGCTATGTTGCCCAGGTTGCTCTTCCTGCAGCTTTGACCTCCTGGCCTCAAGCAATCCTCCCACCTTCAAATCCCAAAGTGGTGGGATTATTGGCATGAGCCACCACACTCTACCCACAGCTGTTCATAAAACTTCAGATGATAAGCAGTTTTAATGCCCAGAATTTAACTACATGGAATATGTTTGCAGCTTCCTGTAGTTTCTAATCTCCAGGTAACACACCTCTCCCATTTTTGCTGTCCCAGTCCTTCCACCAGCTTTATAACTTAATTCCCTGTATTCAAGCTCTCTCAGTTTGAAATATCTAAGGTGATTTCTGCTTTTTCTACTGAACACTTACTGATAAACCATTTTTCCATTTCTTTTCTTTTGTAGATTTGTGTAAATACCCAAGGTTTTATCATTCAGGTGCCTGTCCTTTCTTCTATTTGCTGAGTTCTTCAATGTGACCTTTCTGATTTTATTTATTTATTTATTTGAGACAGAGTCTCACTGTGTTACCCAGGCTAGAGTGCAGTGGCGTGATGTTGGCTCACTGCAACCTCTGCCTCTAGGGTTCAAGGGATTCTTGTGTCTCAGCCTGCTAAGTAGCTGGAACTACAGGCACTAGCCACCATGCCTAGCTACTTTTTTTGTATTTTTAGTAGAGATGGGGTTTTGCCATATTGACAAGGCTGGTCTCAAACTCCTGACCTCAGGTGATTTGCCTGCCTTGGCCTCCCAAAATGCTGGCATTATAGGCATGAGCCACTGCACCCGGCCCTTTCTGGTTTTAATTTTTTGGTTACCATCGTTTCTTCCCACCACCCTCTCAACATTGACAGGTGAGAGTTGACGCTTGTCTTTTATTGCTCTCCTTTGCTCTTAGATCCCTGTTGCATTAAACTACAAAGCAGCTAAAGCACTGTACAACCCAATCACTTCCTCTGGGACACTGCCAACTGGGAGCATTGCTGAAGGTTTTGTTCTACTAGGTCATTAGAAACAAGAACTGCAGGTCAGGTGCAGTGGCTTATGCCTGTAATCCCAGTGCTTTGGGAGGCTGAGGCCAGTGTATCACTTGAGGTCAGGAGTTTGAGGCCAGCCTGGCCAACATGGTGAAACCCTGTCTCTACAAAAATACAAAAAAATTAGCTGAGCATGGTGGCACACACTTGTAATCCCAGCTGCTTGGGAGGCTGAGACAGGAGAATCACTTGAACCCAGGAGGCAGAGGTTGCAGTGAGCCGAGATCATGCCATTGTACTCCAGCCTGGGTGACAAAGCAAGATTTCATCTCAAAAACAAAACAAAACAAAGCAAAAAACACCAAGATCTGCCACAACGGGGCTCTGCCCCTGTTGATGGGAACTACACATAACTAATGAACAGGAAGATTAGTTGCAAAATGGCCTGATCCTTCTCAACATGCTTCTAATAACTTCCAACTTTCCCAGTCTAGATTTCCTTATATATCTTCTTTTCTTCCTGATTACTCCAAACCTTCAAACCTAGACATTTTTGAGTCCATATTTGCTTTTCCTTTCCTCCCTATCATATGGCACTTTGCTCTGCAGAGGACCAGCTTCTCAGTCACACTGTACACACTTGTTTTTTTTTTTTTTTTTTTTTTTTTTTTTTTTTTTAAGACAGGGTCTCACTCTATCGCCCAGGCTGGAGTGCAGTGGCATGATCTTGGCTCACTGCAGCCTCCGCCTCCTGGGTTCAAGCAATTCTCCTACCACAACCTCCCGAGTAGCTGGGATTACAGGTGTGCACCACCACGTCTGGCTAATTTTTGTATTTTTCATACAGACAGAGTTTTGCCATGTTGCCCAGGCTGGTTTAGCACTCCTGGACTCAAGTGATCCCCTAGGCCTCCCAAAGTTCTGGGATTACAGGTGTGAGCCACTGTGCCCGACCCACTGTACACGTTTGAAATGAGAGCTGGCTTGGTCTTTAGTTGTGGATGTTGAGATGTCAGAGGTATCCAACAATCTGGCAGATTTAAGACTAGACTTTATCTTGTAGCAATGCAAATACCACATAGGTATTTGATACCCATGGGATATAGGTTAGATACCAGATCTCTGTTTCAAAGCTGAGGTAAATAACATTCAGAGGAGTTTACTGCTTGTCCAAAGTCACATGGAGGGTAGAAAGCAGAGCAGGTCTGAACCCAGGTCTTTCTGTTGCCACAGCTCCTGCCAAACCCTGCAGCCAATGGAGGAAAACATAAATGAAAGCACTGGATCTTAAATTCCAACAAAACGCTATTGCTCCCCTGCCATCCTGCTGGACTTCTTGGATAAACATTTCATTTGGGCATTCTTCAGCAACTCTAGAAGGTTTATCAGGAGAACTTCCAGTTCAGAAGGGCCTTCCAGAGTTAATGTCTCCTGAACCATTCATGCATATGGAATACAATTACACCAACAAGGAGGGCGGTGTGGCAGGCGACATAGGGCATAGAAGCCAGGAGACAGAGAGCAGGGAGGTCATTAGTTTTACCTTTATACTCCTATGTTACATTTGCTACAACAAGCAGGATTCTTTCATAACTTGAAAAGCATCTAACAACAAAATTAGGAGCTTGTGGCAAAGATAATATTATACATTCACCAAATCCCATTTTATTTTTCTTCTTCCTATGTACACAAGAAGACTACAATTCCCAGCCATTTTCGTCCTTAGATTGGGCCACCATAACTGGATTCTGACCAAAGGGACATGGGCAGAAGGGATGTATACCACTTCCAAGCCTGGCCATAAAATCTCCCATGTCATCATCCACCCTCTCTCTTCGTCTTCTGTGGCAAATTGTTTTTTGTGACAGGATCTCATTCTGTCACCCAGGCTGGAGTGCAGTGGTGTGATCATGGCTCAATGTAGCCTTGATTTCCTGGACTCAAGCGATCCTCCCACCTCAGACTTCCACATAGCTGGGACCACAAGTGTGCACTACCACGCCTGGCTAATTTTATTTGTAGAGACGGGGTGTTGCTAGGTTGCCCAGGCTGGTCTCAAACTGCTGGACTCAAGTGATCCTCCCACCTTGACCTCTCAAAGTGCTGCGAGTACAGGCATCATGAGCCACCACCACACTTGGTCTGTGGCAAATTCTTGAGGGCACATGACGGATATGACACCATCACAAGATGGATGCAGTCTGAACCAATTATTGGAGGAAAGCCACCAAGGAAAGCCACTTGACCTACATCAAACAATAATTGTATTGATAAAGGAGTTAAAAAGAAATTATTTAGGCAGATAGTGAGGGTAAGGAAGTCCTCAGTAAGGTTTCCCTTTTAATAAAAAGCAGCCCCCAAATCATTTCTTTTCTATCAAAAAGCAGCCTGTAAAATTGAGCTACAGACATAGATAAGGTTGCAGACATAGATAAGCAAGATGGAAGCTTGCACAGGTGAATGCCAGCAGCTGTGACAATAGGAAAAGGCTACCAGGGCACCAGGCATGTTCAACATGGCAGCTCCATCTTCCCTTTTCTTTGTCAACCATTTGTACAGTAAGGAGCAGACAACATGAAGCTGACCAGGTAGGAAACCAATTTGCATAATAAAAGATTAGGGCGGGGGTGGTCTGCTTCTTCATGTGCCATGTAAATGTCACACCTGGTCCAACCAACCTTTGGGCCCTAGGTAAATTGGACACTGCTTCTTCAAGCCAGTCTATAAAACCCTGTGCACTTCACCATGGGACTGGAAGACGCACTCAGGAGCCACTCTCTCTCCCTGTAGGAGAGAGAGCTTTTCTCTTTCTCTCTATAAAATCTCTTTCACTATTAAGCCTCCGCTTTAAAACTCACTTCTCATATGCCTCCATCCTCAAGTTCCTTAGCATGAGATGATGAACCTCCAGTATTTACCCCAGACAATGACGCTGCTTCAGTATGAAGCCATTGAAAATAAAAGGTTTCTTTGTTACTGCAGCACTGCCATACCTATCCTGACTAATTTGGATTTCACATATGCCAGAGGATTCCAATGTCCCACAGAAGTCCTGAGAGGGCATCTTGGTTGCCTCATTCATGGAAACAGCCTTTTGGTGTTTTTACAACCTGGATTTATTTCAGATGCTAAGTTCATATGAGGATCTGAGTAGAGTTCCATTCCCTTCTTCTCCCTCTGAATTACCTTCTCGTTCTCACTTTGTTGTGGTGTGCTTATTCCAAAGAGAAATAAATCAATGACTTCATCACAAAGCACATAGCACACGTACTTTACATTCTCACTGAAACAAGACCTGAAAGAGGAGGAAAATTTATTACAATCTTACTTCCCTTCAGGGACCATTCTGAATTTTACGATCCTAATATTTATTTCTTGTTATAGTAAAACCTTAAGTAAACCATCAGGGACTGAGTTGTTTTAGGCAAGTGTTTCACATAACTAGAGTTTATGCATTTAGGCGTTAAATGCTGTTGACTCTCACATGCTTGGAAGGAAATACTAAACATGAAATAGGAAGCATAGTGAATGAAGTAGGGTGACATATTTTGCCTTTTCATGGTGATTCAGGATTCACCTGAGTTCCTTAAATGTGCTATGCTTCCTGCAGAGGCTCATGCCATCATCGCTGCCTGGAGTGGTTTTTTCCTTCCTTTGTCTCATTACATCATTTCTATCCTTTGGTCATCAGCTAAAGAGCAGCTCCCTCAGGCACAACTGTATACATTTACTGAAATTCATCTAACTGTTCAACTAAAACAGGTGAATTTTGTGGCATGTAAACTACACTTCAATAATGCTGTTAAAAACAAAACACACTGTCAAGGAGGTGATGCATAACCGTAACCCACCTTTTCTTTAAAAAGAGTTTTTTTTTTTTTTATTTTGAGACAGCGTCTCCCTCTGTCACTCAGGCTAGAGTGTGCAGTGGAATAATCTCTGCTCACTGCAGCCTCAACAACCAGGGCTCAAGCAATCCTCCTGCTTCCGCCTCCCAAGTAGATGGCACCACAGGCATGTGTCACCATGCTGAGCTTTTTTTTTTTTTTTTTTTTTTTTTGAATGTTTGGAGTCTGGCTGTATTACCCAGGCTGGTCTTGAACTACTGGCCTCAAGCAGTACTCCCACCTCAGCGTTCCAAAGGGCAAGTATTACAGGCATGAGCCACAACCATGCCTTGCCAAAGATGGCACATGATCTCTGTAAGCTTCCTCTCAAAACCCATAACCCCAATCTAGTCATGAGAAGAACATTAGACAAATTCTAATAGAGGGCATCCTACAAAATTTACCTGATAATACTCTTCAAAATTGTCAAAGTCATCAAAAGCAAGGAAAGGTTGAGAGATTGTCACAGCTAAGAGGAGCGTCAGGAGACACTATGACTAAATGTAATATGGTTACCCGCATGGGGTCCTAGGACAGAAAAATGACATCAGATAGAAACTGCAGAAATCTGAATACCTGACTGGGCATGGTGGCTCATGCCTGTATTTCCAGCACTCTGGGAGGCCAAGGTGGGCAGATCATTTGAGGTCAGGAGTTTAAGACCAGCCTGGACAACATGGTGAAACCCCGTCTCTAGTAAAAATACAAAAAGCCCAGCGTGGTGGTGCACACTTGTAGTCTCAGCTACTCGGGAGGCTGAGGCATGAGAATCACTTGAACCCGGGAAGTGGAGGTTGCAGTGAGCTGAGATTGTACCACCACACTCCAGCCTGGGCAACAGAGACTCTGGCTCAGAAAATGAAGTTCACTCAATTTACATTTTTGAGTAATTCCCCAGTTCCTTAAGGTAGATCTAATTGCCTGCTATGTGTTCCTATAGCAATCTGGACTACTGGCTAAATGAATTAATTTATCACCATATGTAATTATATGTTTGTGCATTTTGCTCACTGCTGTATCTTAGTGCAAGGTCAGGGCCTGGCTCCTGACAAGAGCTTAGTAATAGACATAAAGTAAGTGCAACATCACAGAATAAAAGTTTCATGACAACAGGATTTCACCTGTTCTGTTCTCTGTTGTATCCCCACCACCTAGACGATGTCTGGCCCCTGGTACACACTCAATCAGGATAAATTCCTCCCCAAGTGGAGTCAAGGAATCTTTTCGCTAGTGATCCAGGACTCTCGACCACCCTGGATCTCTTTGGGGTGGCCTGTCTGCTGTGGGTTGGGGGCACAGGCTTGTGGGAAGAGATTGACTTCCTGGGTCCTGGCTGAGGTTCCACATCTTCCCTCTGCACTGGGCTCTGTAGAAAATTTTCAGCTGGGGCAACTCACTGCTCAGTTAGCACCATTTACCAAAATGAGGGAAAGTAAGAGAGGGGCAAGGAGAAGATGCAGTTTGAAGAAGATCCATGAGACATCTAATTGATAAAATTCAGTAGGGAGTTGCATACATCTGTCTACAACTCAGGGGTGGCGTAAAGTTGTAGCTATAAAGCTGGAATTCACCAGCCTATACATAGTGTCTGAAACCAAGAGAATGATGGTGCAGCTGCTGCAGGAAATAGCATGGCACTTCCTCAAAAGATTAAACATGGAATGACCATGGGATCCAGTAATTCCGTTTCTGGGTATATTCCCAAAAGCATTGAAAAGAGGGTCTCAAAGACACATTTATACACAAATGTTTATAGCAGCATTATTCATAATCACAAAATGTGGAAGCAACCCAAGTGTTTATCAACAGGAGAATGAATTTTTTAAATGTGGTCTATCCATATAATGGAATATTATTTGCCCTTAAAAAGGAAGGGCATTCTAACCCATGCTACATTTACTTCCTTCATTTATCTTTGGAAGTTGCATCCACTCTACCGGAAGAACCTGTTCTAAACCTAAAATAGCTTACCTCATCCTGCTTATCCACATGACAAATAGTCCAAGTAGCATCTGGTGAGACAAGAAAAGAGAACACTCACACACTTACTCTTCTTCCCTCTTATCGCCTACCCAGCCATCTCACCTTCCTCTTGCTCTTTATCACTGCTTTCCTCCTTTCTTCTCTGGACCAGAGATATAAATCTGTCCTGAAAATTAATTAAATGGAAGTGAAGTTTCAGCAAGTTTTCTTGCCCTATGATCTGAAGTACTCGAACTCCTCACTTAAAACACAGAAAGACAGGGAATGAGGATGTAAATATCCCCCCTTTTAAATGTTCTAATTTTCTAAACCATCTCAAACCTACATTAAGTCGGGGTTATGAAACAGTCTGCTACTCTAAACAGCACTTGGCAGGAATGTGTGAAATTGTTGAATAAGAAGGAATTTTAGAAGATATAAATTAAAGTTACCTTGACTACCATTAAAATTGCCACCAATCTTGAGCAATAAAAGGTGAGGTGGAAAGAAGGCAATGACAAACAGATTGCCTCAGATCTCAAGCAACATTCATTTATCAGAAGCATCTCAGAAGCAATGACCCCCAACTTATATTACAAGAAATATTTCAGCTTTCTTTCCTGAATCTACCTCACAGAAACTTGGGAAATGCACTACAGGCTGAAAATCCCTTATTCAAAATTCTTGGGACCAAAGGTGTTTCCAATTTAGAACTTTTTTAGATTTTGAAATATTTGCAAATACGTAATCAGATATCGTGGAGATGGGACTTATGTCTAAACACAAAATTCATGTTTTATATATACTTTATACACATAAGGTATACAGAAAGTAATTTATAACAATACTTCAAAAAATTTTGTGCATACAACAAAGTTTTTACTTTGTTTAACTGTGACCCATTACATGAGGTCAGATGTGGAATTTTCCACTTGTGACCTGGAGTGCATCATGTCAGCACTCAAAATGTTTTGGATTTTGAAGCATCAGAATTTGGATTTTCAGATTAGGGAAGTTAAATATGTGTTAGATAGATTAGTACTTTCCTTCTGATAATTACTCCACAGAGTTCCAGCTCATCAGAGGCAGAGCTGCGACCAGATGGGGAGCCCTCTGACCCTGTGGAAGTGGCTGTGTTCTTCTCTCTCTTCTAAATGGCCCAGTGGGGGAGTCCAAGTCCAAGCCCAGGTGAGTACGATGCACCTGTGGTAAAGCCTGGAGCAGAGGCTCAGTGAGGGAGGATGATAGTGGAACAGGAGTGCAGTGTGGAGCACTGGGCATGGGCTGGGAGTGTGCTGGGCACAAACCACCATACATAGCTGTCCAAGTTGTGCACTAAACAGGGGCCTCTTCCTGACGGGGAAAGGAGAGGCTGAATTCCACCCTATATTTCATTATTACTTGTGCATCCCAGTGCAGATGGAGCTATATTCATCCAGAGGAAGGAGTTGGATGACTCACAGTCCTGGACAGACACTCTTATCTCACAGGATGGTCAGAACACCCTCTATGGTTGAACTGTGACCTGGGATAAAAGGGAAGCAAATTTGGGGGGGTCAAAGAGTGAAACTCTGCTAGCCTGGGCATGACAGCTTCAGAGAACCAAAAAGGGGCAGGGCAGGGTGGCTGGTTGCCACACCTGTGAAGCCCACTCAGAGGCGGTGGGTTTGGTGGACATGGGAACAGGGAGCACTTCCCTTCTGATCATGCTAAACCTACCAGCAGATGGTGCCGCGCATTCCCACAGACTTCTTCCCATGTCTGTGGGGACTTCGGAAACCAGCCCAGCACAGCCCAGCGCAGCCCAGCACAGCCCAGGCCTCCCAGTTCAGCGACTTCATTTCAATAACTAGTATTATGTAACAATACTTCTTCAACTTTACAAGGACCTACACTCTGTTCTACCTCATTTTCACTATACACTCCCCATGTTCCATGGTCCATTTCTATTGTTGGTCCCTTGTCAATATCCTTTATCTTCCTTGCCACATGCTCCCTCTGCTGCATTGCCTGACCCTCCATCCCATTAAATTGAACTCGCCAACTACTCCAGGCCTGCACACACATGGCAGAGAGTGGCTCCAGAAAAAAACTGTGTATTTGTGACTATTCATATCCTGGCTGCTTGTACCCTACAGTGTCTCATTTCACCTCCACGCACCTGATGGCAGATGTGGAAACCAGGGGCCGGTGACCTCCCTGGGCCTGGTGTCACACACTACGTATGTGTTAGGACCAGGACCAAACTGCAGGACTCTTGGGTTCATCGGGAGATTCTGCAGGCTCAACCAGCAGGAATTGAATCAGATGAGTGTGTCATCTTGTCACAGCTTGTTTGCTTCCTAGTTGTGTGTCTTTAAGCAAGTCAGTCTACCTCTATGAGCATCAGTTTTCCTAAATCCCACTGATGGTACCTACTTCATGGGCATATGAAGGATAAGATGGGCACAAAATGAAATGACATGTGTGAAAGAGCTTTGCATGCTCCCAGGTGCTGAGTAAGGCGGAGGACTGCTGTTGTTGATGTCAGTGTCAATATCATGGTTGTGGCTGGTTAAGGTAGCGGTGGAAAATGCTGCAGGAAGGAGCAGGGCCATGCCTGTTCCCTACACCTACAGTTTCTCAGTCCAGAGTGGGGTTGATGATCACTGATTATTCCTCTCTCCAAGAGGCCATTCCTGGCCAACTTGGTGCCACCCAAGATCCCCATTTGAGAGTAGATTTGATGTGAGTGGGCAGAGCAGGCCTGAGCTGGGGGTAATCCCAAGGGCTCCCAAACAGTGAGAGACTTTGTGACCTCAAGTTAGGGCAGGTTGCAGGTGGGATGATATTTAGCGCAGGCCAGGCTTGGTGCCAGCCCTCGAGCATGGTCCTGGTTTCAGGCTGCAGTTGCCCTTTCGTTTGTGATATGGTTTGGATCTGTGTCCCCATCAAGTCTCATATAGCATTGTGACCCCCAGTGTTGGAGGTGGGGCTCAGTAGGACATAATTGAATTATGGGGTGGCATTTTCATGAATAGTTAAAAAATCCCCACCCCCTCAACTTGGTACCATATAGTGAGTGAGTTCTCATAAGATAGATCTGATTGTCTAAAAGTGTGCAGCACCTCCCCTTTCTGTTTTCCTCCTTCTCCGGCCATGTAAATTGCTGTTCCCTGTTCATCTTGCACCATGATCAGAGCTTTCTGAGGCCTCCCCCAGAAGCAGAAGTTGCTAAGGTTTCTGTATAGCCTGCAGAACCATGAGCCAATTAAACCTCTTTTCATTATAAACTACCCAGTCTCAGATATTTTCTTGAAGTATTATGAGAACAGACTTATATACTTGGCCAGGGCCAACCCTTCCAGAGGCCTTTTGCACTGAGAGGGCGGGTATGTAGCCCACCCATCTTTCCCCTGGGCTCATCAGGGTAGCGGACTTTGAGCCCCAGCTATCCACCCAGAGGACATCCACCAGAAGCACATGAAGAAGGACCTGAGTGACCTGCTGAAGCTGATGGAAGCTCACTTTGAGAACAGGAAGTAGGAGAGGGAGCTCAGTTCTCTTAAAGACAAGATTGTAGGCATCGAGTCTCCCCATCTAATGCTGCCTCAGGTCCCAGTCTGTTCTCTATCCCTTTTGTTTGGCACCACCTCCTCCAAGCAGCCTTCCTTGGAGCCCCAAACCCTGCTCAAGGTGGGCTCTCCTTCAGGAGCCCCCGCAGTACTCTGAGCTGCTCCTGCAGTCCTGGCTGCGTCTTCTTGGGTCTCTGCCTTTTCTCCCCACCAGACTGGATGCTCCTTGACAGCAAGAGCTCAGTCTCATCAGTTTCCAGGCCACCACAAGGCCTAACTCAGGACCTGGCAATGGAATGACTGGTCACATGCCTATTGTCCACTCTTGTCCTTGCGTCCTCCTCCCCAACCAATGAGGTGAACTTGAGTGTGAACTGCAAAATCTTACATTATTCTTCTGCTGAGCATGAAGGTTGCTGTGATTCCTTTTGTTTCTCTTTACCAAGCTTGCCTTTCCACAGCTGTGCTCCTCTGACTTGAATGACCTAGCCACCTATCTGAGCACAGAGCACAAAGCAGATGGCAGGGCAGGGTGGAGAAGGGGCAGGGACAGTGGCAGAGCTAGGCAGAGCCTGCCTGACATTTCCCAAATCATCGCAGGCAGTCTCGCCATGAGTAAGGTTGGATGTGGATTATCTGCAAGTGCCCTGCAGTGGGCAGTCCTTATCTAGCCAGGGCACTCTCTGTGAGGCCCACCTGCTGTGGGGCTGTCTCCTGCTGAAAGCGGAAAGACTTGGAGGAAGAGTGCCACTGTCCTAAGACTCTGGGAAGGAAAATTCCCTATGAGTTCTCTTGTGGCTCTGTCAGGGTCCGGCACCTGCGATGCCACCTACTCCCCATGCACACCTGGGTGGGCCTTGCCTCTTCTCCATAGGCGAAATGGCAGGCCCAGCGGGTGGAGCAGCTGTGCATCTGGAATAAGTGGAAGAAGGAGCAGTAGAACTGCCTGGCTGGGAGTGACCCTCAAGCCCAGGCCCACAGAGCCCCTCAGGCTCCCATCTCCTGCCTCTACAAACCTGGTATTTTAAGAGACTCTCCAGCCCTCATCCCTTCCCCAGTCTAGGCTTCATGGGACATAGAGAGACCATGTAGCAAGTGGGAAAAATGGGAAGCAAATTTGTGGTAGTCAAGAAATGAAACTCGGCTGGGCGCAGTGGCTCACGCCTGTAATCCCAGCACTTTGGGAGGCTGAGGCAGGCGGATCACGAGGTCAGGAGATCCAGACCATCCTGGCTAACATGGTGAAACCCCGTCTCTACTAAGATACAAAAAAAATTAGCCGGGCATGTTGGTGGGTGCCTGTAGTCCCACCTACTAGGGAGGCTGAGGCAGGAGAATGGCGTGAACCTGGGAAGCGGAGTTTGCAGTGAGCCAAGATTGCGTTACTGCACTCCAGCCTGGGCGACGGAGCGAGACTCCGTCTCAAAAAAAAAATAAAAAGAAAAAGAAAAAAAGAAAAAATGAAACTCCACCAGCCTGGGCATGGCAGCTTCAGAAAGCCAAAAAGAGGCAGGCAGGAGGCTGGTTGACATTCATGTGAAGCCCACCCAGAGGCAGTGGGTGTTGTGGAGGGGACAAGGAGAACTTCCTTCTGATCATGCTAAACCTACCAGCAGATGGCACTTTGCATACCCACAGGCTTCTTCCTGGTTCGGGGGACTTCCGGAAACCAGCTCTTTTCCTGTGCAGCTTCCTTCTTGTGCAGCTATTGAAGACATCACAGTAACAGGCCCTCTCCGGTAGCTCCGAGCTGGAGGGGATGATGGAAACTAACACTCAAGAATCTGGATCTGATTCATTTGCTCATTTTTCATTCATTCAATAGACTCCTGTGTGCCAGCCTTGTGCTGTAAATATACACTCAGGAAGCTCATTGCCCAGTGGGGTGAAAGGTGAGCTCATCCATAAAGACCACTAGCTTCAGCCAAGAATTAGGAATTCCTGTCCCTGTCATTAATTTGCTGTCTTTCTCCTTTCTGAAAATCAGAAAGACGGGGTTCAGTGAAAGGAGGAGAATAGGAGGAAAGTTGAGGAGGACACCCTAAAAAGAAGGCTTTGTCAAATATGATGCATTTTGGAGAATACATCCAGGAGGAAGGGGAGCAGCAGGGATCCCCAGGAAGTCCTGGCATATTTGTGAGGAATTAGGTGTCCACTGCAGCAGGCAGACTTTTGTTAGATTCCAGAAAGATATTCCCAGATGTTGTTCTAAGACTGAGACCTCCTCATGCCCAAACCCTAAGCTGGTACTCAGCCTCTGTTTCACTAGGAGGGGCCTGCTGGGGTAGAGGGCTGCAGGCGGTGCCTGCTTGGGTAAGGGGCTGCAGGCAGAGCCTGGAGTATCTGGTCATCCCTGCAGCATCTTATCCCTGCCTCCAGCAGTGCTGAGGAGGCGCCCAGGGGGCTGGTGGAGCTGGAAGGTCTCTATGTCTAGAGTCAGAGCTCTGGTTAAAAACCCAGCTTTGCCACACAGAGATGTGCGGCTTTATGCAATCTCTGAGACTCAGTTTCCTCATCTGGGATGAATATTGCCTTCCCTGCTGCTTTAAGAAGCTCAGATGAGCTAAGATGGATCATGTCTATGTGCTACACAACTGTGAGGTTATTTGTCCCTGGGAACTCACTCTCAATCCTGATTTCTGTCCCCTACTCCTCCTAGATCCTCCATTCTCAAGGTAGAAGGGTTTATGTAAAATTCATTTTCTCTATTTAGTGAAAGCAACAAAACATTTTCTTAGATTTCCAAAGTTGCTGGCTTAGAGCGAGACTAGTGTCCCTGCCTCTGCCCCTGTAGTTACTGTACTAACCAAGCCTTTGGCATCACCCAGCTATCAAAATAGTCCCAGCCCTAACTACCACACTCAAGTCCTAGTTCACCAGGTCGCCAATAAAAAGTGTCTGAATTATCTTCTGTTTTGTTCTGTGTCTATCTTTGCCTTTGTGTTCTCTGCCTTCTCTCTGTGTCTCTTTTGTAGTCTTGGTCTTTCTTTCTGGGGCTCTCTCTCATGGTTTCCTGGTTTATCAGGCCCAGGTGGGCAACAAAACCTCAAACCTTTTTCCTCCCCATAGTTTTGGAAAAGCCCTTGGGAGGGGAAGGCACTTTGCTGGAGGGTAGGAGTGTAGAGATTGGGCTGGGTGAGGAGAGCGAGACTGGGGAGAGGTAGAATGGACTGTTTAGACAAAGAAGGGCAGGGCTGCTGGGACTCTCCGTGCCCTTGCCTGAGATTCCCCAGGGAATCCAGATAGTTGACAGTGCAAGGTATTGCAGCAACAAGAGCATAAGAAGCTAGGCTTTCTGCAGGCCTCGCTTCACCCCACCCCCGACAGGGAGCCTGCGGAGGGATATGGGTCATTCTAGTTAATTCCTCCAACTTGCCACTTCTTCAGACAGAAAAAGTGGAAAGAGGCAGAGTGAGTGGGAAAAGAAGATTCTGGCTGAGAGGAGGAAGGAGCTGGCCACCGACCACCTGAATGGAGATCAGCTGGGAGGGATGGTCCTAGGGATGCTGCCAGCATCTGCTGGTGGAGGTAGTGGCTGCCTGGCCCAGCACTCCGAAGAGTGGCCAGGGGGTCTCAAGAGGTGTGGCTGTAGCACCCCCACCCCAGAGTTTCTGTAATAATTGGTAGAAAGGAGGGTACTCACAGGAGGTACTGCCTGAGTGAGGGGCACCTGGAATCCTCCTGGGGCAGTTCAGAGACTGAGCCCTAGGAGAGAAAGACTCTGTCCCCTAACTGAGAAGCAGCAGGCGCCTGGACATGGGCTGCCATGAGGCCACCAGCCACTCACACCGTCTCCTGCATTGCAGATGCAATCATCCCCGGGAGATGAGGAAGATAAGAGAACACAGTGAGGCTACATTTCAGGCACACAGGCTGGCTGGGGTAGGGCCTGCCTTCCACCCACCAAGCCCCTGCTCCCAACAGGCCAATAAGAGACTGAGGACTGGGGGACAACCTTCCTGGGGTCACACCAAGGGTAGGGGTGTCCTCAGGGTGAAGAAGGGCCCGGGCTACTGGGATGGCTCTGATGCCTGGCCCTGGGCTTTGGAAGGCAGGCTGGGGGTGGGGGACAGGGGACTCCCATGCTGCAGATGAAGAGACTGAGGCACAGGGCTCCGAAGCTTCCAAGAGTGGTGAGGAGGCCAGTGCTGGCCTGTGGGGACTTTGGTGTTGGTTCCGGGTGAGGCGGGCCATCACAGGGTGAGTACAATCAGGCATGGGAGCTCAGGTGGCTGCTATGGGGTGGCTAGAGTGAATGGTTAAGGGAAGCAGGAGGCAATTGTCACAGCCCAGCAGGAGGGGAGGGTGGCTGTGGGGGTTGCACGAAGGGTGCTGCAGCACTTCTCAGTAAATGGGCTGTGGGTGTGAGAGAGTGCTCAGGGGAACCATGCCCAGCCATTTTGGCTTGGAACAGTCGCAGGTGGACTTTGCCTAGCCATGGTGGAGACAGCTGGAATGTGGAGTTCTGATACTGGAAATGCTAAGAGAGAAGCAAGTGCTGTTGAGGGTCCTTGTGGGACAGATGTGTGGGGATAGTTACATCTTGGGGACAGATGGTGTATGGCCTGAGCCCTCTGGGGTGCAGCAGGCAAGGAGGTGAGAGGAACCAGCCAAAGAGATCTGGGGGGAAACCCACAGTGTGCCGCCCTGAGTAGGTGGGGGCTCTCCCTACAATGCACTTTTGACCTGAAGGCTTCCAGGCCCACCTGGAGCACCCTGGGCCTCAGCAGGAGCAGTCATTTGGAGGAAGAAGAGGCAGAGGAGAGAAGATAACCCAGCTCTGAGGGTTAGGGTTGGGGGACTTTGTGTTGAGGCTCCTGGGAGCCTTGTCAAGTCCAGAGATACTTGAAAGGCCAACATTCTCCCTACATAGTAGGGTAAACTGAGGCTGGATGGTAGGCAGGGGCAGCCTTGGAAGAGGGTTGGGTCAGATGGGCCTCTGCTCCCCATCTCTGCCATGGCCTTCCTGTGCAGCTTTGCCAGAAGTGCCCCTACTGAACTCAGCCCAATTAATGGACAGGAAGTTGCCTGCCATGCCAGCCATACAGTCCATGTGCTTTTTGCTCCCTGGCCATCAGCAACCCCACTTCTTCCATCTCTGGGAGGAAGAGCTACAAGACTTCCTCAGAGTGCACCACATCAGGGCAACAAGGTGTGCCTGGAGGTGGGGGTGGAACCTGGGGGCTGCAGGGCAGGGCCTGTGGTCCAGTTCTCTCACCTGACATCTTCTCACTGCTATACCACGAGCAGTGGAGCCTAGTCACGGAGAGCATGGTAACCTCAGGTTATGGCCACTGCACCTGCAGGGTGGAGAACCAGTTCAGCAGCATCAGCAGATGTACAGTAGCATCTACTATGAACCAAAGTCCAAAACAAGATGCACACTTTCCTGATGTAAGAATATACGTTTCAATCCATAAAAATGTGTCCCTGATAATTCTTTCAAAAACATCTGCTTTTTTTCTCTGCAACTCTGTGTTCTCTAAGTTATCACACTGAGTGAAGAACCCCATGATGAGCTTTTCTTCACATATTTAACAAATATGATTTTATCTTAACATCCACTGCAAAATTGTAGGATAAAGCCTATTTGAATTATAGTAGAAGGGATATGAAGCAATTAGGATGGGCTACTCTGAAAAATGTAGTTAGTTATTTCTGTGTTTGTTTTCTATTAACCCATATTAATTGCTAATTAAGATATTTTATTCTGTGAAGTTTAAACTGATCACTTGGTAATGAAAGGGGTCTGAACTGAGTCCTCATTAGCTACTTGCTATTGCACTGTAGGTTGATGGGCCACCAATGCAGCGACTCTGATTTCTTGACAATAGCGTCTTCATTTGGGTGGCAGGTGGGCAGATGTGTGCCAGGGACTACAGTGCTCAGCTGTCCCAAGCTCCAGGTTTCAGCTAGTCTACGCTGTCACTGTTTAAAATTCTTTGGTGTTATGTGAAGATGGGAATAAACAGCCCCTGAATGCTGAGAACAGCTGTGAGTGAATCCTAGAGTGGTCCAAGGGGTCCTGCAGTGGTTCCAGGGCCCTCAGTGGCTTCTGTCTCCACAGTTTGTTGAGTGGTTTTGCTGGTCTTGTGTTCTACGGTATGTGGTATTGGAAGCTGAGGTCAAGGTGGGGAAAAAGGGTGATGGTCAGCTTCCTGGAGGGCACTGCCAGGCTATTTTCCTTGTGGTTCAGCAAGTTTCTTGTTTGAACTTGCTTCTGGTTAAGTGTTCCTGTGTTGTGAGCACAAGGGTAAGAAAAGAAGAAAAGCTCAGAGCAGTCTGAGCTCTGTGAGGTCTGCAAAGCTTATCAGGCCCTGAGAGCATGAATATGAGGCTTCAGCCATGACCCTTGCCCATTCCTAGTTTAAAGACATTTTGTTCCTGACTAGCTGTCTCATGCATTATCTTCAGGTTCCTGGAATCTCTAATACAAAGAACAATATGTAGCCCATCTATAGCTTATATGTTTTAATGTATATTCCCGATAAACATCTTAGAAACTGCTCTTTTTCCTTTCGTTCCTTCCTTCCTCCCTCCCTCCCTTACTCCCTTCCTTCCTTCCTTCTTTCCTAATTTTGACATATTACTGACCCTAGAACAAAGGTGATGTGACTTTCCTGCATGAGCCCTGTTCACAGAGAAATATTGACATTTCCCTGGCCCAGTACTCAGGTGTTGTGACTTTCCTCCCTGGTCCTGCCCATAGGTGGGATTGTGACCTATACCTAGGCCCATGCAACAGTCATAATAATGACTTTCTTACATGGAGTTAGCCAATTAGGATAAATTTTTACTTTCATAGGTAGACTTAGTGCAACAAGTAAGGTCCTTGGTCTCCTAATTTAAAAAAGGTCACAGAAGATTATAGCACTCACATGTATTTTATAAAGCCCTTGGGTTTTACAAAGAGTGACAGCAGGACCCAGCAGACAAGCGAGAGTGTGACTCTCATAGGCACATACAGCCAGCAATTAGGATTGTCACCTTCACACATGAGTGCAGTCCACAGTTGGAATTGTGACTGTCATATGTGTATCTGGCAATAGACTGGACGTTGACTAATTTCTGGATCCATGTCACAAGCACAGTGTTGACTATTGTACCCAGACCAAGCCAAAAGATGATATTGACCATAGCTAGGCTTGGGGCAATTGGTAATGTCCTGGATTTCCTGCCTGCACAGAAGTCTCAGAGGACTATGAAGCTCTAGCATATGGTATAATTCCCTCAGGTGGTACAGAATATGTCAAAACAAGGCTTGGCATACAATTTAAATTGTGACTTGTATGTACAAAGTCAAAAGTTAAGTTGGTCACCCTCACAGATGGACAGTGCTCACTGCTGAGGTCCTGAATAGAGCTCTCATGAATACAGTTGACTGTTGAAATTTTGACTGTCATATATGATCCAGCCACAAGTAAAAGTTTTTCATAAAATTCAACATTCCTTCACATTAAAAATCCTCAACAAACTAGGCATTGAAGAAACATAACCTAATAAGAGCCATCAATGACAAAATCACAGACAACATCCTACTGAATGGACAAAAGCTGGAAGCATTTTACTTGAGAACCAGAAAAAAAACAAGAATGCTCACTCTAACCATTCCTATTCAACATACTGAATGAGTACTGAAAATCCTAGCCAGAAAAATCATGAAAGAGATGAAAATAAAAGGCATCCAAATGGAAATAGAAGCAATCAAACTATCTCTGTTTAGAGGCAATATGGCTCTACACCTAGAAAACCCCATAGTCTCTGCCTCAAAGCTCCTAAGATAAACAACTTCAGCAAAGTTTCAGGATACAAAATCAATGTGCAAAAATCAGTAGCATTCTTACACACAAACGAAATCCAAGCTGTGAGCCAAATCAAGATTGCAGTCTTATTCACAATAGTCACAAAAAAATATACTGAAAAATACAGTATACCGAGGTGGTGAAAGGTCTCTAAAATGAGAATTACAAAACATTGCTCAAAGAAATCAGATACGACAAAAACAAATGAAAAAATATTCTATCATCATAAACAGAAAGTGTCAATATTTTAAATGGCTATACTGCCCAAAGCAATTTACAGATTTAAAGCTATTCCTATCAAACTACCAATGATATTCTTCACAGAGTTAGAAGAAATGCTATTTTACAACTTGTATGGAATCAAAACAGAGCCCAAACAGCCAAGGCAATTCCAAGCAAAAAGAACAAAGCTAGAAGCATCATGTTACTCAACTTCCAACTATACTACAAGGCTATGGTAACCTAAAGAGTATAGTACAGATACAAAAACAGACCCATAGACCATGGGACCAGAATAGAGAGCCCAGAAATAAAGCCACAAACCTACAACAATCTATCTTTGATAAATTCAACAAAAGTAAGTGATTCAAGAGAAAGCTCCCTATTCAATAATGGCACTGGGAAAACTGGCTAGTCACATACATAAGATTGAAACTGGATCCCTTCTTTATACCATATACAAAAATCTACAGCAAAAAAGAAAGCTCTCAAAACCGACAGCCACTTCACTCACTTGAAAACATCTATAAGCTATTTTCTGTTTTTTATTTTATTAAAATAAACTTACTGTTTGCATTTCTATAAAGAATTAACCCAGTTTCAGGAACCCCTGTCGCAGCAGGGAAGGTAAGCAACAGTCTCCCTGCCCACGACTAGTTTCATTACGCACCCTGATGCTTCAAGATGTTCAGAAAAGCGGCAGCTTGGAAGAGTAAATCTATGCCCAGCCTATGCTCAGGGTCACAGGCTCAGTAACCTTTTGAGAAAGCCAGACGGGAAGCCTAGCTTACTGTGAAACCTTTTAAAAACATATTCAAAGGCTTCAATGAGTGCCTGTTCAGACGTTAGAAGAACATGGGCCTGGAAACATCAGGTCCAGGCAATTGAGAGGCAGCGTCTTTCTCACATCCTGTCCCTGGACATTGGGGTGTAGGGGGACAGTCCTGGTTCTTCCACTGGAGGAGTTCATGTTCATGTTTGACGTTCTTCTAAAACCAGTGCTGTGTCTTTGACTGCATGCCAGGAAGCACAAACGTTTGACTTCATGCAAAACAAATCCAAAAACAACCAGAAGAGAAAAGTTTTGGTAATATAAGGTCATCTCTTCAAGTCCACCTTGGAAACCTGTAACATATATTTAAATACTACAGTGAAAAGGCAGCTTAATATACTTTTTAAAAGCATCTGAAGTAATCTGCTAAGATTAAGTGTGTAAAAAAACATGGATTCCCTTTGAGGGTACTTTGTCCTTTGAAGAAGGGAAGGTGGGGCAGGGAGGGTGCCAGGCCCGGGTTAATGCTTCAGGCACCCGACGGCTTCCAGGGAGCCTTGCTGCGGTCCCCACAGTAATATAGGAGCACCTCCCAGGCCTCACTATCTCGGGAGGCGTTGAGGATGACCGTGAGGTAGCCGTCCATGTCCTGCAGTTTGGTTTGGCAATTCCCACATTTGCTGTGATTGATCAGTCTTCCTAAGCGATTTGTGTCTCTAGTTGCATCCAGCAGGTTTTGCTCGGATACTGAAAACAGTAGAGGTAGCAGCTCACGGAGGGTCCTGTGCGTACAAAGCCTACTGCATCTTGGCGTCGCGATCTTGATGAGGCCCCGTGGTTATTTCACCACAAAGGCGCTCTGGGAGAAATGCTTGACGGCGATCGCATCCCTGCCTTTGCCATCAATGAGGTCAATCTTCATTCCTTCTTTCTTCCCATCTTCAATCAAATCATCTGGTATTTTCCTTTCTTCAGACTGCAGCTCACCTTTGCTCTTCCTGGAGCTGCTTCGGACGGGGTAGAAACCTGAGAGTTTGCGAGTCTGTTGTGTTTTTCCTTGATCTTTTTTCCGGAGGGGGCGGCGGGGGCGGGGGTGCTGTGTGCCCTTGAAGGGCTTCTTCGGAGCTTGCTTGGCGATGGCTGCATTGGTGGAATCACAAGACGAGGTTACAGTTTTGGGGGGTTCTGCTGCTTCAGATTATTGGTTTGGAAAAGGTGCCAGGGGACTTCTCCTGGCATGTTTGATCTTCTGTTCTTGGGACTTTCTGGTGCTCCGTATTGCATTGCCTTTCTCTTCTCGTTTCCTGGAGATTCTGGCTAATGGTTTCCTTGGCATTTGACTCCGTGATGTGTAACTGAGTTCTCTTCCGGAAGCGGGGAACGCATTCCAGAGCATCTGTTGGGGCTCATGTAGGAATAGATCTTTGATTGCCCGGTGAATACATTCTCCCGGTCCCTGCGGGGCTCCTCCGGTCCCTCCACTCCACCATCTCCAGCCCGCGCCGTCGCTGCCACCGCCGTCTGAACCGCGCGGAGCTTGGGCTTCTTTCTGCCCGTAGCCCCGCCTGGCCCTCGGCGACACCCCGCGCCCTCGCAAGAGCCGCCACCGGCGCTGTCACCACTGATGCCGTCGTCACTAGCCCCCCCGCGGCTCCCCCTCCCCCATGGCCGCAGAGGCAGGGCCGGGCATCCGCGCCACCGCAGTCCGGGGTCGCCCTGAGCACAGGACACAGGGAGGGAGACGCAGAGCCCTGTCCTCTGCGGCCCCGCCCACTCTCCACTGCCATTGCCCACCATCCGGCGCCTGGCCCGGGGAGGGGGCTTAGTTCAGCTACTGTGGAAAGCAAAGTGGCGATTTCACAAATAACTTAAAACACAAGTACCGTTAGACTCAGCAATCCTGTTACTGGGTATATAGTAAAGAAATAGAAATCTTACCATAAAGAGACGTCTATGGGAGTACAGGACAGAAACCCCTCACCTCCCACGCACCTTCTGGGCTAAGTAAGACTTGAAAATTTCCTGTGAGGCTCCCTGTAGGGGGCTCCTAAGTAGGCGCCGGCTTCTAGAAGGATTAAACATTTTTCATGAACCTAAGCCTCTCTTCTGTTGTCTTCCGTCAGATGGACACGCATAGAGTCTAGAAAAACTTGATACTTTGTTTTCATTTTGAACAAGAAGTTGACTTAAAAAACAAGTCGCCGGAAGTGGAGGGAAAACTATTCAGGATTCAATTTTTTTCTTTACTTCCTTACATCCCTTCCCTTCTTCCCTCCTTTTCCCCTCCCTCCCCCTCTCTCTTTCTTTCTTTCTTTCTCTTTCTTTCTTTCTTTCTTTCTTTCTTTCTTTCTTTCTTTCTTTCTTTCTTTCTTTCTTTCTTTCTTTCTTTCTTTCTTTCTTTCTTTTCTTTTTTTCTGTCTTTCTGCCTGCCTTCCTTTCTTTCTGCCTTCCTTTCTTTCTGCTTTTCTTTCTTTTTCTTTCTTTCTTTTCCTTTCTTTCTGCTTTTCTTTCTCTTTTCCTTTCTTTCTTCTTTCTTTCTTTCTTATTTTTTTTTCTTTTTCCTTCCTTCCTTTTCTCCTCCTCCTCCTTCTTCTTTTTAGGAACACCTATCCCTACCTGGAGACAGACTGTCATGTATGGAACACATGTACAGAAAGATTAGTTACAAAATCTCTTTGAATTTATAACAATAAAAAGCATTAAAATCGTCCAGTCTAAAAATGTATTTGCAAAGGTTTTTACATTGTTGCAGATTTTTGTTCTTTTGTTTCTTTGTGCTTGTTTTGGTTAAGACCAATAAATTGCTCTTCAAAGCTTCCTTAGTCTTTCTTGCTCTGTACACAGCCCTTCCTGCTTAATCTGTAAGGAGCACTTGTTTCTCTGCTTAATCTGTAGCTAGCAAACCTCTTACTCTTACTCTGTAAACAACCTTTCCCCGTGCCCAGACACGCCTTGTACTTCTTCTGTAAACACTTCCCCCCTTAGCAAAGTACAGCCTCTCCCTTCCCGCCTAATTAGCCATATTCAATTTCAAACAGTAGCCAATAGGTTAGCTTAGACTGCGGTCAGACTCCAGGTAATGGGGAAAGGACACAGAAACAGGAATAGGAATTGCCTTAGGGATAAAAACCCCTACCCTAACCCGCTAGATGTGTGTGCTCTTGCGATGGGCAGGAAGCAGGCAGCACACTTCTGCAGAAGTAAATGTGTCCTGCTGAGAAGTTGTCTGTCTAAGTACTGGTTTTCTTTGTGGCACCAAGCACTTGTTTCTAACATCAGTGAGGGCAAAGTAGTACTAGTGGATGAGGGTAAGAGCTGAGTGAGGAGCCACTGAAGAAAGGGACTCTTTTCACAGAAACAGTATCTTCCCCACTCTATCTCCACTGGATGTCAATCAACACATGCCACTGGTCATTTAGTAAAAACAAGCAAGCACACAGAAACTGCAGTATGCTTGTGCACCTACACCAGATACTTTCTGTACACTAAAGAAATGGGGGCCCGATGTGGTGGCTCACGCCTGCAACCCCAGCACTTTGGGAGGCCGAGGCGGGCAGATCACCAGAGGTCAGGAGTTTGAGACCAACCTGGCCAACATGGCGAAGCCCTGTCTCTACTAAAAATACAAAAATCAGTGGCCGGGCGCGGTGGCTCAAGCCTGTAATCCCAGCACTTTGGGAGGCCGAGACGGGCAGATCACGAGGTCAGGAGATTGAGACCATCCTGGCTAACCCGGTGAAACCCCGTCTCTACTAAAAATACAAAAACTAGCCGGGCGAGGTGGCGGGCGCCTGTAGTCCCAGCTACTCGGGAGGCTGAGGCAGGAGAATGGTGTAAACCCGGGAGGCGGAGCTTGCAGTGAGCTGAGATCTGGCCACTGCACTCCAGTCCGGGCAACAGAGCGAGACTCCACCTCAAAAAAAAAAAAAAAAAAAACGAAAAACAAAAATCAGCCGGGTGTGGTGGTGCAAACCTGTAATCCTAGCTACTCTAGAGGCTGAGGCAGGAGAATCTCTTGAACCCAGGAGGTGGAAATTGCAGTGAGCCAAGATGGTGCCACTGTACTCCAGCCTGGGCAACAGAGCCAGACTCCTCTGAAAAAAAAAAAAAAAATTAGAAGAATGGAAGAAAGAAAGAGAAATGGGGAAGGAGAAAATAAAGGATAGAGAGAAGGGAGAAGGATACTCTACCAGTCTCTACCAGTCAAGTTGTGATGGAACCATATGGTGATTTTCACATGAGAATGTCTGCTTGGTCTGTGGGAACAGAGTTATAAGGTAAAGTAGCATGTGTGTTCTTAGTAGACACCTTTTCTGCTGCTGGAACACATACATTCTATCTTTGTCCCCCATTTCTGGCTGTGCAGGTGTGTCTGTTTTACCGATTGCTGCCCATAAAACTGGAATCTGGTCTGTCTCATGAACAAACCCTGCCATTCGATGTAGGCTTCCACTCACTCACTAAGTGGTATGTGCCTCCTTCCTTTCTGCTGCAGTCCAGCACCATCCTACCTGCTACCTTCAAGTACACAGGATCATTGTCCTCAGTCTTGATTCAAACCTTTCCTTGGCCACAGTGGAGCCTGAAAGCTTTGGCTTCGCAAAATTTCCTGTGAGGCTCCCTGTAAGGGGCTCTTAAGCAGGCACGGGCTTCGGGAAGGATTAAACATTTTTCATGAACCTAAACCTCTCTTCTGTTGTCTTCCGTCAAACACACACACGGACGCTAGAAAAACTTGATTCTTTGTTTTCATTTTAAACAAGAAGTTGACTTAAAAAACAAGATGCTGGAATTGGAGGAAAAACTGATCAGGATTAAGTTCTGTTTCTTTACTTCCTTACTTTCCTTCCCTTCCTCCCTCCTTAGAGGTCCTAAGTCTGTGCCAGACTAGCAAACTAGCAAGCTAGCGGATGTGGCAGAGCTTTAGTAGTGTTTTTATTACCATTCCTACAACAGCAGCAGCAACAACAACTACTGCTTCTAATAGTGGTAATAACTATAATAATGATGAATAACAACAGTAATTGTAATTGTTGATGCTTAGTTTATATATTTATAATTGATAATGTTCTATAATTTACTTTTAGTGACTTTTATGGCATGTTACTTTTGGCATAAACCTCTGGACCCCTCCACATTCCACCTTAAGGATGAATTTCACATATGGCCTTATGGCTGCCCACCTGCTAGTGTGGACCCTCTCTCCACTCCACCCCTAGACCTAAAATCTGGTTGACTTTCTGAGAACACATAGTAGCCATGGCACTCATATAATCCATTTGATAACTTTCTGGAGTGGCCACATCCGCTGCCCGCCAGTGGTAGCCCACCACACCTCGTGTTGGTTGACCTGGACTGGGCAAAGAGGAGCATCTCTAGGGAGACTCAGGTCTGACCCTCTCTCCCCCATCATATGGGAGGGATCTAAGCATGGACAGTGGAAGCCTTCCAGCCCCACTCATACTCACTATTACCTGGCCTGTGGCAACCCCTGAAACAGGGGTGGAGGGGCAGCTCCAACCACTTCCAAAATCCATCCCAGCTAGTAAGCAAGCCCCAGGAAAGTGGAGTAGAGGCAGGATGACCCCTGTCCCTTAGCCTTGGGGTGCACTGGCCACCTCCAAAAGCCCACAGGGTAGGTGGGGCCTCCAGCCCTCTCTACTGGCACAGGTAAAAACAGCTGAAAAGACCAGCTATCACATCAATACTGCAGGGTTCACAGCAGGACAGTGATGAACACTGCTCCCTACAGGGTGGAGAAAAAAAGAAAGGATGAACCTTGGCCGGGTGCGGTGGCTTATGCCTGTAATCTCAGCACTTTGGGGGGGCCCAGGAGGGTGGATCACTTGAGGTCAGGAGTTTGAGACCAGCCTGGCCAACATGGTGAAACCCTATTTCTACTAAAAATGAAAAAAATTAGCCAGGCAAGGTGGTGCGTGCCTGTAATCCCAGCTACTTGGGAGGCTGAGGCAGGAGAACCGCTTGAACCGGGGAGGTGGAGGTTGCAGTGAGCCGAAATCACACCATTGTACTCCAGTCTGGGCGATAAGAGCGAAACTCTGTCCCCTCCCCCTGCAAAAGAAAGTATGAACCTTAGGAGCACCCTTGCATGCTGTGGGACTAACGCTCGTGACAATGATTTCAATAAATATATCAGAGTGAGGGAGCTGCTCTACTATGTAGGAAACCTCTACCCAGGAACAGTTTGTCTCTGAAGGATTAACACCAGGCTCTGCAAGAATGTGCGTTATCTGATGGAGTGCCAACAGGACCACACTTTTTTTTTTTTTTGTAGCAGTTCTGATGAGCAAACATGTATCATGTACATGGTTCCTTGGGTCTAGTGGGTAGACTTAGATTTCACAGTACAGCCAAAAGTTATAACTGTTTTTTCTCCATGGTCAGTAACTGCCCTGCAAGTGTGGAGAAAAATAGGTCTATTCTGCCATAGGTGGGGCAGGAGCTGGTAGTTTGAACCATGAAGTGCTCTTGTGAATCATGTGGCCTTGGGGTAGCTGGTAGAAGCCTAGGACATAAAGAGCCTTTTTCTCTTGGTTTGGGGTGTCAGGAGATGGGGTCTCAGTGCTTCAGTCATTTCAGGGTATGTGAGCCTCTAGGGCTCAGGGCTGGGATGTCAGTGACTAACCACGCAATACCAAGTACCCAGCATCTAAGGGGTATAGATTGTGTGTTGAGAGGAGAGTTGTAGCAAGTGTTTGGAAATAGCTATGCTCCTGCTGTTGTTGAAGTGACAGAGAAGTGGCTGTCTGTTTCTAGGTCAGGGACGAATGTCTAAAGCCCTGGGGACCCAGTATCATTGGAGGACTTCCATTCAAGTTCTATGTGCTCTTGCAATTGCTAAACTTCAGAAAATAGAGGAGATAAAACTTTTTGTAGCTGGTCTGGCCTTAGAGGTCCACAACCTCTCATCAATGATCCAAATTGCCCCATACTGCACCCTCATCTATTACCATATACAAAAATCAACTCAAGATGGATCAAAGACTCAAATCTAAGACCAGAAATCATAAAAATTCTGGAATATAACATCAGAAAAGCTCTTTTGGAAATTGGTTTAGGCAAATAATTTATGACTGAGACCCCAAAAGCAAATACAACAAAAACAAAAATGAGTAAATGGAACCTAATTAAACTAAAAACTTTCTGAATAGCAAAAAAAAAAAAAAAAAAAAAAAAAAAAAAAAAAAAAAAAAAAAAACAGCAGTCAACAGACAACAAACAAAAAATTTGCAAACTATACATCTGACAAAGAAGTAATATCCAGAATCTATAAGGAGCCCCCAAATATTAGCAAGAAAAAAAACAAATAATCTCATCAAAAAGTGGATGAATAGACAATTCTAAAAAGAAGATATACAAACAGCCAACAAACATATAAAAAACAGCTAAGCATTACTAATTATCAGGGAAATGCAAATTAAAACCACAATGAGATATCACTTTAGTCATGCAAGAATGGCCATAATTTAAAATTAAAAATAAATAAAAATAAATGTTGGCATGGATGTGATGAAAAGGGAACACTTTTACACTACTGGTGGGAATGTAAACTGGTACAACCACTATGAAAAATGGTATGAAACTTTCTTAAAGATCTAAAAATAGAACTACCATTTGATCCAGCAATCCTCCTATGGGCACCTACCCAAAAGAAAATAAGTCATTATATGAAAAAGACACATGTACACAAAGTATGAAAAACTTTATTAGTAAACAGTATTAGTAAAAAAAGTGTTTTGGCAGGAACTAAAAAAATGTTCAATTATTTATTAACTGAATGTCTATTTAATCTTGTTAATATACTGCATACATGACAAGCTGAACATCAAAACCAGATAGTTCAAAAAATTTGATAAAATAATATAATAATTTTAGCATTTTCTTGTCTCACTTCAAGGAGATATTGAACCCATTCTCACTGATTCATGCTCCTTACTTTAAACATGATGATTACATGCCAGAAAAAAACTAGATTTTCTGGATTATTGCTTTTGTATTTCTTCAGTGAAGCATTTTGAGGGAATCAGTACTGGGCCTGGACAGGAAGAAATCATGGGTCCCATGAATAAAGGTAAACAAATAAAATGGATTTAATTTTTTTCTGTATTTTTGGACATTTATCTCAACTATCTGGGCTAAACAACTCACTGTTTTCTTTTATATACCGAAAATAGGCATTTTGTATAGCAAAAGGTCAGTTTCCCTGGAGGGAGCCTTGGGAAAAGAGAAACAGAGGGAGGAAGGACCCTGCGGGCTGAAAGATGAGGGCAGTAATCTGGTCTTCTCTGAAAACGGTGCCCCAAAACATAGCACCTTTAAACAACCAATAATTAATATCTCACAATGTGTTGGAACCGGAATAGGGCACAGCTTGGTTGAGTGTCTCTGACTCAGGTTCTTTCAGGAGGCTGAAGCTGAACTGAGGGAGAATTTGTTTTCAAGCTATTGTGGCTATTGGCAGAATTCAGTGTAGACTGAGAGCCTGAGTTTTCCTTTGTCTATTGGCCTTGTCACTCCTTCAGTTCTCTGTCATGTGGACCCATACACAGAGCAACTCATAACATCAACATTGGAGCTTGCTTCTGCAATGTGAAGAATACAACAGAGAGACCCAGAGAGAGACAGAGACAGGAACAGAGATTGAGGGAGCAAACACAAGACAGAGTGAGTGGAAGGGAAATTACACCGTTTTTGTATATAATCCTGGGAGTCGTGATAGACTGATGGTCTATTTTCTCCCAAATTTATATCTTAAAGTTGTAACCTTTAATATAATGATATTAGGAGGTAGAAGATAATTAGACCCTGAGGATGAAGTCCTCATGAATAAGTTTACTGGCTTTATAAAAGGAATATCAGAGGGATTTCTCTTGTTCTCTCTACCAGGTGAGGATACAACCTGAAGTTTGCAGTCAGCAATTCGGAAGAGTTCTCACCAAAGGCTGACCATACTGGCATCCTGATATTCAACTTCCAGACTCTGCAACTATAAGAAATAAAATTTCACTGCTTATCAGCCATGCAGTCTATGGTTCTTTGCTATGGCAGCCTGAAGTCTGAGGTATTACCCTACCATTTTTGTTATATTCTGTTGGTCAGAAGTGAGTCACTAACCTCTTCATGCTGGGAGCTTTTATGCAACTGCTCACTTTATATATCAAGGTGAGGCACATGGGTCTGATTCTAAATATAATAAGAAAACACTGGAAGGCTTAATGTAAGAAAATGACAATATTTGAATTTCATTTAATTTCGACATCTCATGGCACAAAATTAAAAATAAGGCACACAGAGAAAATTACTCTCCCAAGATCACACTGCTAGACCCCAGGCCTGTTTCAATTATATATAGTGCCACCTCCCACCCCTTACGGTAATTTTTGCATCTTTAAGTTTGCACATTATCTACTTGTGATGCCATACCTTGGGTTTTATAAGTTTTACCTCATATACACCTGATGAACTTCCCATGAAGAAGATTCTAGCATTGTTACCACTGTGCATGTTCAGTGACAGAGAAGGTCCTGAAACACACTGACTTGTCTAAGGTCACAGAAATAGTAAGACAAGATATTCTGACCTATATCTGTCTCAAACCTGGGTCATAGACCACATCCAGCTCTTCTCAGGAAGCTGAGAAAGGGGCTAGGGGCTATGTTCTCATGATTGTGAACAGGTAAGGACTTTACATGGGAAAGGAGGGTTAGCAGTCAGGAGCCCAGCAGGGCCTGTGGGTCGGTCTTGTTAAAGGAAGGAGCCCAGGTGATGGAATCTTGAAGTGACCTCACTTTCTTAGTTACAGACGCCAAGAGAATTTAGAACTCCAGTAAACTGGGACCCTCATTTTAGAGATAGCCCTGTGTTTAGTTAGAAGATTCTGAAGACATCAAGATGTTTTCCTGCTGTGTCTTGGATTTCTGAGGCTGTAACCTCAGGAAGGCTTGAACTGAGAGCATTTCCTTATGATGTAGACATTGGCTCATTTCTCACCCTTGGCTCTTGTGGAAGGGGGCACCCATAGGTAACAGAAGGCCACGCAGGGCAGGCCCATCCAGGCCAGGCCTCACCTTTGATACCATCTGGGCAGCCCTACACCTCTCCTTGTCACCATGTCTTGTGGGAAAGAAAGAGATAATGGGTCCTTTTCTGACAGGAGCAGGTTTCCAGCTGTTGAGACGCTAACATGTCTGCCAAATTTATACCCCAGGTTATGGCTGGCAGGATAGAAAGTTGAGTGCTGGGGACCACCTTTATCTGTTCAGATGTTTATACAAAAATTTCAAGCTTTCATCTGATTTTCTCCCTGGCAGGAGGTCATGGCAAATGTTGCTTTGCGCTTGATCTAAGGGGCAGAATTTTTAATGGGGGTGTCCCCTGTGGTGAAACCCAGGCATGCCATTGACACCTCTTGGCCAGGCTTGCAGGCACTCTCTTTGCAGAGCTCCACGAGGAGCTGTTTGATGAGTTCAGCTACTTTGTCTCATTGGATAAAGAGCAGATACACCATGCCAACAACCATGGGCAGGGTTGGTCTGGGATGGAAGTGGGCACAGTGGGGTCTCCAAAGAGACCCAAAAGACTAGGGAAGGCCCAAGATCCAGACCCAAATATGAGGACTCCCTGGAAAACGTTTTAGAGCTTCCTCAATTAAGTGTCCCACAATCCCTTCCCAAAGGAATCTGGCATTCATTAGTCCATAATAGCAACTTAGGTGCACAGTCACCAGTCAGATACTTGTAGAAATATCAAAGAAAACACTTGTGTGCTGTTTTTACTTTACACTAGGCCATGAGTATCTTTGCAGGTTGCTACTATGTTTATTGCTTTAACTACCCACCCCAGATATCTCCTGCAACAGGCAGCTTCAATGTCCTCCCTGCCAGAACTTTTCTAAGATTTAAAAATTTACACTCTTACTAGAGAATGGTTTTATCCAAATAGTGGGGGTTACACAGAAAGGGTCATTAGTCATCTCACAGAACTCATCCCTATAGCCCCGTCAGGGTAGGCCCTCACATGTCTTCATAATATTTCATAAGGGAGAGCCTTTTTCTCAGTAATTCAGCCTTTTAGTGCTGATGGATCCTGACATAATAAATTCTATTTCCATTTCACTCATGCTTCAGGGAACATCTTACATGTGTCCTAATAGGCTATGACAGTTTGCTATAGCTTCTGTAATAACACAGGCTGAAGTGCTCTAACAACAAAAATTGAGTTCCTCACAGTTCTGGAGGCTAGAAATCCAATCTGAAAATGGTGGCTGGGTGTTTTCTCTGAGGTCCCTGCTTGGCTTGCAGATGATCATCTTCTATCTCTGTGTGCACAAGATCTTCTCTTGTGCTTTTCTGTGCCCTGACTGCCTCTTCCAATGAGGGCCCCAGTTATGTTGAATTAGGATGCGTCCCAATGAATTCACTTAACCTTAATTACCTTTGCAGAGACTTTATGTTCAAGTATAGTCAATTCTGAGGCACCAGGTGTTAAAACATGAACATATAAATTTTGGGAAGGGGAACACAATTTAGCTCATGACATGTACTAATCCCTGGTAGATGACAGTCTCCCAAGAAAGAAATGACTCAGTTTAAGAACAGGCATATGTAAAGTGTGAATAGCTAAAGCCAGATTGTGTTCCAGAAGGGCTGTGACAGGTACACTACCAACAGGAGTTTCTGAATGTATCTGCCATTTTGGATCCAGACTTCCCTGGATGTTAACCTTCTTTGAATTATTTGACAAACTGGTATCAATGTGGCAAAGAAAATTATGTTTCGGGGGCGTGCCCAAGATGGCCGAATAGGAAGAGCTCCAGCCTCCAGCCTCCAGCTCCCAGCGTGAGTGACACAGAAGACGGGTGATTTCTGCATTTTCAACTGAAGTACCAGGTTCATCTCACTGGGGAGTGCCGGACAATCAGTGCTGGTTAGCTGGTGGAGCCCAACCAGCGAGAGCTGAAGCAGGGCAAGGCATCGCCTCACCTGGGAAATGCAAGGGGGAAGGGAATCCCTTTTCCTAGCCAAGAGAAACTGAGACACACAACACCTGGAAAATCGGGTAACTCCCACCCTAATTCTGCACTTTACCAAGGGTCTTAGCAAACGGCACACCAGGAGATTACATCCTACACCTGGCTGGGAGGGTCCTATGCCCACGGAGCCTCCCTCATTGCTAGCACAGCAGTCTGAGATCTAACTGCAAGGCAGCAGCGAGGCTGGGGGTGGAGTGCCAGCCATTGCTGAGGCTTAAGTGGGTGAACAAAGCCATTGGGAAGCTCGAATTGGGTGGAGCCCACTGCAGCTCAAGGAGGCTGGCCGGCCTCTGTAGACTCCTCCTCTGGGGACAGGGCATAGCTAAACAAAAACCAGCAGAAACCTCGGCAGAGGTAAATGCCCCTGTCTGATAGCTTTGAAGAAGGCAGTGGATCTCCCAGCACGGAGGTTGAGATCTGAGAATGGACAGACTGCCTGCTCAAGTGGGTCCTTGACCCCTGAGTAGCCTAACTGGGAAACATCCCCCACAACTCACACCTCATATGGTGGGGTACACCCCTGAGACGAAGCTTCCAGAGCAAGAATCAGACAGCAACACTCGCTGTTCAGCAAAATTCTATCTTCTGCAGCCTCCGCTGCTGATACCCAGGCAAACAGGGTCTGGAGTAGACCTCAAGCAAACTCCAACAGATGTACAGCTGAGGGTCCTGACTGTTAGAAGGAAAACTATCAAACAGAAAGGACACCTACACCAAAACCCCATCAGTACGTCACCATCATCAAAGACCAGAGACAGATAAAACCACAAAGCTGGGGAAAAAGCAGGGCAGAAAAGCTGGAAATTCAAAAAATCAGAGCACATCTCTCCCTCCAATGGAACGCAGCTCATTGCCGGCAATGGAACAAAGCTGGATGCAGAATGACTTTGACGAGTTGAGAGAAGAAGGCTTCAGTCAATCAAACTTCTCAGAACTAGAGGACGAACTACGTAACCAGCGCAAAGAAACTAAAAACCTTGAAAAAGCAATGGATGAATGGATAACTAGAATAATCAATGCAGAGAAGACCTTAAAAGAACTGATAGAGATGAAAACCATAACATGAGAAATACGTGACAAATGCACAAGCTTCAGTAACTGACTTGATCAACTGGAAGAAAGAGTATCAGCGATTGAAGATCAAATGAATGAAATGAAGCGAGAAGAGAAGCGTGGAGGAAAAAGAGTGAAAAGAAATGAACAAAACCTCCAAGAAGTATGGGATTATGTGAAAAGACCAAAGCTACGTCTGATTGGTGTGCCTGAAAGTGATGGGGAAAACTGAAACAAGTTGGAAAATACTCTGCAGGATATCATCCAGGAGAACTTCCTCAACCTAGTAAGGCAGGCCAACATCCAAATTCAGGATACACAAAGAACGCCACAAAGATACTCCTCGAGAAGAGCAACTCCAAGACACATAATTGTCAGATTCACCAAAGTTGAAATGAGGGAAAAAAACATTAAGGGCAGCCAGAGAGAAAGGTCGGGTTACCCACAAAGGGAAGCCCATCAGACTAACAGCAGATCTCTCGGCAGAAACTCTCCAAGCCAGAAGAGAGTGGGGGCCAATATTCAACATTCTTAAAGAAAAGAATTTTCAACCCAGAATTTCATATCCAGCCAAACTAAGTGTCATAAGTGAAGGAGAAATAAAATCCTTTACAGACAAACAAATGCTTAGAGATTTTGTCACCACGAGGCTTGCCCTACAAGAGATCCTGAAGGAAGCACTGAACATGGAAAGGAACAACAGGTACCAGCCATTGCAAAAACATGACAAAATGTAAAGTCCATTGATGCTAGGAAGAAACTGCATCAACTAGCGAGCAAAATAACCAGCTAATATCACAATGACAGGATTAAGTTCACACATAACAATATTAACCTTAAATGTAAATGGACTAAGTGGTCCAATTAAAAGACACAGACTGGCAAATTAGATAGAGTTACGACCCATCAGTCTGCTGTATTCAGGAGACCCATCTCACATGCAGAGACACACATAGGCTCAAAGTAAAGGGATGGAGGAAGATCTACCAAGCAAATGGAAAACAAAAAAAAGCAGGGGTTGCAATCCTAGTCTCCGATTAAACAGACTTTAAACCATCAAAGGTCAAAAGAGACAAAGAAGGCCATTACATAATGGTAAAGGGATCAATTCATCTGGAAGAGTTAACTATCCTGGATATATATGCACCCAATACAGCAGCACCCAGATTCATAAAGCATGTCCTTAGAGACTTACAAAGAGACTTAGACTCCCATACAATAATAATGGGAGACTTCAACACCCCACTGTCCACATTAAACAGATCAACGAGACAGAAAGTTAACAAGGATATCCAGGAATTGAACTCAACTCTGCACCAAGCGGACCTAATAGACACCTACAGAACTCTCCAACCCAAATCAAAAGAATAGACATTCTTCTCAGCACCACATCGCACTTATTCCAAAATTGACCACATAGTTGAAAGTAAAGCACTCCTCAGCAAATGTAAAAGAACAGAAATTATAACAAACTGTCTCTCAGACCACAGTGTAATTAAACTAGAACTCAGGACTAAGAAGCTCAATCAAAATCACTCAACTGCATGGAAACTGAACCACCTGTTCCTGAATGACTACTGAGTACATAACGAAATGAAGGCAGAAATAAAGATGTTCTTTGAAATCAATGAGAACAAAGATACAACATACCAGAATCTCTGGGACACATTTAAAGCAGTGTGTAGAGGGAAATTTATAGCACTCAATGCCCACAAGAGAAAGCAGGAAAGATCTAAAATTGACACCCTAACATCACAATTAAAAGAACTAGAGAAGCAAGAGCAAACACATTCAAAAGCCAGCAGAAGGCAAGAAATGACTAAGATCAGAGCAGAACTGAAGGAGATAGAGACACAAAAAAACCCTCCAAAAAATCAGTGAATCCAGGAGCTGGTTTTTTGAAAAGATCAACAAAATTGATAGACCACTAGCAAGACTAATAAAGAAGAAAAGAGAGAAGAATCAAATAGATGCAATAAAAAATGATAAAGGGGATATCACCACCGACCCCACAGAAATACAAACTACCATCAGAGAATACTATAAACAACTCTACGCAAATAAACTAGAAAACCCACAAGAAATGGATAATTTCTTGGACACTTACACTCTCCCAAGACTAAACCAGGAAGAAGTTGAATCCCTGAATAGACCAATAGCAGCCTCTGAAATTGAGGCAATAATTAATAGCCAGCAACCAAAAAAAGTCCAGGACCACACGAATTCATAGCCGAATTCTACCAGAGGTACAAGGAGGAGCTGGTACCATTGCCTTCTGAAACTATTCCAATCAATAGAAAAAGAGGGAATCCTCCCTAACTCATTTTATGAGGCCAACATCATCCTGATACCAAAGCCTGACAGATACAACAAAAAAAGAGAATTTTAGACCAATATCCCTGATGAACATCGATCCAAAAATCCTCAAGATACTGGCAAATGGAATCCAGCAGCACATCAAAAAGCTTATCCACCATGATCAAGTGGGCTTCATCCCTGGGATGCAAGGCTGGTTCAACATATGCAAATCAATAAACATAATCCAATATATAAACAGAACCAAAGACAAAAACCACATGATTATCTCAATAGATGCAGAAAAGGTCTCTCACAAAATTCAACAGCCCTTCATGTTAAAAACTCTCAATAAATTCAGTATTGATGGAACGTATCTCAAAATAATAAGACCTATTTATGACAAACCCACAGCCAATATCATACTGAATGGGCAAAAACTGTAAGCATTCCCTTTGAAAACTGGCACAAGACAGGGATGCCTTCTCTCACCACTCCTATTCAACATAGTGTTGGAAGTTCTGGCTAGGGCAATCAGGCAAGGGAGAGAAATAGAGAGTAGTCAGTTAGGGAAAGAAGAAGTCAAATTGTCCCTGTTTGCAGATGACATGATTGCATATTTAGAAAACCCCATTGTCTCAGCCCCAAATCTCCTTAAGCTGATAAGCAACTTCAGCAAAGTCTCAGGATACAAAATCAATGTACAAAAATCACAAGCATTATTATACACCAGTAACAGACAAACAGAGAGCCAACCCATGAATGAACTCCCATTCACAATAGCTTCAAAGAGAATAAAATATCTAGGAATCCAACTTACAAGGGATGTAAAGGACCTCTTCAAGCAGAACTACAAACCACTGCTCAGTGAAATCAAAGAAGACACAAACAAATGGAAGCACATACCATGCTCATGGATAGGAAGAATCAATATTGTGAAAATGGCCATATGGTCCAAGGTAATTTATAGATTCAATGCCATCCCCATTAAGCTACCAATGACTTTCTTCACAGAATTGGAAAAAACTGCTTTGAAGTTCATATGGAACCAAAAAAGACCCCGCATTGCCAAGACAATCCTAAGCCAAGAGAAAAAAACTGGAGGCATCATGCTACCTGACTTCAAACTATACTACAAAGCTACTGTAACCAAAACAGCATGGTACTGATACCAAAATAGAGATAGAGACCAATGGAACAGAACAGAGCCCTCAGAAATAATACCACACATTTACAGCCATCTGATCTTTGACAAACCTGACAAAAACAAGAAATGGGGAAAAGATTCCCTGTTTAATAAATGGTGCTGGGAAAATTGGCTAGCCATAAGCAGAAAGCTGAAACTGGATCCTTTCCTTACTCCTTATACGAAAATTAATTCAAGATGGATTAGAGACTTAAATGTTAGACCTAAAACCATAAAAACCCTAGAAGAAAACCTAGGCATTCAGGACATAGGCATGGGCAAGGACTTCATGTCTAAAACACCAAAAGCAATGGCAACAAAAGCCAAAATTGACAAATGGTTTCTAATTAAACTAAAGAGCAACTGCACAGCAAGGGAAACTACCATCAGAGTGAACAGGCAACCTACACAATGGGAGAAAATTTTTGCAATCTACTCATATGACAAAGGGCTAATATCCAGAACCTATAAAGAATTCAATCAAATTTACAAGAAAAAAACAAACAACCCCATCAAAAAGTGAGCAAAGGATATGAACAGACACTTCTCAAAAGGAGACATTCATACAGCCAACAAATGAAAAAATGCTCATCATCACTGGTCATCAGAGAAATGCAAATCAAAACCACAATGAGATACCATCTCACACCAGTTAGAATGGCGATCATTAAAAAATCAGGAAACAACAGGTCCTGGAGAGGATGTGGAGAAATAGGAACACTTTTACACTGTTGGTGGGACTGTAAACTAGTTCAGCCATCGTGGAAAACAGCGTGGCGATTCCTCAAGGATCTAGAACTAGAAATACCATTTGACCCAGCCATCCCATTACTGTGGATATACCCAAAGGATTATAAATCATGCTGCTATAAAGGCACATGCACACGTATGTTTATTGCGGCACTATTCACCATAGCAGAGACTTGGAATCAACCCAAATGTCTATCAGTGACAGACTGGATTAAGAAAATGTGGCACATATACACCGTGGAATACTATGTAGCCATAAAAAAGGATGAGTTCGTGTCCTTTGTAGGGACATGGATGCAGCTGGAAACCATCATTCTCAGCAAACTACTGCAAGAACAGAAAACCAAATATCGCATGTTCTCACTCATAGGTGGGAATTGAATAATGACATCACTTGGACACAAGAAGGGGATCATCACACACCAGGTCCTATTGTGGGGAGGGAGTAGGGGCGAGGGATAGCATTAGGAGATATACCTAGTGTAAATGACAAGTTAATGGGTGCAGTACACCAACATGGCACATGTATACATATGTAACAAACCTGCACGTTGTGCACATGTACCCTAAAACTTAAAGTACAATAAAGAAAAAAATAAAGAAAGAAAATTATGTTTCTATTTCCACTTTTCCAACTGGTATGTTTGAGTTACCTTTCTGTTGTTTTATGCTTATTTGGGTTTTCTGTTCACTGAGTTATGTCCTCAGATCCTTGGCCCTCTGACGGGCTTTCTCCCACCCTGGAGTTTCCTAGCATGGACACTTTTGCCAGGTGTGAGGTTGCTGCAGCTGTTTCTCTCCCTTTGAGGTTAGAAAACCCAGTTATGTTGCTTTAAGTCAAAAGAGTTGTGCTAGGGTTTCTTGCCCTATACCCTGTCTTTAAAACGAGAAAATGCAGCTTCCCCATACCCTTTCCCTCTATGTCATGAACAGACCAAGCACCAGGTAGCTTAGAGGAAATGTCATGCAACCCTCACCGTGGAAGATTCTCATTCTGACCCGTGTGTTTTGGAACAGCCATTTGACATCACAAAGCCTGTGTTTTCTCATTTCTACATTGAGAATGATTTTTGGGAACTCTCTGGGATAGTGCTCTTCATAAAGCTTATTAACACAACAGGTGAGTGCTGTTGTTCTACAGCTGATACAGTATGATGAAGATGCCTTGAAGTTATTAATGGACTAATTATTCTTTACCTCCACATCAAATTCATCATTGGAAGCCTAAAAAATTCTTCACCATGAACATGTATGTCCTCCCCATGCACAGGTCTCCAAAGGATGGGGACCTCCTGATCTGAGCCACACATTCCAGTCCTCTGGTGTTTCATGGTCTCATCACTGACTGTGTGTTCCTTCTTTCCCCCACCCACACACACATGCCCACGTACAAATATGAGTCTATCCTGAACCTAGAGATTTGAATGAAGCCAACCCCCCAGCCAGGGACAAGGGAGAAGCTGATGCAGTCCCTGGCAGCAGCCTTCAGGGGTCAAACTATCTTCTTCTTTACCATTTTCCTGAACTTATACCAGGACTTCACCACCACTCCATTGTTCCCAGACCAGATGTTCAGTAGGCAAGCTTCTGTTTTTTCCAAGGCACACGGGTGACTCTGCCAGCTACGGTGTTTCAGAATAACAATGCATCTATATTAGCCTCAGTTTCCATCTCTGAAGAGAATTGTACCACGAACCTCATACAGTTTTTGTGAGGAATGAATGACATAAAACATGAAAAGTGGATCCCTAGTGCCTGGCTCGGTGGAAAGGCTGTTGGGCATGCTCTGGTTGTTCATATTTACATATTTTTTCTGTTCTTTCACCCAAGAAGCTTTTTCTCATGTCTCAGTGACTCATGTCCTTCTATAATTGGAAAAACATATAGAAGACATACCTGTTCTTACATTTGTAAAGGACAGTTTAGCTTCATTTTAGCTGGACTTTGTCCTTGACCCAGAGAGAATGGATATCCCTGGGTGCTGAGAAAAGTACAGTCAGATATATCTAAAGAGGTGGGAGTTAGGGCTAATGTATTCATCACGTATATATTAAGCACTTTTTCAGACACTTGGCATAATTCAATGAAGAAAGCAGATGACAGTTCCTCGGCCTCAATTTATTTTATGGAGTCAGACACTGACAGTAGACTTCATAAGCAGGTCATTTTGACAGAATGTGAGACGTGATGCCCTTATACCCTCCTGTAGGTAGGTATGGATACATGTCTCAGCTTCTGATCAGAAAGAAACACTGCAGGACCAAGTATAACCATTTAAATATTTGAATAAATTTGTTTCAAAGTAACATCCCTTCATGATAAAAACTCTCAACAAATTAGGTATAGAATAAATTCACCTGAACCAATTAAAGGCCATGTATTACAAATAAACAGCTAATAATATATTAAATGACACAAAGTTGCAAGCTTTTTCTATAAGACCTGGAACAAACAAGAATACTCACTTTCATCGATCTTATTCAATACAATACTCTATATCCAAGCCAGAGAAATTAGAGAACAAAATCAAAGGCATACAGATTAGAAAGGAATTTAACTTCTCACTGTTTGCAGACCACATAATTTTATATATGAAACCTTTAGAACTCTACTGAAAAACTGCTAGATCTAATGTAGAAATGTAGTAAACTTGTGAGAGATAAAATCAACATATAAAAGTCAATAGGGTTTTTACACACTAACAAGAAACTACGTAAAAGTATTTGAAAAAGAAATCAAGAAAAACAATTCTATCTATAATACATATAAATGTCCCGACCTGCAGGACAGTCGAACGGGCCCTGGAAGGGGGAGTGGGAATGGAGGAGACAAGAAAACACAAGAAATGGAGACAAGACAAATAGCCTGATCAAGTCTCGTTTATTGAGTGTAGGGTCATGCCTTATATAGGCTGGCAGGGGAAGAGGTTGGGCCAGGGCGGTGACGGGGGGCCGGGTCTTCTCAAATTACAATCGCGCATGCGCCATGGGTTTGTACTTTTCCCGGGCACGGGATCGCGCCTGCGCCCTGGGCTGCATATCTTCCTGGGTGGGAAAATGTTTGCGCGCGCGCGGGAAAGGTTGGCGCGCGCGGGAACAGTTTTGGCGCGCGCGGGAGAAACTTAGGCGCGCGCGAGAAAAGCTTTGGGTGCGCGCGGGAAGGGTTTGTAAATAAAGAACCCGGGAATGTGCCCTCTTGTCTCCGCTTTGCGGAGATCAAGCAACAGAGGTCGGCTAATTCCGGGCCTCATGGCTCCGGACAGTTCCCCCTTTTTTATATATAATTATGGCTAGAAGATTGTCCCTCGGGAACTGCGCCTGTCTTAGGTTGGAGTAATGCATCTCGTCACTGGTACCCATCATGGGATTAGGCAGTAGCTTATGACGGCCCTCCTGTCTTAGGTTAGTGAGAGATGATACTCTCTTACCCGTCATTGGCTGTCCAGTTCAGCGCATAGGGAAGGTGGTCATAATGGGTGTGAGTATGAACCACCGTGATCTTCTTGTTCTAGGCGATGATAATGGACCTGTATAGGCTTCGCTTGGATAGCCTCGACCTGTTGCTTAATGAATGTCATGAGCTTATTGAAAACCAAAGGTCCTACAGAGAGTAAAAGCAATAGGCAAAGCAGGGGGCCCAGGAATGGCATAAGATAGGGAAGGAGTCCATGGAACCCAGTCCAAAATGGGTTATCGGTTATTTCTTTTCGTCGTTTTTCTAGGTCTTCTTGTAGACGCCTGATTTTGTCCCTGACAATCCCGGATTTGTTGGCATAGAAACAGCACTTCTCCTGTAAAGTCAAGAAGATGCCTCCCTGTTCTGCAGTTAGTAAATCTAGGCCTCTTCTATTTTGGAGCACTACTTCTGCCAGAGAATCTACCTGATCTTGTAAATCTTGCATAGTACTTGAAATGGCCTGCATATCTGAGATCAGTTGGCGAGACAATTTGGTGTATTGAGTAACAGAAACCCCTAGGCCTGTAGCCCCAGTTGCTACGGCAGTAGTTATGCCTAATCCTGCAAGTAAGGGGATAAATTGTATTGCCCTTTTGTTTCTTCCTAAAAAGTGATCTATAGCTGGGATAGGTACAGGTTCATCTCCAGGGATAATGTCTATGTCTGGCAAAAGTGTGGCTAAGACACAGCGTCCTGTCCAGTTAGTAGGTAAATAGGTATAAGCCCTATTATTGCCACATATAAAAACTGAGCTGTTTGGGGCACACAACGGCTGGGAAATATTTACTATGGTGGAACAATTATTGAATTGATTGAATCCTACATCAAAGTCGTAAGTGTTATTAAGGGGAGGGGAGTAGATGCAAGAGGAACTAGGAAATTCTAAAGGCTGTACTTTAAGGGGAGGAATTATGGTGCAAGGGGTATTGGATGTATAATTTAAGTTATTACTGGGTATGGCAAGAGGAACGGGATCTCCTGATTGCAGACACAGCCAGCAGTCATTAGCCAGACTAGAGTTGGAATTGTTAAGCAAGTTATGAGTAGCCGTGAGGAGGGCAAAGTTCTGGGCATCAATTTTCTCTTTCCCTCGGGCTTTGGGCAAGGCCAAGGGGTGGTAGTGAATTTCTGGGTACAGGGACCTTTGCAACTCTTCAAGTTTTTTGTATACCCTAATTTCTCGGACCTTGTCTTGTGGTCCTCCTCCGTCAGAGATATGAAGAGGGGGGTGAATATTCCAGCAGACAGGCTGTCCTACAATGCCAGTACAGCCAGCTGATATAAGGTTATTGGTACTTCCTACAACTGTAGGGACACTACTGGCCCCTATAGTGGGGGTTCTAGATCTTGTTAAGATAGCAGTATAGTATGTTTTACCACCAGAGGTACATTCTAAATAAGTAGTGTAGCAGGAACTATGCATAGCAGTCTCAAATGTGTCACAAGGGCAGGTTGTGGTATCCCCTCCACTAAATATCCTTGGGGTTGACACACACCTCCACTTAAGAGAGTCACTAGACAGGTATGCTGTGTAAGCGGAGCAGGACACAGCTGAGATGTATGTATTTGGAAGGGAGGTCACATATCCCCCCAAACAATCACAGGGCTTACCGTATCGTTGTCGTATATATTTACGGGCCTCATGGGGATTACCAAAGCCGGCATATACCTGGAGTGCTTGGCAAATCAGCACCATGGTCCAGAGGGGCTTGTAGTTGAAGTTCATCTCTGCAATAGAGGAAAAGAGCACTCTCAGGGAGAAAATCACTCCCTGGATTGGTTATTGTTAGGTACCTGTCTTACCAGTTGCTCTGGTAGCCATTTGGCTGCATCATGAGTTTGAGAAAAACACAAACTGAGCCTCTTCCCCAGATTAACACTGGGTCTGGACCATGCCATGTGTTGTCTAAGGGGTCTTTCCATTTAACCGTGGCAAATTGTTTTTTGGACTCGGAATGCCAAAATCGATCGGCTGCTGATCTGTTCAGGTTATCCAAATTTAAAAAATTTAAAATAAAAAGTGTGTGATTAAGGATATTTCTAGGGGTGCCCTTAGTAGGGTACCATTCTCCCTTTTTTATTTTGTCAATGGTGGTTTTTAAGGATAGGTGTGCTCTTTCAACTATTCCTTGTCCTTGAGGGTTATAGGGAATTCCAGTAATGTGTTTTATTTGTAATTTAAGACAAAAGTCTTGGAAGGCTTTGGATGTATAGCCAGGACCACTGTCTGTTTTTAGTTGTTTAGGCTTTCCAACTATGGAAAAACAGTGTAGTAAATGAGCTATGACATGTTTGGTAGCTTCACCTGTTTGTAGGGTGGCCAGTATAAATCCACTAAATGTATCTATACATACATGGATGTTTTTTTTTTTTTTTTTTTTTTATACTTTAAGTTCTAGGGTACATGTGCATAACGTGCAGGTTTGTTACATATGTATACTTATGCCATGTTGGTGTGCTGCACCCATCAACTCGTCAGCACCCATCAATTCATCATTTATATCTTGTATAACTCCCCAATGCAAGCCCTCCCCCCTCCCCATGATAGGCCCCAGTGCGTGATGTTCCCCTTCCCGAGTCCAAGTGATCTCATTGTTCAGTTCCCACCTATGAGTGAGAACATGCGGTGTTTGGTTTTCTGTTCTTGTGATAGTTTGGATGTATTTTAAGTTACCGAATTCTGAATAATGAGTGACATCCATTTGCCAAATCATGTTGGGAACTAGTCCTCTTGGGTTAATTCCTAAGTGAGGGACTGGCAGGTATGTTATACAGGTCTGACATTGTTTAACTATTTGTCTTGCTTGTTCTCTAGTTATTTTAAACATCAGTCTCAAAGTTTGAGCATTAAGATGGTGTAAGGCATGAATAGCCTGTGCTTGGGCTAGGTTTGTATTTGTAGCTATGGCTACCGTCTTGGTTGCCATATCAGCCAGTTGGTTGCCCTGGGATAGAGGTCCTGGTAATCCTGAATGAGCTCTAATATGTCCAAGAAAGAAGGGTGTTGTTCTATTATGTATTAATCATTGGCATTGTAAAAATAACTTGGCTGTGTCCGACACATGTTTGATTTGTGCTACGGTCTCAAGTAAAGGTATTGAGTGAGCTAAATATGCACTGTCAGTATAAATATTAAGAGCCTGATTAGGGAAGGCTAACAGCACTGCGATTAGGGCCTGCAATTCTACTAGCTGAGCTGAAGTATGGCTGGTTTTGAATTTAACAGTGGTGTCTGCAAAGGTATATGCAGCAGTTCCTGTGGATGACCCATCAGTGAATACTAATAAGGCATTGTCTAAAGGTGTTTTACTAGTGACATGAGGGAAGACAAAAGCATGTAGCTTACAAAATTGAATAAGCTTGTTTGGCGGGTAATGGTTTTCTAAGTTACCAGCATAAGAGGCGCAAGCAATCGGCCACGTTTCAGTGTTTTGCATTAGCCAATGGATTTGTGGCTTAGAATAAGGTTGTATGATCGTAGAGGGTTCAATTCCAAAATATTTTTTGCTATTGTCTCTCCCTAGAATAATTAAATCTGCTATGGCATCATAGGGGAGTAATACCTTTTTGGGTGATGAAGGCAAGTGGACCCACTTAATAGGTTATTTTGCCAGAATAAACCAGTAGGTGTCAGTGTTGTATTAAAGATTAAAAAGATTAATGACTGTGAATAGTCTATGTTAGTAACAAATTGCTCAGCAATGGCCGCCTCTACTTTATTAAGTGATAAAAGAGCTTCTTTTGATAACGACCTAAGGGACTTAGGGTTGGGGTCACCTCTCAGGGTGTCGAATAAGGGTTTTAAGTCTCCTGTGGTGAGTTTTAAGTAGGGCCGAAGCCAATTTATGTCTCCAAGGAGCTTTTGGAAATCATTGAGGGTTTGTAACTTATCTTTACGGATAACGGCCTTTTGATTTGTAATTTTAGGTCCATTTATTTGAAAACCTAAATATGTATAAGGGTCTTGTAGTTGTATTTTTTCTGGAGCTATTTGTAAACCCGCTGTGGTTAGTTCTTGCTTGAGTTGAGCAAAACACTGTAAAACTTGTTCTCCCATTTTTCCCGCTATAAGAATGTCATCCATATAGTGTATAATATACATTTGTTTACATGTCTCTCTAACTGAGTGTATGGCTGTAGCCACATATTTTTGACACAAGGTGGGACTGTTGGCCATACCTTGAGGTAACACTTTCCATTGGTATCGTTTCATTGGTTCTTTGAAATTTACAGATGGTAAGCTAAAGGCGAATCGTTTTTGGTCAGTAGGATGAAGGGGAATTGTAAAAAAGCAATCCTTAAGGTCTATAATAATTTGAAAATATCCTTGAGGGATTGCTACCGGAGAAGGTAGCCCTGGCTGTAAGGCGCCCATAAGGACCATAGTAGCATTTACTGCTCTTAAATCTTGTAAGAGTCTCCACTTTCCAGATTTCTTTTTTATGACAAATATGGGGGTGTTCCAAGGAGAGTTGCTTTCTGTAATGTGTCCTGCCTCCAATTGTTCCTGCACTAACTGTTGGGCAGCGGCAAGCTTCTCATTGGTTAGTGGCCATTGATCAACCCAAACGGGTTCATCTGACTTCCAAGTGATTGGATCAGCAAATTTTTGGGGTGCAGGCATGTCAATGGCCATAGTTAAAAATTTCCAAGCCCCCTTTTATCCAATTTTCCTATGACTGGGATTAGGCTGTAAAATGCCATCTTCTCTTTTTCCTAACCCTTTTCCAGGGCGGTAGCCCTGAGCCAACATTTGTACAGTGACTATATCATTTGGGCTATGCATCATGACCCTCATTTGGGAGAGAAGATCTCTACCCCAAAGGTTAACAGGCAAATCAGGGATAACAAATGGCTTAATGAGACCGGAATTACTTTCTTGATCTCTCCGGGTGAGGTATTTGGAACTTTGTCTAGGGTTATTACTTTGCCCGATTCCTCGTAAATTTGTTAAGGTCTCTGAAGTGGGCCAACTGGAGGGCCAATCTTGTTGTTTAATAATTGTTACATCGGCCCCTGTGTCTATCAGTCCTGTAAATAACTTTCCATCTAGCCACAAGGTGAGAGAGGGTTTTTGATTAGTAATGGGCTGTACCCAGTAGATGTCTGAGGATCCGAATCCTCCCTTTCCCCTTAGGGGCGGCTGGACTTTATTAGCTGTTTTTAGCGATGGTAACAGGAGTAACTGTGCTATTCTATCCCCTTGAGGAATGATAATGATGTTGTCAATAGCCTTGGCCATGATTTTGATTTCTCCTATATAATCACTATCAACTATTCCTGGAAAGACCTGTAGGCCTTTCATGGTGATGCTGCTTTTCCCCAGGATTAATCCAAACAGGTTTGAGGGTAGGGGCCCATATATACCTGTACTTAGGGCCTGGGGTCCCATTCCAGGGGTTAATACTGTCTGGGAGGTGGAACAGAGGTCCAATCCTGCGCTTCCTGGGGTTGCTCTACTAAGCTGTGAAACGGATTGTTGTTGGTTGGTACAAAACTGACCGCCCCATAAGCTTGTTTCGGGGCCTGGGGTCGGCCCCTCAATCCATTTCCCTGCTGAGGTGTTAGGGGATTTCCTTGATTGTCAATTTTAGATTTACATTCGTTGGACCAATGTTTTCCTCTTTTACACCTAGGGCAGAGGCCTGGAGCTTTTGCCTCTAAGGTCTTAGCTAGCTCTCCCTTACAATCCCTAGTGAAGTGTCCCATTTTTCCACACTTGAAGCACCCCTTGCTATTCTTATTTTTACTGGCGAGGAAGTCTTTTACGGTTTGTCCACTAAAGGCAGCAGCCATAGCCAAACCCTGTTGATATGAGGGCCCTATGTCTGAACAGAGGCGGATGTAACCTGTTAAGTCTGTTTTCTTTCTATAAGGTCTGATTGCTGCCTGACAAGCTGGGTTAGCATTTTTGTAAGCTAGCTGTTTTACATAATCCACCCCTGCCTCGGCATTTCCAAATATTCTGCTGGCCGTCGTTAAAAGTCTATGTACAAAGTCTGCAAAGGGCTCATCAGGTCCTTGTTTGACCCCCGTGAGCGAGGCTCCTGGATCCCCCTTAACAGGAAGTTTTCTCCAGGCTTTGGTAGCCGCTGCTTGGATTTGAGAAAACAGTCCAGGATCGTACTGCATCTGAGCATCGGTTTCTGTGTAATTACCCGAGCCAGTTAGCATATCAAAATCCCAACCATTTCTGGCTTGTTGGTTTCTCTTGGCCGTATCTCTACAATTCTCATAAAATTCTGACTTCCAAATCAGATGGTCGCCTCCGGAAAGAACTGCTCTAACTAAGGTATTCCAATCTATGGGAGTGAGCCAATTTTCGGCCACAGATTCGACTATGGCCAGGGTATACGGGGCAGTAGCTCCGTATTGCGAGACAGCAGTTTTTAGTTCTTTTATTACAGTAAATTCAAACCCATTGTGGTGTCTCCAGGCTCGGCCCTGCGCATCTGTAGTTTCCGTTACTGGAAAAACATCTCGAGGAGAGGAATCCTCCCTATCCCTACTACCAAGCGACCTTCCTTTTGGGACATGCTGTCCGGGTCTCTGAGGGTGAGAGGGTTTCTCTATTCCTTTAGGGTATTGAACACTCTCACTTCCTGTCCTTAATTTCTGCAATCTAGTGATTAAAGACTGATGTAGTTCTTCGAGCTTTATTTGCTCTTCAAGTTGTGCAATTTTTTCCTCTAAGCTCCTCTTTTGGGTCTATTACTGCCATAACTGCAGGGGCAGAAGCCTTATTATAGGGAGGGGGATAAGTAAGAGTTTGTGGCCAGTCAGAATTATGATATTTTGCTGCCCCTTCCTCTAAATTATCCCAGTTTACTTCTGAAGGGTTAAGGTTATTTTTACTTTTGCTTTCATTAGTTGTGGGTAAAACTGGGTATTTTTTAGCCTTTTCCTTATTTGATGTTTCTATATTTGTTATTGAGGGGACCTCAGCCTCTTCCTTGTCACTTTGTAGCGATATAAGTTCTATTTCTTTATTAGGTATGGATTTTTCGAGGTCGGTTTGGGAGCTGCCTCTTAATATTTCCTCAGTCTGAGTAACCACCACCATTACCTCAGGATCTTTTTCTTTTTCCTTTTTATCTATTATATCTCTGATTAGATTCCAATAAGAAAAAGCTGTCACCGGAACCTTTTCTGGTCCAAAAGTACTATAGTAATCTTGAAAACAGTCTCCCACTCTACGCCACCTCTTTACGTCAATGGTCCCCTCTTGTGGAAACCAAGGGCAGGTTTCTTTACAAAATCAAAAAATTTAAACAAATCATTACTTTTAACCTTTACTCCTTGTGTTTTTAAAGCCTCTTTTAATTGCCTTACATAAATTTGATGCTGGCTTAATTCTTGTCCCATAATCAGACACTATTACTCACCTCCGGCTCCAATGCAGCAGGCTCCCGCGACGTCCGGAGGAATTTCTTCCACTTTCACTTTTGGCCGACTTTAGTGCCTTCTTCCTCACTTTTTCCCCCGTGTCCAGGTCCCTGTTCAGGCGCCAAGTGTCCCGACCTGCAGGACAGTCGAACGGGCCCTGGAAGGGGGAGTGGGAATGGAGGAGACAAGAAAACACAAGAAATGGAGACAAGACAAATAGCCTGATCAAGTCTCGTTTATTGAGTGTAGGGTCATGCCTTATATAGGCTGGCAGGGGAAGAGGTTGGGCCAGGGCGGTGACGGGGGCCGGGTCTTCTCAAATTACAATCGCGCATGCGCCATGGGTTTGTACTTTTCCCGGGCACGGGATCGCGCCTGCGCCCTGGGCTGCATATCTTCCTGGGTGGGAAAATGTTTGCGCGCGCGCGGGAAAGGTTGGTGCGCGCGGGAAAGGTTGGTGCGCGCGGGAACAGTTTTGGCACGCGCGGGAAAAGCTTTGGGTGCGCGCGGGAAGGGTTTGTAAATAAAGAACCCGGGAATGTGCCCTCTTGTCTCCGCTTTGCGGAGATCAAGCAACAGAGGTCGGCTAATTCCGGGCCTCATGGCTCCGGACATATAAAAAGTATATGCAGAAATAAATTGAATCAAAAAGGTAAAATCTGTATGTTAAAAGCTAAAAAAAGCTTTAAAAATTGAGGTCAAAAATTAAATAAAAACAAATGGAAAGATGTCCCTTATTCATGAATTTCTAGAATCAATATTGTTTCAATGTCTATATTACACAAGATAATCTACAGATTTAATATAATTCTTATCAAGATACCAGTGACATACTTTACAGACATAAGATAAAAATTCTATAATTTATATGATGCAAAAAAGGCCTTGAAGAGTCAGGGCAATATCAGCTAAAAAAGAAAAATGTGCAAACATTACATTACTTGACAACAAAACATGGTACAAAGCTATAGTAACCAAAACAGCATGGTATGGGCATAAAAGCAGACACATAGGTTAATGGAGCAAAATAAAAAACTCAGAAATTCATGCATTTACAGCTAATTGATTTTAGATAAAGGTAACAAAAATACACAATAAAGAATGACAGTCTCTTCAATAAATAATGTTGGGAAAACCGGGTATTCACACAGAGAACAATAAAATAACACCTTCATTTTACACCATATATAAAAATTAACTCATAATTTATTAAAAACTTACATGTAAGACCTGACACTCTGAAACTGCCATTAAAAAAAAAAAAAAAAAACCATAGGGTAGAAGTCCCATGACATTGATCTGAGCAATGAGATTTTGAATTTAACCTCAAAATTCCAGGAAGCAAACCTAAAAATAAACAAATAAGATTACTTCTAGGTAACTAGGTCAGGCATGATAGCTCACACCTGTAATCTCAGCACTTTGGGAGGAGGAGGCAGGTGGATCACCTGAGTTCAGAAGTTTGAAACCAGCCTGGCCAACATGGCAAAACCCTGTCTCTACTAAAAAAAATACAAAAATTAACCAGGCATGGTGGTGCATGCCTGTAATCCCAACTATTGGGGAGGCTAAGGCAGGAGAGTTGCTTGAACCTGGGAGGCAGAGGTTGCAGTGAGCCAAGATCGCACCACTGCACTCCAGTCTGGACAACAGAGTGAGACTCCATCTCAAAAAATAAATAAATAAGTAAATAGAGAGATAAAGACACACAAATATAAAAAATACTGAAGAATAATTAGCATAGGTAGTTGTAGAGAAATACTAAAAGTATGACAGAAAAGAAATGTATTTAAAAATATCCACTTCTGAGTTGTTTGTAGATGTAGACACCTGACAAAGAGTTGCTCCTACATTACACAAACAAAAAAGCTAGAAAAACTGCAAATGAATGAATGGCTTGCTCTGAACCATTTGGAGACCTGAAGTCACAGGGAAGACAACAAATCCAACAACAGGGGATGCAGAAGCCTGCAGGTAATGGAGGCCCCAGGCTTTTATGTGCACCTGAAAGACCATGTACACTGGTAAAATTAAACCAAAACTTTTGAAGTAGTACCTGGTGGCTGTCTGTAGGTGGGTGAAGGAGAAGGTGAAACCCTGGAGTCTACAGACATAAGGTTTACACCTGTATTAGAGTATTTCTAGCAACCCTACAAGGCCTGTCAGGGAGGACGGGGTAGAATCCTGAGAATGCTTCCCCAACAGTGCTGATGGGGAGGGACCACTATCCCACCCACTGCTACAATTCTGGAGACATAGCTTTCCTGTCTCTCCCATAGAATACAAGGCCCAATGTGCAGAGTAAGAGCATCTAAACATGAGCCAGAGGGAACCATGAAAAAACTCACAGCAGCTGATGGTGGAGAAACAAGGCCGACATCCACATCTCTGCACAGATGCATCTCCCATAAAGAAACTGAAGCCTAGCCAGGAGCAGGGCTTGTGCTTATAATTCTAGCACTCTGAGAGGCCGAGGCAGGCAGATTAATTGAGCCCAGGGGTTCAAGACCAGCAACATGGTGAAACCTTGTCTCTACAAAAAATACAAAAAATAACTGGGCATGGTGGCACATGTCTGTAGTTGCAGCTACTTGGGGGGCTGAGGCGTCAGGATCGCTTAAGCCCAGAAGGTGGAGACTGCAGTAAGCAGAGATTGCGCCGCTGCACTCCAGCCTGGGCGACAAAGTGAGACCCTGTCTCAAAACAACAAAAACAACAAATAAACTAAACTGTTAATTTACAGGGCACTGTTGCAGACCTACTTCCACTGGGATCTAAAAACATGGACTAGGAGCCTCTCTACTACAGGGGGAGAAACAGAAATGCACCCTTGTCCCTGCATTGCATCTACAGGAGGGGCAGGAACATCTTTAAATGTCAGTCACCACACACCCCAGTTGACAGTGCTGTCTGAGGCTTCCTCAGAACATCAGAGATATCCTCACTCCTTCACCTCCTGTCACCAAGTTAAAAAACATGGAGTTGGCCGGGCACAGTGGCTCATACCTGTAATCCCAGCACTTTGGTAGGCCTAGGCAGGTGAATCACCTGAGGTCAGGAGTTCAAGACCAGCCTGGCCAATGTGGTGAAACTCTATCTCTACCAAAAATACAAAAATTAGCCGGGTGTGGTGACACCTGACTGTAATCCCAGCTACTCAGGAGGCTGAGGCAGGAGAATCGCTTGAACCTGGGAGGTGGAGGTTGCAGTGAGCCGAGATTATGCCATTGCACTCCAGCCTGGATAACAAGAGCAAGACTCCATCTCAAAAAAAAAAAAAAAAAAAAAAAAGAAAAAGAAAAAATAAGCAGTAAAAATCAGAGTAAAATACAGCTGTGCACAAGACCATCTCTGATAAAAGGCACCAAGGGAAGGCATAGCAAACCTGGGAGATATCAGCAAAGTATCCTGAAAAGGATTTCAATTCCTTGGTGCTCAGAAGGTTATTGCTGCTATAACAAATTTCAATCCCAACCTACTTCTCATCTACATGACCACAGATGCCTACACTAAGGCCTATCTGAGGGAAAACTGCTCATCAATAACCTAAAAACTATTTATACTGTTTCATACAACATATACTACTGCTTTTAACAAAAATTACAAGCCAAGCCATACTATTTTGTTTTAATGTGAGATCTTTAATTGTGTGAGAAGCAAATAAAAAACTGTGAAGGACAGAAGAAAATAAGCCATCAGGTAAAGGGGTCAGAAGAAATTAGGCATCACAAAACCTAGGCATATTGGAAATATGTCTAAATTTGTAAGCAAATGGGGAAAAGGGGGTAACAAAATAATCAGAAAATTATAAACTAAACAAGGAAATTTGTAAAAGAGTCAAATAGAAATGGAATAATTTCAATATATATTAATATACAATGTACGAGTTAAATATTAAATTAGACTGAGTTGATGACAAGAGGATTAATGAACTGGATTAGTGAATTGGACTATTGAAAAGAATGAATGTAGCCAAATACAGTAAGAGAAACAAAATAGTAGCAATCTGAATGTAATTATACATGTATAAGTACAGAATGAGAAGGAACAAAGCAAAATTATTTTACTTAAGTCCATACAAATAATAAATCACACTAATAAAATAATTATTTTCAAATTTTGAAAATTAAAAATCAGACATAAACTCATAAATGCAGAAGTGTGCTGTGTCTAAAAGAAAGCAATAAATAAGGATATTTAACAAAATAACAGGCAAACTGCATAACACCAAATAGAATGAAGACAATTAAAAGCCATGAGAAGGAGAGAGAACCTACAAGGTGAGAGTAAAATCTCCACAGCCTCTGCAGACCCAGAAAACTGAGAAATAAATATTAAGAGTTCCGAAAAAAAGTTATTGTTCAACCTATAATTGGATACATAGCTAGCATATTTTTAATAAATAAGGGTAAACTAAATTACCTTAAAAAGTAAAAAAGAGAGAGAGAGAAAGAAAGGGAGAGAGATTGTATTTACCAACAGGAACTTCTTGAGTGTACACTTCAAGAAGATAGAAAAGTTGTCTTATAGAAAAATTAGGGAATCAAAATTAAAGATAAAGAACCTGTAGACACAGGAGACTGTAGGGGTGGACATTGGATTCAAGAAACCACTAAGTCTTTGGCAGCATAGGTTTCAAAAGAATTTAGATAGATTAAAAGTGTCATTAAATTATATATCAAATCATCTACTTCTTGTATAATTTAACTAATGTCAAAATAATCTATTTTTCAGACTATTTTTATAATTAATTTATTAAAAATTTATATTTATATTGCACATTATGCAAAATTTTGATTATTCTTTCATCAGAACTAGTAAGTGTGAAAGGGCTGACAGTGGAATAGAAACTGCCTGCAAGCCTCTGGACACTCACAATGACTGAGTCATAAGCCAATAATAGAGATGAGGAGGATGAGATAATCAGGTCCACCCACTATGTGACCACAAAGCAACTCACCAGCAGCAGGATGGTCTGGGTGGCCCTTTTCTCTGGGGAGGTTCTTGGAGAGAGGTTGGTTCTATGAAGGTATTGGGATGGTCTCTGATGCCTGGACAAGAGAATTACCATGTATGCACTTGAGAGCAGCATGATTGCTACAAAGAAGACATTCATAAACAGTGGCAGCATGAAAGACAGGCTCTTGATAATGTAGCTTATGGAAGAAAGTGAGCTGTATTTACTGATACTTAGCATATCCATGTTGGACCCATTAGAAGAAACCACAGTGGAGGAGAGCAGGTTACTACTGAGAGACAAACTGAGAACCCATAGGAAGAAGGAGTGAAAGATGTAACCTGTGAACTTCTGTTCACTCCTTGCAGACCAGGAGGTGCCAGGGCTGATGGCGACGGCATGGCTCATGCTCAGGAGGCAGGTGGTGCAGATGGAGAGGCTCCCCATCACCCTGTGCATGTAGAAGAATGCCTTCCACTTGAAGTCTGTCTGAAAATACAGTGACTCAAACAGGTCTGGAGATGCCAAGAAGATCACAATGAGGAGCAACACTAAGTGGACAAGGGCCAGGTAACAGGTGATGAGGTCAGTGGGCTTACGCCTCTGATCCTGAAGGAGGGAGAAGATTCGGAAGAATGGGAGGAAGTTGTTGGCTGTGAATCCAACACCAGCTTGAAAAAGAAGGGCAATTGTTAGTCGTACCTTAACTAGAACATGGTCATCTTAATGAAGAAGAGGAATTATATTTTATGTATCTGAAAAAAAGCAATAGACCTCTTATCATCAATGTGAGTTATTGTATAGTCAAAACTATTAGCAACCTTATCATTTTAATTTTACCCATTTATCTTGATTAACCCTGACTATCTCATATAAAATTTTTAAATGCAGCCTGAGTATTATATTTTACAACAAATAATTCATATATATATCAAATATCAACACATCTACAATCACACCTATGTACGGTGCACATTATCTATACTCATATAGTACCTGTGGCTCACTCCTCAAAAAGCATTTCTTTCTGTATTTTTTGTTTAATTTTAACCACCCACAATAACATGCATATAAAATAAATCATGGATGCTTTTACCACTGAAATGAGGTAAACTTTATGCTAATGGAAAAAGAATCACCAAAAATTTTTTTGAAAAAAGTTGCATTGAATTGATCCAATATCCCATCACTCTAATGCTTTTCTTATTGCCTCCCTCTTTCATATTTAAGTACCCTTCTAATTACATAGGGCTTCTGCTAATGATGAAATAATCTATCATGAAGTCAGATGCTTATTAACCTTGACACCATCTGTACTTAATTTTCCTTTGTCTTATTAGCTAAGATATTCACAGGATCTGGGGTTTAGGATGTGAACATTGCTGTACTAACTGTATCTTTTCAAAATGGTCCTGGTTTTCTTGAAGCTTAGTTTTAACATGGTACTCCTTATCTAAACCCTCATCATCTCAGAAAGGAATTACTAAAACCCTGCTTTCAATTTTCAAGAGAACGAACAAAACATTTCTCAAGTTTATGGCATCCATAATTTCACATTAAAATGCTTATGTGAAGATCTTTTACTTGAGCCTTCACTTAATACAGGAATACCCTCCCATGCCTTCAAAAACACTTTGCTCTTCAATAATAAAGGCAATTTTCTTCATATGTTAATTGAAAGATCTCTGTATCAAAGTAATTTTCTGAAATTTTACTGAATAATTTAAAAATTGTTCTCATGTTATTTGCTCTGGATGCTGGCATTATTATTTTATTAAATCAATTCAGTACTGGCATAGAACAATTCAGCTGTTTAATACTGAAACAAAATCTATAGGCACTCTGTTTTTCTTCTGAGATGTAAAAGTGTTCAATTGTTTTCAAAGTCACTTAAAACTACACTAGTCCCTAAGTGTAAATATGTAAGGCAATGCAGATTATGTGATAGTTTGTGTTTTTGGCTCAAACTCAGAAAATAATGGCTGAGGTAGGCATTGCTCTAAGACCACTTAGAAAACTGCAGCAAATAATTTTTACTTTTTATCCAAGCACTTAATCTATTAAAGGGACGTATTTATTTCGACTTACAGATCCAACCAATTGATAGTTCTCAACAATATACATTTGCACACTCAGCTCAGTTGGAATCTGTTGCCATATTGCACTCAGGAGAAACACCAGAAGAATATCGACAGAAAGTCTTAATGATCTTCACATTATAAGGTTTGCAATCCAGTACAAGTAAAGCAAAATTTGGGTATGAATCACTAACATATATGGAATTATTTAATAACTATGTACCAGAATCTTTTTATTATTATTCTTCAGGAATTGTAGGTTATCTAACAAAGAGAGAGAATAAATGTAATAGAAAAAGTACCATAACTAATAATTTTAATATTTTCTCTTTTTACCCCAAAGACATCCATCTTACCATTTTTCATTCATGCCCCCACTCTGTAAATGACTCTCACACTCTTATGTGACCTTCACTCAATGGGACTCTAGGTCATTGGTGCTGAGCCTGGACACTGAGGAGGGCTACAGTTCTTGTGGATTGAGATCAACAGATAAAGTACAAGAGTATTAAATATGAATTTCACATAAGTAAAAATAGTGAGTATATATATATGTGATATATAATAATAGTTATGCATAGAAATGCTACATGCAAATGTTTAACTATTTTATAGTTATATTAAAAAGTTATTTGTTTTCTTTCTGAATATTAAACTTAACTGTATGCTCTGTATTTTTTTTGCTGACTCTGGCAATTCCAACATAAAATAATCATGAGACCTGAAAACATGGTGTACCACTGAGAGAAATTAAATAGAAGAAAACAATCCATGAGGTCATATAGGTTGATCTGAGTGTAAGAATTGGGTCCTATTTGCTACAGCACACACTTAGAAATCCAAATGCAAATCTCAGCACTCACTATGAGATCTGGCAACTAGCTTGCCTTTGGGTTGAGGGTGAAGCCCCTGAGCACTCTCAGAAGACAGGTAATACAGATAAAGTTCATCTTCATTATTCTCACTTTCATCTCAGGATATTCTTAATACTGTAAGCCCCAAAGGATATGCACAATCATGGATGTTAGGGAAAACATCCATCCTTTCAATGGACCAGTAACCAAAGGTTGATTATGAAGTCAATGGGCTTGATCAGACATCAGAAAAAAAGATTGTCATGAGAGAAAGAGTTATTCACAAACTTGTCACTATTTTGCATTACAGAATATGCTATTTTGGACAAGATAAAGTTTTATTAAATCGATTTTTTCATTATTATAATAATATTTACTATTTAGAATTATATTTTTTATATGTTTTAATAGTTTTTTTACATTCTTCCTGACATACATTTTTGCATAAAAATCCATATCAGAAAATAAATAACACCTTGTTTTATTTTTACCAGTTTAATAATCAAAAACATCATATTCTCATCAATTTCACCATATTCTATGAACAGTGTCCTAAAACATATTACTAGCCATCAACTATGATTATAAAGAATGAAGAAATTATGAGAATTGTACATGACTTAGTTGGTAGGGCAGTAGGTCTTTTTATTCACTGGCAATAGCTGGTAAACTGACAAACACAGCTGGCAACATCAGAAAAGGGAGTCACCTTGTCCAGCTAAAACAATTTTATAAAATCATTTGTGTAACGTACAAATGACAAAAGAATAATTTTGGCAAGTTCCAGATACCACTGAGAAATGAAACTGGAATGCATCTACTATTCCAATGTAATTTAACTTAGCAAGAGTGCAGATGGTAGCACAGGGCGCACTAAGTGCAGATATTCATGATCTCAAGACATTTTATTTTCACCTCGTCTGAGAAAAAAACATGGGAAAAGAAAGTGTCACTGCAGAGGTAGGAAACAAAAACAAACAAACAAAAAAAAAAACCACCCTGGCAGGGCATGATCACTAATTCTGAACTTTAACGTTTTGGAAATCATAAAATTATGTGTGCCAGTGCATTTGTTTCTGATTACCAAACTCTAAAATTTTGAGCAAAATATAGGACTTTTTATCCTAAATGCTTTCAAGGTATTTTACCATCATATCCCTGTGTATCAGAGTAACAGAAAAATTATACTCATATTAACTGTGTCAAATATTGTATTAAGAAGGAAATAGAGGGCATGCCTTTCTGCTCAGGTACCCTAATCAGGAACAATTAGGATCGATTAAGACTCATCTTTTCAGACATCTTCCCTCTTCTACATGAGTACAGCGCTTCTAACATGAACACATTTAAGAAAAACTTAAAATTCTCTTATGGTACAGATATAGAAAAGTTTGCTACTGATCAAATTTCTTAAGGCTTTCATGCCTTTGTGAGTAAAAAATGGACAGTTTCTGTCATTGTCGTTTTATTTCTTCTGTTTGCAACAGTGTCTTGGTTTCATTCTCTTTCATTTTAAAGATACATAGACACTAAAAGGCATTAATCTTATTAAATACAGAAAAGGTTAACTTGTGAATTTCAACAATTGAGTTAAAAATTACTTGTCACTTTTTGTGACCATATGTCTAATAGGGTTAACTGCAATTTAAACTTTTCAGAAGAATAAAAAGAGATACTAAATTCAGAAGATTTTCTAGTAAGAGAATGCTAAGTTATTCACTTCCCAAATTATTATTCTCTCCTAACGAAACAATCTTATACAAGTGAATACACACATCTTATATGTTTTAGATCATTTAGAAAATCTAAATATCAAACTGAATTTAAAGAAATATTTGAAATTGTACTGGATATTACCAGCCTCTATTCATGTAAGTTGGTCACTCACACTATTGAGTTTTAATTTATAACAAAAAAATGATGGTGCCAGATAGTTTGTGTTATCAAGAAAAAAATCCTTCTAGTAGCAATTACTGTAATCCAATAAAACATAATGTTTTTTATGGTCATCTGCTAAATTATTGGTATTGTGAAATGTTGAAAATATTTTATGTTATGACATCATTATTTAAATAGTGCTAAAGTATTAAAATATATTGAAGTATCTCTAAACTTTAAAAAAGATATATGATTAAATTATTCTAAATTAGTTCCACTTGTTGTGTGTTGAAAGATAGAATTCTTCATAAGTACATAAAACACTTTGTCATGCTAATTTATTGTAATCAAAAATAGTCTAGTAAAGTTTCAATTCAAATATGATACTATAAAATCACAAATTTCATTACATGAGTATGTAAATTTGTGTGTTCATAATATTAATAACATTTATATTTTACCTGGAAATTCTTACTAATTCAGTGAGAAGTAAAAATAAAATTATGAGAGAATCACAGACACAATGAAGAAAATCCTACCTCTTCCCACCATTCACCTGAGTCTTGAGCACTCACTAGTAGTGAAGGAGAAAGCAGAGTCTTGGAGTGATTCTGTGCATGTGGATTGTGGTCGCTGAGACACGGTTCTAAGAAAGAAATGCTGCCAGTTCGTTTCCCTTCAGGCCCATAACTGTGTTCTCTCAGCAGCTGCAATTGAAACGTTCTGAGCAAGGACCTATCCTAATTGAGAAAAACACTGTGATTAGCCAGATTGAGGTTGAAGCTGAGCTTCAATTATCTGTGTACCTTCTGGTCTCTGAGTAAGAGGAAAGACAGCAAATCACAAAGGGGACATTTACTTACTGGAAGTGGGGAAGTGGAAGAAATTGGAGAGGCTGTGTGGTCAGAGGTGGAGCAGTGGAAGATATGGAAAGAGTCGGCCTTCTGCATTTGTAGAAATCACAGGGAGTTATTGAGACAGTACAGACTAGGACATTGCCTTTGAAAGAATTTTATTTGGCTCTGCAAGGCACACGGAAGTTGCTGGCATCATGAGACAAAAGTTAGGTTATTTTAAGAAAAGTTAAGAAAAATACAAAAACACAACAAAACAAAGATGTCTACTAAAATGATGTTGGCCTACAAGAAGAATAACTCCATTGTTTAAAATGTTTTTATATACATAGGTCAAGTTAGATATAAATATTATGATCTTCTAAATATTTTCCTTTAACTCTTGACTTATAAATTCTATTGTCAAAAGTACCAGCAAAATAATTACAGAGATTTAGAAAACACTGGTTATGTTTTATTTATTGCAATTTCTGTTGTATCATTAACTAAAACTAGAAATATCCTAAATTCCCAACAAAAAAAGACAGATTAATTGTGGCAGAGTTACAAAATAGAAAACTCTTCAGCCAGAAAAAGCATTCTGAAGAATGTTTATTAATGTAGAAAAGAAATTCAGAATATGTAAAATGAAAAAAGCGAACAAAAACAGTGATATAGTATTTTGTCATATTTGAATAAAAATTACATTCACATGTATGTAGAAAAAGAAAGGTGATATGCTGAGATGTTAACTGTAATTTTTTTGAGTTATAGAAATAGACTATAGTAAGCATATTAAAATATAGATGTTAAAATATATTCCATATTTTTATTTGCATTTTCCAACCTTTTCTGTGCATGTATTGCTTTGTAATAAGAAATTACCATAAAATCTATTTTAATTCAACATTAAGAACTTTGTTTGAAAATAAGGAAACATTGCACCTATTAAGATAATAATCATTTCCTTTCGAATTGTAAATAAAAATTTGGTGGTTTCATCCTTGGCATTCCAAGGGAAAGGACCATCCATAATGCACGAGTTTGTTTCCCTGATCCTCAATAGAACGGGAACCACTAAAAATGAGTAACTTTCTTAGTTCCCGCCAAAGATGTACCTTCTTTTTTTTTTTTTTTCCTTTTTCCTTTTTTTTTTTCTTTTTTTTAGATGGAGTCTCACTCTGTTGCCCAGGCAGGAGTGCAGTGGTGCGATCTCAGCTCACTGTAACCTCTGCCTCCCAGGTTTAAGTGATTCTCTTATCTCACCCTCCTGAGTAACTGGGATTACAGGCGCCCATCACCACACCTGGCTAATTTTTATGTTTTTAGTAGAGACAGGGCTTCACAATGTTGGCCAGGCTGGTCTCGAACTCCCGACCACAGGTCATCCGCCCTCCTTGGCCTCCCAAAGTGCTGAGATAGCAGGCAGAGCCACTGTGCCTGGCCAGCACTCCTAAACAGTGCTTTCGACTTGGCATTAGCACTTCCTCTGAGGCTGGAGGGGATGTCTTCCATGGATAACCACCAGGTACATCCATTCTTCCTCACTGATCCAGCCTTGCCTTCCTTCCTCTGCCTCTTCCCACGGACTGACTTCATTCCTCTCTGGCTTAATTTGGGGCATACATGCTTGTGCCCATTGCTCTGATGCGTAGGCTTGGGTAAGGCTGATACCAAAAAATATTTAACCTCCACAATTATGCATCATTCTCGCCATAACTATCTCCAAATTCAAGGGCCAGACATGCATTTTTGAAACATCTCAGCAGCTCTCTCCTGCCACTTTTTGTGCTTCTTAAGAGTCAACACGGCTTTTCTTTTGTGAAGTGGAAGTGGAGAGTCCAGCCCTTGTTATGGCAATGAAATTTCCAGGAAGGAATAAATCATAGGAATTTAAGGTTGTGGGGTGACATTGTCCTGGGGTGCAACTTCAGCGCAAGAGGCACATGTGATAGCCTGCACTCTTCACAAATATTCATGCTGGGAAAGATAAAGAAGAAAGAAGTAACATCCCAGATCAAAGAAGACCAGGGTGGCAGAACCACCCAATGTCATGTGTGAGCCTGGGATGGATCCTTTGCCAGGAGAAAAATAAATATGGCATAGAGAGAAATATCACATAAAGAGAAACATAGCATAGAGAGAAATATAGCATAAAGAAAAATATAACATAGAGATATAGCATAAAAAGAAATGTAGCATCAAGAAAAGTATAGCATAGAGAGGAATGCAGCATAAAGAGAAATTCAGCATGTTGGAACCTCTGGCAACATTTCAAATGTGGTAGGCTGCCATGTGATTAAGGCATTAAACCAAATTTTGTGAATTCGAAAGTTGTAGTACAGTTATCGTAAGATATTGATTTTCTTTTGAGAAAATAACATTGAAGTATTGGTTGGGGAGAGACAGAGAGAGGGAGACAGAAAGGAATAGAGAGAGCGTGAGAGAGAGAAAGAGTGAGACACAGAGAGAGAAAGAAGGACACACACACAGATTGGAAGAGTAAATATGGCAAAATGTATAATGTTGGTGAATCTAATAAAGGTCCTTTGTATATTTTGTAACTATCCTTGTAACTATTCCATAAGTTTGGAATTACTTCAAAACAAATTATCGTTTGTTTTGTTTGAAAGAAGCATGTGTCACTTCATAAAGCACTGACACCTGCTGTAAACAGCATGAATTGCTGATGAGGCAGATCAGATTCTTATTTGTTGTGCAGTCAATCAAAGAACCAGGCATACCTGCATGGTTGGAGATGGAGGACAGATGGACTGATATATTCCAGCTACAGGCAGGAGGTGTCTCCTAAGAACAGAACCTGCCACTTTACTATGCTCCCAGATTAAATTAGACACTTCTCCACATATATTAGAGGCATGTATGTGTATATATGATTCTTCTCATCATGCATTAAAGAAATGATTTTACTTTTACTTTGCCATCCCCTGAATTATTTTTCTCTTTTCTCTAGAGTAATATATTTCAAATGTGTCCTGTAAATTGCCTTTCTGAAATAATAGTTGTTGCGATGTTAAACAATATTGTGGTTATGACAAAGACATTTTCAAATTAAGATTTTATGACACTGACTGATGCACTGCCTTCTGCACTGAGGAAGCAACTCAGATTCTGATTTTAATACCTGAATACCTACCATTGTGAGGGACAAGATGGCCTTAACACAGTGCAGTGACTACTGAGAGTTTGGAGCTACTGAAAAGTTGTTGCATGATTTACTTGGCTTTTAGTTTCAGAGCATGGAAAATTATTTTGGAAGTTTGTTTTGATTTTAGAAAAGATTTTAATGACTTTTCCCTAGAACAAGTTTCTTTAGATCTAAGACAAATTGACTTTACTTAGAAACATATGGCTATAACAAATGCTATGGGAAAATGGTGTAAAAAATGGTTGATCATTTACAGAAGTTACATGGTTCATGTCTGTGCACCCAAGACATAATGTGACCAGTATGCATCATATTTAAAATCTGTCTTTATGTGGCACCTCTCTTAGAACATGACATTTCTATTTATTGTCTCATGTTGTTACCATGTGTGAGTCAATTCGGCAGTTTCTGTTACCTGGTGCTTTCAATTTAAATGAACAACTGTAATAACAGCTTTTCTTTTCTTTTCTTTTTATTTTATTTTATTTTTTTGTGAGACGAAGTCTCACTCCATTGCCCAGGCTGGAGTGCAATGGTACAATCTCGGCTCACTACAACCTCCGCCTCCCAGATTCAACCAATTCTCCTGCCTCAGCCTCCTAAGTAGCTGAGATTACAGGCATGCATCACCATGCCTGGCTAATTTTTGTATTTTTAGTAGAGACAAGGTTTCGCCATGTTGGTCAGGCTTGTCTTGAATGCCTGACGTTAGGTGATCCACCCGCCTCAGCCTCCCAAATTACTGGGATTATAGGCATGAGCCACCTGGCCCGACAATAATAGCTATTTTTTTAATAGAGCCCATAATGTACTCAGCCCTGTGCATGATGTTTGAGATTCTTTATGTACAGCTTTTGAGGTATAAGATGTCCAAGGTCATAGAGTTTGTCAATGGAAGGACAACTTTTAAAACCCAGGTTTGTTTTTTTTTTTCTGGTTTCCCTCTAGTACCCTGCCTTGCTCAGTGATTCAACAGGAATACTGTAACTTTCAGTTTACAATGCAGCCTTTAGTCTACACAAGCACATTTTGGGCAATGGCATATTTGTGTTGATACCATAAGTCTTTGAGTATTTCCCTTGCTTTGTATATTCTTCTGCAACATAAAGCTGAACCTGGAACTTAATTTTAATCTTGGAGTACCAAGAAAAAAACATAAAACTGTTACAAATCTACTTGCATGTAATTGACTATTAGAGAAAATCAAAATGTCCACTTATTACACAGATTTTAAAATCTGTCTTTATTAGTTCATTTTCATACTGCTATAAAGAACTGTCAGAGACTGGGTAATTTATAAAGAGGTTTAATTGACTCACAGTTCAGCATGGTTGGGAAGGCCTCAGGAAACTTATGGTCATGGCAGAAGATGAAGGGGAATCAAGGCACCTTCTTTACAAGGCAGCAGAAAGGAGAAGTGCTGAATGAAGTGGGGACAGCCTTTTATAAAATCATCAGATCTCGTGAGAAGTAACTCACTATCACAAGAACAGCATGAGGGAAACCGCCCACATGGTTCAATTACCTCCACATGTCTCTCCCTTGGCATGTGGGGATTGTGGGGATTATAGGGATTAGAATTCAAGATGAGATTTGGGTAGGGACACAGAGCCAACCATATCACCATCCATAATATTAAAATCACTAATACTAAATTGTGTTCTTATCACACACTGTATGAGTTGTCAGATTTTGGAATATCTTGCTAGACGTTTTCTCAGTTTTTAACCTATATGCACATTTTGTTGAATACCATCTAACCAGGTGCTTTGTGCATGGCATATGTAGCTTAATATCATATTTTCTTATTTTTAAGAAATAATCTTAAATGCTAAGCAAGGTTAAAAAAGAATAAACACATTTCAAGTTGAATTAGGAATACGAGTATACCTTTATTTACAAGTGTTACCATGCTTTAATTGAGGCAAATTATGACATGCCAAAAAGAACAAACAAAAAAAGTATAAACAGGAAAATTCATCAAAGAACTGACTGTGCATTTGGACTAAATCAAGCTTAGCTAGTGGGAACAGGGGCTAATGACTCTTCACTCTCTACTCAGGCCCCTTTCCTCAATTCTGTTCCATTATTACAGATTGTATACTGCTAGTTATTCTAAGTACATGTGATGCTTGCCTTGAATGGATTGAGTTCCTGACAGCAGACAGTTAAGAGCACACTACCATCACTCTACTAGAACCGTTTGAAGTGGTAAATTCTCAGTGTTGGCTTTACATAGAAAGGGCATCAAAGACTCTGAAGACCGTGTCATTTCTAACACATAAATGTGGTTTTTTTCTAAAGAGGTCCCTCCCCATTATTCCTTTCTCATGGCTTCAAACATTAGTTATACCATCCCCAATTCTAACATCTCCCCTGTATGTGAAACTCCTATATCCCACTGACTATGTAACATCTCTTTCCGAATATCTAACAGCTTCTCAGACTTCTGGTCTCCCTCACTTTGATCTTGCAAGCATGCTTCACCCACCGTATTTCTCTATAGCAAACAGGTTTGTCCTTTTCTTCCTCAGACCAAAATCCTTGAAGTCAACCTTGACTCTTTTCATCCTACAGCTTACCCATCAGAATATCCCATGAGTTCCACATTCAAGATATGTGCATACAACAGCCATGTATCACCATCTTTCTCTGCTTTTATTAGAGCAGTAGCTTTCTTGCTGGTATTTCTATAACATTTTCCCCTTGTCCCTGTTGCCTAGAGTGTATTCTCAACACAGCCAGCATAATCCTTTAAAGACATAAGACAGATCATATCACTCCTTGGTTCCAAACACCTCAAATGATTCCATTTCACTTTGTGTAAAAGCCCAAATCCTTACATTCATTCATAAGACAATACAAGATCTAGTCCCCAACTCCACACACTTCACCTCTGTCTTCTGTCTCCCCTTCATTCACAACGCTGAAGCTATGGCCCTTCATGGGGTACCTTGAATTTGCTGAGCACATAATGCCTCAGGGCCTGTGCAGGTTCTGACTTCCCTTTCTGGAACACTCTTCCTCAACTTATCTGCATAGCTGGCTCTCAGTTTTTCCAGGTCTCTCCTCCAATGTCATGGTATTAATGAGGTCTTTGCTGGGCACCATATATAGAATACTAGAATGGCCACTCCTACCCTGGCACTCATTGTCCTCTTCATCCGCTCTATTTTACTTCAGAGCATTTACTAGCATCACATGTACGTTGACTTGTTTGTTCCTGTCTTCTTCCCAAACACACCAGAATATAAAGTCCCTGAGGGCAAGACTTTGTTTTGCTCACTACTGTATTCCCAGAACCTAGAAGAGAGCCTGTGCATAGCTGGCACTCAGTACATACTTAATGATGAATAAATGAACCACTGAAGATTGAAGGTCCCTATCCTTTTGTGACTGCTTGAAAGTATAATTAGCATCTGAAGGGGTGGCCTGCCCCTCCACACCTGTGGGTGTTTCTTGTTAGGTGGAACATGAGACTTGAGAAAAGAAACGAGACACAGAGACAAAGTATAGAGAAAGAAAAAGTGGGCCCATGGGACTGGCGCTTAGCTTACAGAGGACCCGCTCCGGCACCGGTCTCTGAGTTCCCTCGGTATTTATTGATCGTTATCTTTTCGGAAAAGGGGAAGTGGCAGGACAACAGGATCATAGTAGGGAGAAGGTCAGCAGAAAGACACATGAATAAAGATCTCTGTGACATGAATAAGTTTAAGGAAAAGTGCTGTGCCTTGATATGCATATGTAAACATCTCCATAAACCTTTTTAGTGCATAAAGAGCAGCATTGCAGCTAGCACGTCCCACCTTCAAGCCTAAGGCGGTTTTCTCCTATCTCAGTAAATAGAACATACAATCGGGTTTTACACGGAGACGGAGACGTTGAATTGCCCAGGGAGGGGCAGGAGACAGATGCTTTTCTCTATCTCAACTGCCCAGAGGCCTTCTTTCCTCTTACACTAATCCTCCTCAGCACAGACCTTTCACAGGTGTCAGGCTGGGGGATGGTCAAGTCTTTCCCTTCCCACAAGGCCATATTTCAGACTATCGCATAGGGAGAAACCTTGGACAATACCTAGCTTTCCTAGGCGGAGGTCCCTGCAACCTTCCGCAGTGTATGTGTCCCTGGGTACTTGAGATTAAGAGAATGGTGATGACTTTTAACCAGCAAGCTGCTTTCAGGCACTTGTTTAACAAAGCACATCCTGCACAGTCCCAAATCCATTAAACTTTGAGTCACCACAGCACATGTCTCTTGCAAGGACAGGGTTGGGGGCAGGGTTACAGATTAACAGCATCTCAAATACAGAACAAAATGGAGTCTCTTATGTCTACTTCTTTCTATATAAACACAGTAACAGTCTGATCTTTCTTTTCCCTGTGGCATCCTTGGAACTATTAATAACACTCAAATTATATTAAAACCCAATAAAAGACACAAATGTTTTCTATCAGAAAACAGCACTCAGTAAAGACTCATTCATCAATGTCATGCTTCACTCCTCCATACATATACTTTATTAATTGAAAACCCTGGCCGAACGCGGTGGCTCACACCTGTAATCCCAGCACTTTGGGAGGCTGAGGTGGGTGGATCACGAGGTCAGGAGTTTGAGACCAGTCTGACCAACATGGTGAAACCCCATCTGTACTAAACATACAAAAATTAGCCAGGCATGGTGGTGCGTGCCTGTAATCCCAGCTACACAGGAGGCTGAGGCAGGAGAATCGTTTGAACCCAACAGGAGGAGGTTACAGTGAACTGAGTTCACACCATTGCACTCCAGTCTGGGCGACAGAGCAAGACTCCATATCAAAAAAAAAAAAAAAAAAAAAAGTAAGGACAAATTTAAACCCTGTAAATTCAGAATTTGCAAAGTTGCATATATTTTAAAATATATAAATTAAATATACATATTTAAAATTTGTTATTTCCATATGTTTAAATTTTTATATTGTCTCATATATATCAAGTAGATAAGTTAGGGATGGCTTGAAAAAAATAAAGTTATGAGGACTCTAAATCATTCCTCCTTTAGATCACAAAGCTTGGTAAGAGTCAGCTTTTTACAGCCTAAGTCCCAGCCACTGTGGAAGCCTCTTTTGAGGAAGGAGAACTCCAGCGAAGGATCGGCCACCTCTCATTGCTGTTACACACTAGTGTCCCAAAAATAACGTATCTCTAACTGATCACACAAGTTTAATAACCAACACATATTTGATAGATTTAATTATATATTTATTTTCATTCTCATTCCCAGAAATGGCAGTCTTAATTCCGACAGTGTCAGTGTTAAAAATCAGCACTTGTTCTTGTGTCTGAAACTGACAAGTTTCATTTCACCCATGACAGCCTACTGTTGTCACATAGAAAATATGATTTGAACTTGGATCATTGATGTGAAAAGCAAATGTCACTGCTTGGAGGGGCCAAGTATATAACATCCAGTTAGGCAGAAATCACTGTAATAATGTCTCCTTTTTATTAGAGTAGTGAGTGTTGTCAGGAAATAATATTACCACCCCTCATCTTCAAAGGCCCCCAACACTGATACGTACATCACTGAACACATCCTTCCCAATGGTATTGTAGCATTTACCTGCAGTTTGACTGAATTGTATGAAAACTATGGTTTGCAGGGACTTATTTAAAGTTATATCGTTAGCCAGAATGTATGTATAACAGAAACATATTTATAAAATTGTGTAATAATTCATAGTACAGCTTGAAACATTTGGTGTCAGGTTAAAATCAGTTAGTTTTAGACTGAGTATAACTGGAAGACATGTAAAGTGCATGTTGGTGTACACATGCCGGCATTCATAGGGACAAATGGTATAGGAAATGGGTGTATGGGAGCTTTTAAAAATCAAAAGGAGACAAAACTAAATTCGCACTGTTAGGAGAACTTACAAATAGGAAATGTTCATAATTACACGGAGAGTTTCGGAGAAGAAAAATTTGTTTACAAACTAAAAGCCCTTTCATATCTTTTTCAAAACAGGTCAGCATTTGATTTGCTGGGTGAGGGAGCTCCATTTGTGAAATCCTAAGCCTAAGCAGGACTGCTGAGTTTCTGGTCAGAGCAAGCATGGGGACACACTGGCATCTCTGCAGGTGATGAAGTGCTCCAGGCCTTGAACTGAACGAGTAGGACTGGGTGTTCCTGCTGGGCTTACCAGTTGACCCAGGCTTGCCATGGTATCCAGGATCCATAGAACACATCACCTGCTCCCGCCCACACCTGGACCTGCCTTCTCTGCAATGGACTGGAAGACAGGGGCTGGTCTCCACACAGTTCAGCCATGGAGCATCTTGTCTAGCATTTGCTGCCAGATCCCAAGGCATCTCAAACAGAAAAATGCCGGGTATAAAGAAAGGGACACAGCAAAAACTCTCAACTTTAAAAATTTAATTTAAAAATATCAGTTAAAGAGGAAAACAGTTCAAAAAGTGCTTTTTAACCAGTTTATTTTAATTCAAAAAAAATGGAAATATATATTAATTTCCAAGTTTTAGCTGTAGAGCTAAAACTCTTGCTTTTGAGTCTAGTTCTACAGGCAACAGAGACTTTTTTTTTGGGGGGGGGCAAAAAACAACTCTTAACGATCATCCTAAAACTTCAAGGTTTTGGTTACTACAGAATAAGGCAAGAACTTAAGACCCATGAAAGCTATCTTTGTGCATGATCCTTCTACTCCAAAAACAAAACAAAACAAAACAAAAAAAACCCCCACACTATTTACAGTTGTCTTGCTTATAGCTAATTTGGCCGTGATTTTCATTTTTTGCTATTGTTCTATAGTCACACTAACTCCTTTAAAATATTTCATTCATTTTTAGAATATTTCATTATACTACATAATTATAATGACAAACGACAGTACCATAAATAAGTTTGGCATAAAAACAGCTGGCTCAGGAGGAATGCACAGCACACCTGTTGGAAAATTCAACCTTGCAAGATGAGACACCAGGAGAGAAGCCCCAGTGGTGAGTGCTGTCCCACCAGGTGCCTCAGGCAGGGGCACAAGCCACCTGAGCCTGCAAGGTGATTAAGTGGAGCTTGCATTTTTAAAAAAATCTTCCACTACTCTGTATTTATCTATTCTAAATGATTTATAATTCAGCACAAACTTGCTCACTGGGAAACTAGCTATGGTTATACGAGGCAAGAAAGGTAGAGTCTAATAGCAAGAAAGAAGTCTTCCAACATTTTGAAGACTGATCCAGAGACTAGTTGACGAAGACTCACCAGACTTCATCTCTGGAGGGAACATAACAGGCATAATCTTATTCCCTGTGATGCCATGAATGAGGAGAAGGACTGGAGCCCCCAGAGACCTCCTGTCTCTCCCAGCCCAGAACCCCTTTCTCTGAAAGGACTGGTGAAATAGTTTTATTCTACACAAATGAATATCTCTCTGGGGAAATGATATGAGACATGCTTCAACTAATGTCCAGTGCCCCTGCCACCCACAGATGCTACCAGAAGGTAATGTGCATGTGCAGTGTACTCAGTGGGGGAAAGCCTCTTTAGGAAGGGCTGTGTCTACAACTCAAGTGAGAGTGTGTCCTACCAGAGCTATTCAGAGGCCACTGCTAGACAGAACAGTATGGGGCACCCAGGTAAACAGGAAGGAAAGGAGAAAAGCAAATGTGAGTTTACTCAACACGGAACATACTCTCTCAGAAGCATAGGCACAAAGTTATACCACTACTTTCCTAGAAATGCTTTCTAGCATGCTGGTGTTCATTTTATAAATGACACATGCTTTTTCTCATTTTTCTCTCAGTACATCACTTATATGCAGCATTTCTTATCTCTGTGAGAGTAAAAAGATGCTCTTTGATGGAGAGAAATCTGCATTTGAACCATTGATTATGCAATAGTGCATAATCACTCTCCTAATCCCAAAAATAACGTGGTCTAATGAGACCACGAGATGGGAGAGTGGGTTTCTTATGAAGCCCTTTCCTGTCCTTTCTTCCTTACTGGTGCAGCTGTCTTTCTATTACAAAAGTTTTAAGCAACAGAGACTCACTTTGCAAGCCAACCAGTAACTGTTAGGGCATGGGCATGTGACCCAATCACGGCCAATGAGATACACAGGAAAGTGTCTGCCAGGGCATTTTTAGGATAAACTCTTCTTCTGGATAAATCTTCACTCCACTGTTGCTGCATTGGACATTGTCATTGGGAATCCAGTATCAAAGTTCTCAGGCACCAGGTATACGCTAAGAAAATCCTTATAAAATTGGCCCCAGAAGCTTGACATTGTTGAGCCATTAAAACAACACTGGACTCCTTGATGTTGAAAAAAACAAACTTCTATTATCTTGGACACTGCAGGTCAAATATTCTGTTACTTGTGGCAAGAAAATCCTAATTCCATAAGCAAAAATAAAGAAGAAATGGAGCACAAATGCTTTCCTAAAACTTAGGAGTTCTAGGAACCACAGACTTTCAGAAAATACACACTTAGCAATATAGGCCTATACATGGAAGTACAGAAGCCGTATAACACACCTCACACCATTTTCCCCAAGAAAATGTTTGGAGCAATTGTAATATGTAGAATTGATCCTAAAAATGCAATTTATAAGGAAATACTAAAATGCAGTCTAGCTCTTTTCAATGGCTGCAGTGAAGGGGCATAATCTCGGCTCACTGTAGACTCAACCTCCCTGGCTCAAGTGATTCTCCCAGCTCAGCCTCCTGAGTAGCTGGAACTACAGGCATGGACCACCACACCTGACTAATTTTTATATTTTTAGTAGAGATGGGGTTTCACCATGTTGCCCAGGCTGGTCTCAAACTCCTAGGCTCAAGCGATCCACCAGCCTCGGCCTCAAAAAGTGCTGAAATTATAGGTGTGAGCCACTATGCCTGGCCAAATCATTTTAATATACTGTACTACTTAATGAAATCTAAATGTTCAGAAGTCCAGCCTAAACATTTACAAAAATGTTGCAACTGCACTCTCATGCTAATAATGTAAATCATATTCACTGCAGATTTGATTAACGCCCGGAAGATGAGGGTTGTAATCCCGCAGGTGTCCGTCTGCTTTCCTGACTTTCCTTAGTGGCCTCTCTCTCAACATCTCTGAGAGCAGCCGGTCTTGGCATTTCACAGAAAGTCATTCAATCTCTCTCTAAAATTCTTTCAAAATTGGCCAGGCGCGGTGGCTCAAGCCTGTAATCCCAGCACTCTGGGAGGCCGAGACGGGCGGATCACAAGGTCAGGAGATCGAGACCATCCTGGCTAACACGGTGAAACCCCGTCTCTACTAAAAAAATATAAAAAACTAGCCAGGCGAGGTGGCGGGCGCTTGTAGTCCCAGCTACTCGGGAGGCTGAGGCAGGAGAATGGCGTAAACCCGGGAGGCGGAGCTTGCAGTGAGCTGAGATAAGGCCACTGCACTCCAGCCTGGGCGACAGAGCAAGACTCCGTCTCAAAAAAAAAAAAAAAAAAAAAAAAAGAAAAGAAACAAAAATTTTCACAAAGTTATCCAACTCATCTTTTAATGTTTTCCTTGAAGAAGACGAAAATGCCACCATCAGTCATGGTGGCTTACACTTATAATCCCAGCGTTTTGAGAGGCCAAGGCTGAAGGATCACTTGAGGCCAGGAGTTCAAGACCAGGTTGGGCAATGTAGAGGGACCATCTTTCTAGTATAATATTATTAAATTTTTTAAATGCAACTATTTCACATATTTAGACACCTTTGTCACTATTGCTCAGTGGAAAGGCCTGTCTTGGTTTAGCAGAATTCCACAGGATGCCCTTTTATTTGATAAAGTGGGAAATACTGGGATCTGGTAGCTCATTCATCTAACTGCTAAAATAATACCACTCATGCGACACTTGGATTATTAACTTTTCAAAGAATTTGAAAGCCAAAAAAATCCATTTAACACTAAAGTTGAAAGTAATTTAAACTGTTTCACATTAAGAAAGCCTGTCAAGGCAGGGTGCAATGGCTCACGCCTATAATTCCAGCACTTTGGGAGACCTAGATGGGTGGATTACCTGAGGTCAGGAGTTTGAGACCTGCCTGGCCAACATGGTGAAACCCTGTCTATGTTAAAAATACAAAAATTAGCTGGTTGTGGTGACACACACCTTCAGTCTCAGCTACTCTGAAGGCTGAGGCAGGAGAACTGTTTGAACCCGGGAACGGAGGTTGCAGTGAGCTGAGACCATGCCCCTGCACTCCAGCCTGGGGGCGGAGGGGAGAAGAGAGAAAGAGAAAGGGAGAGGAAGGAGGGAAGGAGGGAAGGAGGGAAAGAGGGAAGGAAGGGAGGAAGAGAGGGAGGGAGGGAGGGAGGGAAGGAGGGAAGGAAGGTCATAATCCTGTAGTGCTGTAGGTGTTCATGTTCCAGCTTTTTGCCAAAAAACAAAGACATCCTTTCCGTATTACAAACTATTCCCTGACCATGTCACAATCTCTGTTGCATGCATTAAAGCTTTTCGGGTGATGATAGAAAAGGGTGTGTTTTGTTTTATTATTATGGCCTTCAAAAGAGTAGCAAGTTATTCTGCTGTACTTCCAAAAACTGTAGCTGGGAAGAACAATATAGCAGAAAATTATTTTCAAGGACTCAGAAAACAAATGTATGGTACGTACTACACGTTGTCTGTTAAAATAGCCAACCATGGTGAAATCCCTTTGTGGGGAAAAGTAGGAATTTTTACAAATGCAAACGTAATGCTACTTCTCTGGGTATAACCACAGTAACAATGGCACAGAAAAAATATGTCAGAACCAGAGGAAAAATGGGGTTATATGCTCTGAAAATCAAAGCCTCCTATGGATTCTTACTCTGAGAGTGCCTAGAAATAAGAAGGTGAGTTTCATCAATAGCAGCACGAAATGTAGAGTGGGAAAAGTAGGAGGAAAGTTCTAGTAGTGCCCCAAGCTCAGTGGCCCACACTGGTAACCCTAGAACTTTGGGAGGCCAAGGTAGGTGGATTTCAGGAGTTCAAGAGTTTGAGACAAGCCTGGGCAACATGATGAAACCCTGCCTTACCAAAAAAAAAAAAAAAAAAGAAAAAAGAAAAAGAAAAAGAGAGAAGAAAATAAAAAGAAAGAAAAGAAAAGAAAAAAAAAAAGAAACTTCTAGTAGCCACAGAAGTCAGTTGCTTTGACGATGGGATATGATGTCAGAATTTCAGGAGTAACAGAAACAGCAGGAAAGCAGGCAGACAGATGGCAGAGATGTTTGCTGGAACCCTCAAGCCCTAAGAAAGAGTCTTGAATATGTTAACATCACTTTTGAACACTTTAGCGACCACAGCTCTCAGTCTGTGAGGAAAAGTCCTGCTGGCCATTGAGACTGGTGTGACAGACTGTCCTGCTCTGGGAAATGTGGAAGGGCTAAAATGGAAAAGCCTAGGTAGGGATGGTTTGGCTTCCCTGGGCCACATTGGAAGAATTGTCTTGGGCCACACATGAAATACACTAACACTAATGATAGCTGATGAGCTTAAAAAATGCAAACAATCTCATAATGTTTTAAGAAAGTTTACACATTTGTATTGGGCTGCACTTAAAGCTGTCCTGGGTCACATGCAGCCTGCTGGCCGAGGGTTGCACAAGCTTGGCCTAGGGTTTCTTGATGACATGAAAATTGTGATAGAGCATTCAAGCCCAAAGCATTGTTTTTTCACAATAGTTTTGGAGAGTAACCAATTCGCATTTTCTGCGTGGTTGTTCAGGTATCACAAGAAAAGAACCCCTGCGAAGGCGCCAGCTTCTGGGACAACAGCATAAGTCATGCCTTCAACTTCCAGTCCTCTGCAATGAACAAGGAGAAAACAATCGTGCTTCCTGTGGCCACCATGATACCTTTATCACAGCCCATGGGCCACGGAGTGACTTGGGCCTTGTCTGGCTCTTTCTTAAAATGTGCATTTTCACAGCACATGGGGGCAGTTGCCAGTGATGCTTGCTACTTCCCAAGGGAGCACTGATGCATTTCTAATACCAGGATGAAAACCAATACGAGACCATGGAGAGAAGTGACTTCTCAAATGCTAGTGCCTTGCAGATGTTGTGGCTTAATCTGTTTTTTTAAGAGACAGAGTCCTGCTCTGTCACCCAGGCTGGAGTGCAGTGGTGCAACTTTGTCTCCTGCAGTCTTAACCCCCTGGGCTCAAGCACTAATTCTCCCACCTCAGCCTCCTGAGTAGCTGGGACCGCAGGCAAGTGTCACCACACCTGGCTAATTTTTAAAACCATTATTTGTAGAGATGGAGTCTTGCTAACATAGCAAGGCTGTTCTTGAACTCCCAGCCTCAAGCGATCCACCCACCTTGGTCTCCCAAATCGTCAGGATTACAGTCATGAGTCATGGCACCCAGCCATAGACTAAATCACTGTCCTAGTTGTGACCTCAGGACACCTCAGATTTGCCATGTCAGAGTTTGCATGGTCATCTGGTTTAATGATGATTAAACTGCTGTTGAAGATGCTTCATAGCAGTTCTTAAATTACCATGATGAGACATTAGCAATCGAGGCCCTCAAAGAGTTGCCCCAAATAAGTATAAGACAACAGAGCCTCTCACCAAAAAGATTCCCTCAGACTCATTTAAATACAGAAGGTGGTCGGGTGCAGTGGCTCATGCCTGCAATCCTAGCATTTTGGGAGGTGAAAGTGGGAAAATTGAGCCCAAGAGTTCAAGACCAGCCTGGGCAAAGTAGTGAGACTCTGTCTCTACAAAATGTTCTAAAATTGCCCAGGGAAGGTGGTGCATGCTTGTAGTCCCAGCTACTCAGGAGGTGGAGGTGGGAGGATCCTTTAAGCCTGGGAGATGGAACACAGGAGGCTGAGGTGGGAGGATCCTTTAAGCCTGGGAGATGGAGGCTGCAGTGAGCTGTGATTGTGCCCCTGTGCTCCCACCTGGGTGACAGAACAGAAGTGCCAGCCTAATGTCAGTTCTTAAAGGACAGGGCCAACTCAGGTATTTCTACATCACCATGAAGAACTCACGGGGGTGGTGGGAGGAAGTAGATACTCAAGTCATCTTTTTCAGAAGTTATCACCTGTTTGTTCCAGAAAAGATTAAAATGAGGCATCCCTCTCCTGGTGTCTTCTCCCCCAAACTCCTCCACAGTTTTTTTTTTTTAAGATTCCAGAGCAAAAACAATAGCAGAGTTGTCATGGTCACAAATAACTGATGGCCACAAATGCATGATTATCAACATAAGATCATTTATATTTTAAAGTGGGGTGTACCAAATTAGTAAAACATGCATACACAAGTCAACAGAGGTTGCTGTAGAGATGGTCAGCTATACTGCACCCAGTTTTATTGTTTGTCATTGCTTGGAAGTACATTCACTGTAATTCTTCTTCCCAGAGTGCTAAAACATGCATGCACACACACAGGCTAGACAACAGTTGAGTGTCATGTTCCTATAACATTTAGGTGATGCTCTTATTTCATCTGTGCTCTTGGAACCATGAAAACTCAGAGCTGCAGGAACTCTCTGTTCAGAGTATTATTCAACTCATTACTTTTATAGCTGTAGAGAATGAGGTCAAGGCCAGAATGGAGGCTAGGAGGAGGTTCCTTCCTGTTACGAAGCAGGCAACAGAGCAGGAGGTGAGCATTGGGTAAGCCGACATTACCACCTGAGCTCTGCCTCTTGTCAGATCGGTGGTGGCATTAGATTCTCATAGGAGCACCAACTCTATTGTGAACTGTGCAGGTTCTTCTTATGAGAATCTAATGGCTGATGATCTGTCACTGTCTCCCATCACCCCCAGATAGGACAGTCTAGTTGCAGGAAAACAAGCTCAGGGCTCTCACTGATTTTACTTTATGTTGAGTTGTACAATTATTTCATTACTTATTACAATGTGTTAATAATAATGAAAATAAAGCACATAATAAATGTAATGTGCTTGAATCATCCTGAAACCATCTTCCCCAGTCCCTGTCCATGGAAAAATTATCTTTCATAAAACTGGTCCCTGGTGCCAAAAAGGTTGGGGACTGCTGATCTAGAATAACTAACTGATTTCTAGAGTTTACCCTACCCACATAAGTCACTCCTTTGAATGATAGCAATACATTTCCTTTCTTCACTTTTAATTTACTTTATTTTTTGAGACAGGGTCTTAGTCACCCAGAATGGAGTGCAGTGGCACCATCTTAGCTTATGGCAGCCTAGAACCTACTGGGCTCAAGCAATCCTCCTGGCTCAGCCTCCCAAGTAGCTGGGACCAGAGATGCATGCCATCATGCCTAGCTAAAATTTTTTTTTTGTGGTAGAGATGAGCTCTCGCTATGTTGCCCAGGCTGATCTCCAACTCCTGGGCTCAAGCGATCCACCTGCCCCACCCAAAGTCCTGGGGTTCCAGACATGAGCCACCAGGCCTGGCTCACATTTCCTTTTCTTTTTTTTTAAAGCTTATGAATATGAATATAATCATATTCATTAGAACTGAAAAGTGAAATGTAGTTTTCTTTTCTGTAAACAGATAAAATTGCTTTTAGGTATATGTTTGAAGAAAGGGTGTGGCTCTGGAGAGAAGATCTAGCTAAAGGTACCCCTACTTCCTATAAGAACTTGGGTAGTATGTCCAGCCTCCTGAGCAGCTGCTCTATCATCTGTGACATAAGAGTGATCAATACCACATCCCAGAGCGTTATCACAGAGGACAAATGAGAATCTACCTGAAAGCCCTTTGTAATTTCTGAAGTCCCATATACATTATTGCTTTGATGAGATTAGAGCAGTGTACATTTTAAAATAATTATTAAAGTATTTTGGTGACTTATGCTTGTAATCTCAGCACTTTGGGAGACCAAGGTGGGAGGATGGCTTAAGCCCAAGAGTTCCAGACCAGCCTGGGCAACATGGTTAGACCCTGTCTCTACAAAAAATACAAAAATTAGCCAGGCATAGTGGTGGATGCCTGTAGTCCCAGCTACTCAGGAGGCTGAGATGGATGGGTCACCTGATCCTGGGAGACTGAAGCTGCAGTGAACCATGCTCATGCCACTGCACTCCAATCTGGACCACAGAGTGAGACCCTGTTACCAAAAAAAAAAAAAAAAGAGTCAAAGTCAAAGGGAAGGGAAGGGAAGGGAAGGGAAGGGAAGGGAAGGGAAGGGAAGGGAAGGGAAGGGAAGGGAAGGGAAGGGAAGGGAAGGGAAAGGAAGGGAAAGGAAGGAAGGGAAGGAAGGGAAGGGAAGGGAAGGGAAGGGAAGGGAAGGGAAGGGAAGGGAAGGAAGGGAAGGAAGGGAAAGGAAGGGAGGAAGGGAAGGAAGGGAAGGGAAGGGAAGGAAGGGAAGGAAGGGAAAGGAAGGGAAAGGAAGGGAAGGAAGGGAAAGGAAGGGAAAGGAAGGGAAAGGAAGGGAAAGGAAGGGAAAGGAAGGGAAAGGAAGGGAAAGGAAGGGGAAAAATGAGGTTAAAGCTGGAGAGAGGGGCAGGAAAGGCAGTAGTGTTACCAAAATAACACAAAATTTGCTGGCTTCAGAACAATTTCCTTTTGGGAAGAGAACAATCCTCTCTACCTCTGCCCCATTACCAGCTGGGCACAGAGAAGCCTACTGCCTGGGAAAGAGAGAAGCAGAAAATAACCTCAGCCAGATTAGTGCTATAGAAAACCAAGACCAAAATGTTGTCAGGTTCTAGGGTAAGAAGAAGCAAGATTCCAGAGCTCTTCAGAAGTTAGGACGTAGATTTTCTATGGCAATGGGAGAAAAACTGGATGGTCCCTTGAAACCCTGGTTTCAAACATTGTTCATTTTTAACAATACCAAAAAGCTATATTTACACTTAAGTTTTCTTCTATGGTGTTGTTACATATTGTTTTTACCATTTCCTAGAGTAACTAACACAGGCAGTGATCAGATCAGTGGGGTGGCTGGTGAATGCATGTGGACCATGACCAGCCATGCATTGCATTCTATGGAAACTTTAACTGAAGATCCAGAAATAGTGAGGGGTTACATGCCATTTCTGTAAAGGTCACCCATGTGCTACTCATTTTCCCTGCTTTTCTACTCCCCCTTCTTGTTTTCATCTACCTTTCTCTCTTTATAATTTCTGTATCTCTCTCCCCATCACCTTATTACACTGAAAGAATGAGCAATTTTTAAAAGGTGCAAGAAGAAAAAGTTTAAAAACATAAATATGCATGCTGACATCCATTTTTGTCCAGTTAAAGGAAACTTTTTTTTTTTTTTGTAAGATGGAGTCTCGCTCTGTTGCCCAGGCTGGAGTGCAGTGGTGCGGCCTTGGCTCACTACAAGCTCTACCTCCCCAGTTCATGCCATTCTCCTGCCTCAGCCTCCTGAGTAGCTGGGACTACAGGCGCCCACCACCATGCCCGGCTAATTTTTTGTAGTTTTAGTAGAGACGGGGTTTCACCGTGTTAGCCAGGATTATCTCTATCTCTGACCTGTGATCCACCCGCCTCAGCTTCCCAAAGCGCTGGGATTACAGGCGTGAGCCACTGCACCCGGCCCAGTTAAGGAAACTTTTTAAATGATGAGGTTTATGTTGGCACACACGCAAACAAACAAACAACAACAACTACGAAAAACTTATAAGGATTTCACATGATGGATTATCTATTTTTTGGATTTAAAGAATTATACAAATCCAATAGTGTTAAAAGTAATAAGTGTATGTATGTGGATTTTTTACAATCCATGTTCCTGTCGCTTAGTACCTAGGATTAGAAACTTATCAAGGCGGCTTACCAATTCGCCTTTCCCGCAGTTCCTGTAGCGGTGCCTGGGCCACAGGCCTGGCACTTCTGGCTGCTAAGAGTGTGCGCAGGGTGTGCAGGGCGGTCCCATCTCCTGCGGCCTGGAGGCTGTGGCTGCAGCATGGCTGCGCACAAAAAGAGACAAAGCTTTTGTTGATTTCCTAAGTGATGAAATTAAGAAGGAAAGGAAAATGCAGAAGCATAAGACCCTTCCTAAGATGTTTGGAGGTTGGGAGCTGGAATTGAATGGGACAGAAGCTAAATTAACGTGGAAAGTTGCCAGGGAAAAGATTACTGTCACTTTCAACATTAACACGGCATTCCATCAACATTTGACAATGAAAAGGAACTCTCGCAAGGACAGGAGGTTGAAGAACAGGAGCCTCAATTGACATCCACTCCCAATTTTGTGGTTGAAGTTATAGAGAATGATGGCAAGAAGGCCCTTGTGCTGGACTATTACTATCCAGAGGATGAGGTTGGACAAGAAGAGAAGGCTGAGAGTGACATTTTTTCTATCAGAGAAGTTAGCTTTCAGTCCACTGGCGAGTCTGAATGGAAGGACGCTAATAATACACTCAACACAGATTTCCTGGACTGAGCCTTATATGACCATCTAGTGGATTTCCTTGTGGACCAGGGGGTGGACAACACTTTTGCAGATGAGTTGGTGGAGCTCAGCACAGTCCTGGAGCAACAGGAGTACATTACTTTTCTTGAAGACCTCAAAAGTTTTGCCAAGAACCAGGAAAGTAGACAAACACTGAAAGCTGTAGTATTATGGCAGGTGTTAGCCAGTGAACCAATCCTACTCTGAAGCCAGACACATGTACTTTGAAATGATTATCCTAATATCATGGGGAAAAATGGCAAATTTAAATAATTTCTTTTGCACTGTCATTTATTAGCATTTGTTTTTTTCTGTAAAAATCCATTATTTCTAGATTTCGGTATAACATAATAGAAAATAAAATTGGTTTATCTCCTCCCCAAAAAAAGTTAAGGCAAAAGTTTGAATAATTACTGAGTCAACTAAGCTTCTATCTCAAGAAATGAGAAAAAGAAGAGTAAAGTACTTGTGTAAAAGTTGGGGGAAAGCACTTCTGCTTGCGGCCAAGGTGGAGCAACAAGGACAAGACTTACCTCCTGCTTGAAACAATAGAGCCAGATAAAATACATGCAATGACAGTTTTCAAAACAGTGAACATCAGAAAATGAAGGGCAGTGGATACAAATGAGGTGAGCCTGTTAGCAGTGGCTACTCCATCCAGGTCTGCAGCAACCTCAATTCTTGCCTCCTCAGAATAAAGAATTTGACTGATGAGCATAAGGCAGAGAAAGAAACCGAGACAAGTTTGAGATTAGGAGTGAAAGAAAATAAAGTACACTTGGAAGAAAGCCAGCTGGGCAACTTGAGAGATCAAATGCACCATTCACCCTTTCACTTGGGCTTTTATACATTGTCATGCTTCTGGGGGATTGTGTCTCTTCTCCCCTGATTCTACCATTTTCCATTACTCTGCATGTATACTCTGCCCATTTGCCCAACTCCTGAGATCTTATTGGGAAGCTGCTGATCACTGTCTTCACATGTTTCTAACTATCAAGAGACTGCCTTTCCCGTGGGCCCACTGAGACCCATTAATTTTTACTTTATTTTTATTTTATTTGTTTTTGTTTTGAGACAGAGTCTTGCTCTGTCACCCAGGCTGGAGTGCAGTGGCGCGATTTCGGCTCACTGCAACCTCCGTCTCCCAGGTTCAAGAGATTCTCCTACCTCAGCCTCCTGAGTAGCTGAGATTATAGGTGTGCACAACCAGACCCAGCTAATTTTTGTATATTTAGTATGGATGGGGTTTCGCCATGTTGGCCAGGCTGGTCTCGAACTCCTGACCTGAGGTAATCTGCCTGTCTCGGCCTCCCAGAGTGCTGGGATTACAGGAGTGAGCCACCACACCTAGCCCAATTGCTACGATGTAACAATGGACTGACCATCACCTGATGGTCACCTGACATTCCTGGGGGTGGGGAGTCTCTCTCATGTCTGCCTGACTACTTATTGCTCATGTCTGCCTGACTACCTACTATAACAAGTCCTAGGAATTTCCAGGTTCCGTGCCTTAACCTATTTTCCAGCCCCACTGCTCAGGGAGGAGAACCCAGGCAGAGCCTGGCAGACTCCCCAAATTGAGGAGACAGAGCTGAGAGTCCAGAGAGACCAGCACAGCTAGAGTTCATAAGACAGAGAATCAGAGACGAGAGAGCTGCTGACAGAGAACCCTAGAGACTGGCAGAGGGTCCTCCCAGCATCTTCAGCAGAGTATCAATCACTGCATGTGTATGAAGACACTACTTGAGGCTGGGGCAAGAGCCATCCAAAAGGATTGTAGGAAACGGTGCTGAGCACTCACTCACACAGGGTGGGTAACAGTGGCTGATCTCGCCAGCCAAATTAGAAATGCTCATAATTCACAGGTCATTGGATACAGAACTCAACAAATCATGAAAACAAGATCTGAAAGGATCAAACTGTTTCTGAGAAAATAAAATGTGTCACACAACCAAAGCAATCTGCAGGTTCAGTGTAATCCCTATCAAAATACCAGTGATGGCTGGGTGCAGTGGCTCAGGCCTGTAATCCCAGCACTTTGGGAGGCCGAGGAGGAATGATCTCTTGATCCCAAGAGTTCAAGACCACCCGGGGCAATATAGTAAGACATTATGTCTATGAAAAAATCAAAAAAATAGTTGGGTGTGGTGGTGCACAACTGTGGTCCCAGCTACTTGAGAGGCACTTACAGGAAGATCACTTGAGCCAGGGAGATTGAGGCTGCAGTGAGCCGTGATCATGACACTGCACTCCAACCTGGGCAACAGAGTTAGACTGTGTCTCAAAAAACAAAAAATACCAAGGAGGCCAGGTGGCTCATGCCTGTAATCCCAGCATTTTGGGAGGTTGAGGTGGGTGGATCACTTGAGGCCAGGAGTTTGAGACCAGCCCGGCCATCATGGTTAAACCCCATCTCTACTAAAAATACAAAAGTTATCTGGGTGTTGTGGTGCACATCTATAGTCCCAGCTTGTCAGAGGCTGAGGCACAAGAATCACTTCGACCCAGGGGGCAGAGATTGCAGTGAGGCGAGATTGTGCCACCGTGTTCCAGCCTGTGCAACAGAGTGAGACTCTGTCTTTAAAATAAAAAAATATGGCCGAGGGTGGTGGCTTATGCCTGTAATCCCAGCAATTTGGGAGACCGAGGCGAGTTGATGGTGAGGTCAGGAGATCAAGATCATCCTGGTTAACACGGTGAAACCCTGTCTCTACTAAAAATACAAAAATAAATTAGCTGGGCGTGGTGGCACGTGCCTGTAATCCCAGCTACTCGAGAGGCTGAGGCAGGAGAATTGCTGGGACCCATGAGGCACAAGTTGCAGTGAGCTGAGATGGCGCCACTGAACCCTACTCTGGGCGACAGAGCGAGACTCTGTCCTCAAAAAAATAATAATAATAATAAAATAACAGAAATAGAAAAAACAATCCTAAAATTTATATGGAATCACAAAAGATCCAGAATATCCAGTCTGTCCCTGGATCTAAGGAACAAGACAATAAAAAAAGAGACTCCTAAAATCCAAGAAATCTTGAGCAAAAAGAAGAAAGCTGGAGGTATCACATTAAACCACATCAAAATTTATCATAAATCTATAGTAACCCAAGCAGCATGGTACTGGCATAAAAACAGACACATAGGCAAATGCAACACAGAATAGAGAACCAACAAATGCATCCATGTATTTACAGCCAACTGATTTTCTACAAAGGTGCCAGAAACACACAACAGGGAAAGGACAGTTGCTTCAAAACAATGGTCTTGGGGAAAGTGGATATTCACATAAAGAAGAATGAAATCAGACCTTTGTCTCACATGAGACACAAAGGTCAAATCAAAATAGATTAAAGGCTTACATGAATGTCCTGAAACTACGAAACTACTAGAAGAAAACATAGGGAATAAGTTTCATGACGCTGTTCTGGACACTGAATTTTTGAATAGGATCTCAAAGGCAGAAGCAATGAAAGCAAAAATAAAATGGGATGACGTGAAACTAAAAAGCTTCTGCACAGCAATGGAAATAATCCACAGAATGAAGAGACAACCTACAGAATGAGAGAAAATATTTGCAATCCATGCATCTCTGAGGAGTTAATATTCCAAATATGTAGGGAACTCGACTCAATAGCAAATCCAATTCAAAAATGGGGCCATGGTGGTTCTTGCCTGTAATCCCAGCACTTTGGAAGGTAGACGCAGGATAATTGCTTGAACCCAGGAGTTCTAGACCAGTCTGGGCAACATGGTGAAATCCTGTCTCTACAAAACAATACAAAAAATTAGCTAGGCATAGTGGTTCATGCCTGTAGTCCCAGCTACTTGGGAGGCTGCCGTGGAAGGACCACTTGAGCTCAGGGGGTCAAGACTTCAGTGAGCCATGATGTAATCATGTCACTGGCATTCCAGCCTGGGTGACAGAGTGAAACTTTATCTCAAAAGGTGGGGGGCAAAGAACCAAATAGACTTTGCTCAGAAGAAGACATATAAATGGCCAATATGTCTATGAGAAAAATGCTCAACATCACTAATCATCAGCGAAATACAAATCAAAACTGCGATGAGATATCACCTTGCACCTGATGGAATGGCTATTATTGGAAAGGCAAAAGACAACAAGTGTTGGTGAAGACGTGTTGAAAAGGGAACCCTTGCAGGCTGTTGGTGGGAATGTAAACTAGAGTAGCCATAATGGAGGCTACATATGGAAGAACGTATATAGAGGTTCCTAAAAAAGTTAACAAAAAAACCACCACATGATCCAGCAGTCCCACTACTGGGTATGTATCTAAATGATATAAAATCAATATGTTGAAGCAATATCTGCACTCCCATGTTTATTACACCACTATTCACAATAGCCAAGAAATAGAGAAACAAATGCATCCCAGAACAAAAGCTCCAGGTTACCTACAGGAATACAAAAATATCCACCAATCAATAAAGTAAAATGCACAATGTGTGAGATCCAATCCAAAGTTACCAGAAATGCCTTTGCAGGGAAAAAGGACCCAGAATAAGGAACATAATCAATCAATCAAAACTGACAAGGATGTTAGAATTAGCAATGAAGGATATTAACACTCTCATTATAACTTTATGTGTGATACTGTGATAGAAGAAGTATATATTTGGTCTTAGTTCCTGGTTCCTGGCACAAAACTCTTGTAATTTCCTGAATGACGAGGTGAGAGGATGATCCTGTTATTCATAATATGCCTCTTTCAACCATTCCTGAGTTTATGCTAATGAGATGACGCTCAGTGGGCCCCTAGATATCTTCAGATGAGGGCTGTTTGCTAGCCCCACCCTGGGCCTCTGGAAAGGGGAGAGGGTTTGGAGATTGAGGTAATCATCAATTTCCAGCCAATGACTTAATCAGTCATGCCTACATAATGAAAATCTATAAAAATCCCTGAATGAAGGGTTTGGAGGGCTTCTGGGCTGGTAAACACAGCAGTGTGCTAGGAGGGTGCCCCTTCCATATCTAGTCCTATACATCTCTTCCATTTAGCTGTGCCTGAGTTGTATCCTTTATAATAAATCAGTAATGCTAAATAAAGTGTCTTCCTGAGTTCTGTGAGCCATTCTAACAAATTACGAAACCTGAGGAAGGGGTTGTGGGAACCCCTGATTTATAGCCTATTGGTCAGAATTATGGGAGGTCTGGGGTTTTCTTTTTATTTTATTTTATTTTATTTTTATTTTTATTTTTTACTTTTTATTTTTTCTTATTATACTTTAAGTTCTAGGGTACATGTGCATAACGTGCAGGTTTGTTACATATGTATATTTGTGCCATGTTGGTGTGCTGCACCCATCAACTCGTCAGCACCCATCAATTCATCATTTATATCATGTATAACTCCCCAAGGCAATCCCTCCCCCCTCCCCCATGATAGGCCCCAGTGTGTGATGTTCCCCGTCCCGAGTCCAAGTGATCTCATTGTTCAGTTCCCACCTATGAGTGAGAACATGCGGTGTTTGGTTTTCTGTTCTTGTGATAGTTTGCTAAGAATGATGGTTTCCAGCTGCATCCATGTCCCTACAAAGGACGCAAACTCATCCTTTTTTATGGCTGCATAGTATTCCATGGTGTATATGTGCCACATTTTCTTAATCCAGTCTGTCACAGACGGACATTTGGGTTGATTCCAAGTCTTTGCTATTGTGAATAGTGCCGCAATAAACATACGTGTGCATGTGTCTTTGTAGTAGAATAATTTATAATCCTTTGGGTATATACCCAGTAGTGGGATGGCTGGGTCATATGGTACATCTAGTTCTAGATCCTTGAGGAATTGCCATACTGTTTTCCATAATGGTTGAACTAGTTTACAATCCCACCAACAGTGTAAAAGTGTTCCTATTTCTCCACATCCTCTCCAACAACTGTTGTTTCCTGATTTTTTAATGATTGCCATTCTAACTGGTGTGAGATGGTATCTCATTGTGGTTTTGATTTGCATTTCTCTGATGGCGAGTGATGATGAGCATTTTTTCATGTGTCTGTTGGCTGTATGAATGTCTTCTTTTGAGAAATGTCTCTTCATATCCTTTGCCCACTTTTTCATGGGGTTGTTTGTTTTTTTCTTGTATATTTGTTTGAGTTCTTTGTAGACTCTGGATATTAGCCCTTTGTCAGATGAGTAGATTGCAAAAATTTTCTCCCATTCTGTAGGTTGCCTGTTCACTCTGATGGTAGTTTCTTTTGCTGTGCAAAAGCTCTTTAGTTTAATTAGATCCCATTTGTCAATTTTGGCTTTTGCTGCCGTTGCTTTTGGTGTTTTAGACATGAAGTCCTTGCCCATGCCTATGTCCTGAATGGTACTACCTAGATTTTCTTCTAGGGTTTTTATGGTATTAGGTCTAACATTTAAGTCTCTAATCCATCTTGAATTAATCTTCGTATAAGGAGTAAGGAAAGGATCCAGTTTCAGCTTTCTACTTATGGCTAGCCAATTTTCCCAGCACCATTTATTAAATAGGGAATCCTTTCCCCATTTCTTGTTTCTCTCAGGTTTGTCAAAGATCAGATGGCTGTAGACGTGTGGTATTATTTCTGAGGACTCTGTTCTGTTCCTTTGGTCTATATCTCTGTTTTGGTACCAGTACCATGCTGTTTTGGTTACTGTAGCCTTGTAGTATAGTTTGAAGTCAGGTAGCGTGATGCCTCCAGCTTTGTTCTTTTGACTTAGGATTGTCTTGGCAATGCGGGCTCTTTTTTGGTTCCATATGAACTTTAAAGCAGTGTTTTCCAATTCTGTGAAGAAACTCATTGGTAGCTTGATGGGGATGGCATTGAATCTATAAATAACCTTGGGCAGTATGGTCATTTTCACGATATTGATTCTTCCTATCCATGAGCATGGTATGTTCTTCCATTTGTTTGTGTCCTCTTTGATTTCACTGAGCAGTGGTTTGTAGTTCTCCTTGAAGAGGTCCTTTACATCCCTTGTAAGTTGGATTCCTAGGTATTTTATTTTCTTTGAAGCAATTGTGAATGGAAGTTCATTCCTGATTTGGCTCTCTGCTTGTCTGTTACTGGTGTATAAGAATGCTTGTGATTTTTGCACATTAATTTTGTATCCTGAGACTTTGCTGAAGCTGCTTATCAGCTTAAGGAGATTTTGGGCTGAGACGATGGGGTTTTCTAAATATACAATCATGTCATCTGCAAACAGGGACAATTTGACTTCTTCTTTTCCAAACTGAATACCCTTGATTTCCTTCTCTTGCCTGATTGCCCTAGCCAGAACTTCCAACACTATGTTGAATAGGAGTGGTGAGAGAGGGCATCCCTGTCTTGCACCAGTTTTCAAAGGGAATTTTTCCAGTTCTTGCCCATTCAGTATGATATTAGCTGTGAGTTTGTCATAAATAGCTCTTATTATTTTGAGGTACGTTCCATCAATACCGAATTTATTGAGCGTTTTTAGCATGAAGGGCTGTTGAATTTTGTCAAAAGCCTTTTCTGCATCTATTGAGATAATCATGTGGTTCTTGACTTTGGTTCTGTTTATATGCTGGATTATGTTTATTGATTTGCAAATGTTGAACCAGCCTTGCATCCCAGGGATGAAGCCAACTTGATCATGGTGGATAAGCTTTTTGATGTGCTGCTGAATCCGGTTTGCCAGTATTTTATTGAGGATTTTTGCATCGATGTTCATCAGGGATATTGGTCTAAAATTCTCTTTTTTTGTTGTGTCTCTGCCAGGCTTTGGTATCAGGATGATGTTGGCCTCATAAAATGAGTTAGGGAGGATTCCCTCTTTTTCTATTGATTGGAATAGTTTCAGAAGGAATGGTACCAGCTCCTCCTTGTACCTCTGGTAGAATTCAGCTGTGAATCCATCTGGTCCTGGACTTTTTTTGGTGGGTAGGCTATTAATTGTTGCCTCAATTTCAGAGCCTGCTATTGGTCTATTCAGGGATTCAACTTCTTCCTGGTTTAGTCTTGGGAGAGTGTAAGTGTCCAGGAAATTATCCATTTCTTCTAGGTTTTCTAGTTGATTTGCATAGAGGCGTTTATAGTATTCTCTGATGGTAGTTTGTATTTCTGTGGGGTCAGTGGTGATATCCCCTTTATCATTTTTTATTGCATCTATTTGATTCCTCTCTCTTTTCTTCTTTATTAGTCTTGCTAGCGGTCTGTCAATTTTGTTGATCTTTTCAAAAAACTAACTCCTGGATTCATTGAGTTTTTGGAGGGTTTTTTGTGTCTCTATCTCCTTCAGTTCTGCTCTGATCTTAGTTATTTCTTGCCTTCTGCTAGCTTTTGAATGTGTTTGCTCTTGCCTCTCTAGTTCTTTTAATTGTGATGTTAGGGTGTCAATTTTAGAGCTTTCCTGCTTTCTCTTGTGGGCATTTAGTGCTATAAATTTCCCTCTACACACTGCTTTAAATGTGTCCCAGAGGTTCTGGTATGTTGTATCTTTGTTCTCATTGGTTTCAAAGAACATCTTTATTTCTGCCTCCATTTCATTATGTACCCAGTAGTCATTCAGGAGCAGGTTGTTCAGTTTCCATGTAGTTGAGCGGTTTTGATGGAGTTTCTTAGTCCTGAGTTCTAGTTTGATTGCACTGTGGTCTGAGAGACAGTTTGTTATAATTTCTGTTCTTTTACATTTGCTGAGTAGTGCTTTACTTCCAATTATGTGGTCAATTTTGGAATAAGTGTGATGTGGTGCTGAGAAGAATGTATATTCTGTTGATTTGGGGTGGAGAGTTCTATAGATGTCTATTAGGTCCGCTTGGTGCAGAGATGAGTTCAATTCCTGGATATCTTTGTTAACTTTCTGTCTCGTTGATCTGTCTAATGTTGACAGTGGAGTATTGAAGTCTCCCATTATTATTGTATGGGAGTCTAAGTCTCTTTGTAAGTCTCTAAGGACTTGCTTTATGAATCTGGGTGCTCCTGTATTGGGTGCATATATATTTAGGAGAGTTAGCTCTTCCTGTTGAATTGATCCCTTTACCATTATGTAATGGCCTTCTTTGTCTCTTTTGATCTTTGATGGTTTAAAGTCTGTTTTATCAGAGACTAGGATTGCAACCCCTGCTTTTTTTTGTTCTCCATTTGCTTGGTAGATCTTCCTCCATCCCTTTATTTTGAGCCTATGTATGTCTCTGCATGTGAGATGGGTCTCCTGAATACAGCAGACTGATGGGTCTTGACTCTTTATCCAGTTTGCCAGTCTGTGTCTTTTAATTGGAGCATTTAGTCCATTAACATTTAAGGTTAATATTGTTATGTGTGAACTTGATCCTGCCATTATGATATTAACTGGTTATTTTGCTCGTTAGTTGATGCAGTTTCTTCCTAGCCTCGATGGTCTTTACATTTTGGCATGTTTTTGCAATGGCTGGTACCAGTTGTTCCTTTCCAAGTTTAGGGCTTCCTTCAGGGTTTCTTGTAAGGCAGGCCTGGTGGTGACAAAATCTCTAAGCATTTGCTTATCTGTAAAGGATTTTATTTCTCCCTCACTTATGAAACTTAGTTTGGCTGGATATGAAATTCTGGGTTTAAAAATCTTTTCTTTAAGAACGTTGAATATTGGCCCCCACTCTTTTCTGGCTTGTAGAGTTTCTGCCAAGAGATCTGCTGTTAGTCTGTTGGGCTTCCCTTTGTGGGTAACCCAACCTTTCTCTCTGGCTGCCCTTAAGATTTTTTCCTTCATTTCAACTTTGGTGAATCTGGCAATTATGTGTCTTGGAGTTGCTCTTCTCGAGGAGTATCTTTGTGGCGTTCTCTGTATTTCCTGAATTTGAATGTTGGCCTGTCCTACTCGGTTGGGGAAGTTCTCCTGGATGATATCCTGAAGAGTGTTTTCCAACTTGGTTCCATTTTCCCCCTCACTTTCAGGCACCCCAATCAGACGTAGATTTGGTCTTTTTACATAATCCCATACTTCTTGCAGGCTTTGTTCATTTCTTTTTCTTCTTTTTTCTTTTGGTTTCTCTTCTCACTTCATTTCATTCATTTGATCCTCAATCGCTGATACTCTTTCTTCCAGTTGATCGAGTCGGTTACTGAAGCTTGTGCATTTGTCACGTATTTCTCGTGTCATCGTTTTCATCTCTGTCATTTCGTTTATGACCTTCTCTGCATTAGTTAGTCTAGCTGTCAATTCTTCCACTCTTTTTTGAAGATTTTTAGTTTCTTTGCGCTGGGTACGTAATTCCTCCTTCAGCTCTGAGAAGTTTGATGGGCTGAAGCCTTCTTCTCTCATCTCGTCAAAGTCATTCTCTGACCAGCTTCGATCCGTTGCTGGTGATGGGCTGCGCTCCTTTGCAGGGGGAGATGCGCTCTTATTTTTTGAATTTCCAGCTTTTCTGCCCTGCTTTTTCCCCATCTTTGTGGTTTTATCTGTCTCTGGTCTTTGATGATGGTGTCGTACTGATGGGGTTTTGGTATAGGTGTCCTTCCTGTTTGATAGTTTTCCTTCTGACAGTCAGGACCCTCAGCTATAGGTCTGTTGGAGATTGCTTGAGGTCCACTCCAGAACCTGTTTGCCTGGGTATCAGCAGCAGAGGTTGCAGAAGATAGAATATTGCTGAACAGCGAGTGTACCTGTCTGATTCTTCCTTTGGAAGCTTCCTCTCAGGGGTGTACTCCACCCTGTGAGGTGTGGGGTGTCAGACTGCCCCTAGCGGGGGATGTCTCCCAGTTAGGCTGCTCAGTGGTCAGTGACCCACTTGAGCAGGCAGTCTGTCCGTTCTCAGATCTCAACCTCCGTGTTGGGAGATCCACTGCTCTCTTCAAAGCTGTCAGACAGAGTCGTTTGCGTCTGCTCAGGCCTCTGCTGTTTCCCCTGTTGTTTTATAGCTGAGCCCTGCCCCCAGAGGTGGAGTCTATAGAGATAGGCAGGTTTCCTTGAGCTGCTGTGAGCTCCACCCAGTTCGAGCTTCCCAGCGGCTTTGTTTACCTACTTAAGCCTCAGCAATGGTGGGCACCCCTCCCCCAGCCTCGCTGCTGCCTTGCGGTTAGATCGCGGCAGACTGCTGTTTTAACAATGAGGGAGGCTCCGTGGGCGTGGGACCCTCCTGGCCAGGTGAGGGATATATTCTTCTGGTGTGCCCGTTGCTTAAAGCGTGGTATTGGGGTGGGAGTTACCCGATTTTCCAGGTGTTGTGTATCTCAGTTCCCCTGGCTAGGAAAAGGGATTCCCTTCCCCCTTGCACTTCCCAGGTGAGGCGATGCCTTGCCCTGCTTCAGCTCTCGCTGGTCAGGCTGCAGCAGCTGACCAGCACCGATTGTCTGGCACTCCCTAGTGAGATGTCCCCAGTACCTCAGTTGAAAATGCAGAAATCACCGGTCTTCTGTGTCGCTCGCGCTGGGAGTTGGAGACTGGAGCTGTTCCTATTTGGCCATCTTAAAGTAGCTCTGGGGTTTTCAATTGGTGTCTCAAGTGGAGGCAGTTTTGTGTGACCAAGTCCTTAACTTGTGGGTTCTGACACCAATGCCAGGTAGTTAGTGTCCAAATTGAATTGAACTGTTGGATGCCCAGTTGGTGTCTGGAGAGTTGGAGAACTTGTTGTTGATGTGGAAAAATCCCACACATTTGATGTCAGAAGTGTTCTGATGAGAAACAGTTCAGAGTATGCCATATATTAAAAAAGTTAAATAGAGACGTTGAGGATATAAAAAATACATTGAATGGAATTAATAGCACATTAGACATTGCAGAAGAAAATATTAGTCAACTTGAAGACATAGCAATAGAAACGATTGAAAACAAAACACAAGGAGAAAAAAAACTCCACAAAAATGAAAACAGCATCAATGAGCCATGGGACTTCAAGCAGCCTAATTTGTGAATAATTTGTATCCATGAAGGAAAACAGAGGAGAGAGTCAGAAAAAAAAAAAAAAAAAAAAAAAACCACACATGTGAAGAAATACTCACCAAAATTTTTCCATGTTTGGTGAACACCAGAAACCTACAGAGCCAGAAGGCTTGAAGGACCCCAAGCACATGAAGAAAATTACACCAAGGCATACCGTAATCGAATTGCTCAAAACCAGTGCTAAAGATAAAATTTTAAAAGCAGACAGTGGGAAAAATGGAACATGCTATGTACACAGAACAAAGAGAAGGATGACATCATATTTCTCACCTGAAACAATGCAAACAAGAAGACTGGGAAGCAACATCTTCAAAGTATTAAAAAGAAATAAAAAAACTGTCAACCTACAATTCTATACCCATGACAATATCTTTCAAAAAATAAGGTGAGTCTGGGCATGATGGCTCATACCTATAATCCTAGTGCTTTGGGAGGCTGAGGTGAAAGGATTGTTTGAACCCAGGAGTTCAAGGCTGTAGTGAGCTATGATTGTGCCATTGAACTCCAGTCTGGGTGACAGAGAGAGGCTCTATCTCTTAAAACCAAACAAACGAAAAAGATGAAAGAAAGACATTTTCAGACATACAAAAACAGAAAGAATCACCAGTAGATCTGTACTACAAGATATGTTCAAGGACATCTGTCAGACAGAAAGAAAATGATACCAGATAGAATCAGGAATGAAAAGCGCTGGAAATGGTAACTGCATGAGTAAATACATATTATTATTTTTCTTATTATTTGAGTCTTTTTAAAAGCTAATTGACTGCTTAGGCCAGGTGAAGCGGTTCACGCCTATAATTCCAGCACTTTGGGAGGCAGAGGCAGTCAGATCACTTGAGCCCAGGAGGTTGAGACCAGCCTGGGCAACATGGCAAAACCCTGTCTCCCCCCAAAACACAAAAATTAGCCAAGCATGGTGCCATGTATCTGTAGTCCCAGCTACTCAGTAGGCTGAGGTGGGGGGATCACCTGAGCATAGAGAGGTCAAGGCTCAGTGAGCCACAATCACACCACAACACTCCAGCCTGGGTGACAGACTGAGACCCCCTCTCAGAAAAAAAAAAAAAAAAAAAAAAAAAAAGATAGCTATTTAAATAAAAATCGCAATGAATTTTCAGGTTTGTAACACATGAAAAAGTAAAATGCATGATACAATAGCATAAAGGCTGAGCAAAGATCAATGGAAGCACACTAAAGGTCTTATACTATATGCAAAGTGGTATATATCACTTGAAGGTAGACTATGATAACTTAAAGGTAAATACTATAAACACTAAAACAATCAATAAAATAAAACCAACAGTTGGCTGGGTGTGGTGGCTCATGCCTGTAATACCAGCACATTGGGACGCTGAGGTGAGAGAATCACTTCAGCCCAGAAGTCTGAGACCAGCCCTGGCAACATGGCGAGACAGCATCTCTACAAAAACTTCAAAAAAATTAGCTGGGCATGGTAATAAATGCCTGTAGTTCCAGCTACTTTGGAGGATGAGGTGGAAGACTCACTTGAGCCCAGGAGGTCAAGGCTGCAGTGAGCCATGATTGCACCACTGGACTCCAGCCTGGGAAACAGAGCAGGACCCCATCTCTAAAAATTAAAAAAAACTGTGTCAGACCTCTGGAAAACAGTTGATATGGTTTAGACTTGGGTCCTCACTCAACTCTCATGTCGAATTGTAATCCCCGATGTTGGAGGAGGGGCCTGGTAGAAGGTCGTTGGATCATGGGGGCAGATTTCTTCCTTGCTATTCTCCTGATAGTGAGTTCTCATGAGATCTGGTTGTTTAGAAGTGTGTGGACATGTAAGACGTGCCATGTAAGATGTGCCTGCTTCCCCTTCACTTTCCTCCATGATTGTAGGTTTCCTAAGGCCATCCCAGCCATGCTTTCTGTACAGCCTGCAAAACTATGAGCTAATTAAATCTCTTTCCTTTATGAATTACCCAGACTCAGGTATTTCTCTACATCAGTGTGAGAACAGACTAACACACTGGTTAAAAGTTTACAGGAACTGATTGCCCAATCAAGAAAAAGTCATCTTCAAACTGGGAGTATTGTGGCATTTTCACTTGATCTTCCCCCACTGTCTGCCTGGCACAGTGGCAGTCTTGGTCTGCCTGAAAGCAGCCACCTAGTTTCCAGTCCCCTCCCTTGAACTGCAGGGAGCAGAGATTTTATTCACAAATTGCTGTGTACCTGCTTTCTTTCTCTTGTTTTGTTTTGTTTTTTAAGACAGAGTTTCACTCTTGTTGCCCAGGCTGGAGTGCAATGGCATGACCTTGGTTCACTGCAACCTCTGCCTCCCAGGTTCAAGTGATTCTCCTGCCTCAGCCTCCCCAGTAGCTGGGATTACAGGTGCCCGCCACCACGCCAGGCTAATTTTTTGTATTTTTAGTTGAGATGAAGTTTCTCCATGTTGGTTAGCCTAGTCTTGAACTCCTGATCTCTACTGATCCACCCACCTCAGCCTCCCATAGTGCTGGGATTACAGGCATGAGCCACCACACCTGACCAGTGTACATGCTTTCTATTTGTCCACCTGTTCTATGTTCCTTTATTCTCACCTACTTCTGGATTAGTATTCTTCATTCTCCTCTCCCCATTTGTCTGAAACATACTTTTTCTGTTCTTTAGTTTGCTATCAAACTATTGATTTATCAAAATATTGGTCTAGGCCAGGCACAGTGTCCCACACCTATAATCCCAGCACTTTGGGAGGTTGAGGTGGGTGATCACTTAAAGCCAGGAGTTTTACACCAGTCTGGCCAACATGGTGAAGTCCCATCTCTACTAAAAATACAAAAATTAGCCAGGTGTCGTAGCACACACCTGTAATCCCAGCTACTTGGAAGGCTGAGCTGGGAGAATCACTTGAACCCAGGAGGCAGAGGTTGCAGTGAGTCGAGATCCTGCCACTACACTCCAGCCTGAGCAATAAAGCAAGACTGTCTCAAATTAAAAAAAGAGCTGGGCACAGTGGCTCACACCTGTAATCCCAGCACTTTTGGGAGGCCAAGGCAGGTGAATAATGAGGTCAGGAGTTTGAGACCAGCCTGGCCAACATGGAGAAACCCCATCTCTACTAAAAGTACAAAAAATTAGCTGGACATAGTGGTGGGCACCTGTAATCCCAGCTATTTGGGAGCCTGAGGCAGGAGAATCGCTTGAACCCAGGAGGCAGAGGTTGCAGTGAGCCGAGATTGTGCCACAACACTCCAGCCTGGGGGACAGAGTGAGACTGTCCCCCAGGGAAAAAAAAAAAAAGAAAAAGAAGGAAGGAAAGAAGGAAAAAAAGAAAAAGAAGGAAGGAAAGAAGGAAAGAAGAAAAGAAAGAAAGAAAGAGAAAGAAAAAGAGAGAGAGAGGAAAGAAAGAGAAAAAATAAAGAAACGAGAAATGAAAAAAACAAAATATTAGTCTAATGTAAAATATTTTAGAGGATGCATAGTGTGACTAGGTGCTGTGGCTCACACCTGTAATCCTAGCACTATGGGAGGCCAAGGTGGGAGCATCACTTGAGTCCAGGAGGTCAAGACCAGCCTGGGCAAAATGGTGAAACCCTACCTCTACAAAAGTACAAAAAATTAGCTGACTGTTGTAGCATGTACCTGTAGTCTCAGCTACTCATGAGGTCGAGGTGGGAGGATTGCTTGAGCCTTGGGAGGTCAAGGCTGCAGTGAGCCATGATAGCACCACTGTACTCCAGCCTGGGTGACCGAGCCAGACCCTGCCTTAAAAAAAAAAAAAAAAAAGATGCATAGTGTGTTTGTCTGTTCTGCATTGCTATAAGGGAATACCTAAGGCTGGGTAATTTATAAAGAACAAAGGTTTATTTTGGCTCACAGTTCTGCAGGCCATACGGAAGCATCATGCCTTCCAATCATAGCCAGAGGTGAAGGGGAACCAGCAGGTCACATGGGGAGAGAGGAAACAAGAGAGAAAGGAGGAGGTGCCAGGCTCTTTTAAACAACTAGCTCTCCTGTAAACTCATTACCACTCATTACTCGGGGTAGGGCACCAAGCCATTCATGAAGAATCCACACCCAAGACCCAAACACCTTCCACCAGGCCTCACCTCCAACATTAGAGGTCACATTTCAACATGAGATTTTTGTTTTCAGGCATGTTCTTGCTTTGTTTGCTCAGGCAGTGGCATGATAACAGTTCACTGCAGCCTTGACCTTATGGGCTCAGGTAATTCTCCCACTTCAGCCTCCAGAGTAGCTGGGACCACAGGCATGTGCCACCACACCCAGCTAATTTTTGTATTTTTTTCCTGTAAAGATGGGGTTTTCCATTATGCCTAAGTTAGTCTCAAAACTCCTGGGCTCAAGAAATTCACTCACCTCAGCCTCCGAAGATGTCAACATGAGATTTGGAGAGAACAAATATCCAACCCATATCACACACCTTAATACACTTCAACCTGTATTTCAATTCACAGATTCCCTCTTCAGCTATGTCTAATGTGTTGTTAAACTCAACCACTGACTTCTTAAATGTTGTCTATTTCAGGTCTATCATCACTTCCACTTGTTTGGGCAGCAAGTCACCCAGGTGCTGAGGCAAGAGACCGAGGGCACAAGCTGTTCCAGTATAATAAAGAAAATATATAGAATAAGAATAGTTATACTAGAAATAGAATATAGGTATGATTATATATAAATACTATTAATCATTAGTTTGTAGCATTACTCTTTTTTTCAATATTATAATAATCTCTGTTCTATAATTATAATCTAGGAAAAACCAGGCCATACAGAATAGGAGCTGAAGGGACACGATGAGAAGTGACCAGAAGGCCAGAGTGTGAACCCTCTGCCATACCCGGACAGGGCCACTAGAGAGCTCCTTGCTCTAGCAGTAACACCAGGGCCTGGGAAAGCACCTGTTACTTAGCAGACCTTGGTCTAGCGGTAGCACCAGTGCCTGGGAAGGCACCCGTTACTTATAGCAGACCGGGAAAGGGAGTCTCCCTTTCCCTGGGGGAGTTAGAGAAGACTCTGCTCCACCACCTGTTGTGGAAGGCCTGGTGCACCGGCAGCCATCCAGAGGCCTAAACGTCTCCCCGTGATGCTGTGCTTCAGCAGGCACATTCCTGGTCTGCTTTCATGTTCCACCCTGTACACCTGGCTCCACCTTCTAGATAGCAATGGCAGAATTAGTGAAAGTACTAAAGTCCTTGAAATGCACAGAAGAAATAATGATGTAAGCTGTCCCTCTCTCTCTCCACCTCTGCTACCAAATAGGGAAGGGCCCCCTGTCCAGTGGATACATGAGTCGTGTGACCTTACCTATCATTGGAGATGACTCACATTCCTTACCCTACCCCCTTGCCTTGTATCCAATCAATAACAGTGCAGCCAGGCATTCGGGGCCACTACTGGTCTCCATGTCTTGGTGGTAGTGGTCCCCCGGGGCCCAGCTGTCTTTTCTTCTATCTCTTTGCCTTGTGTCTTTATTTCTATGATCTCTTGTCTCCGCACACAAGGAGAAAAAACCCACAGGCCCTGTAGGGCTGGTCCCTATACAGTTGGTTCTTTTTCAACTCATTCTCTTTTTTCTTTTTGTTTTTTTAATTTTGATTTTTATTTATTATTATTCTTTTGAGACAGCAACTCACTGTTGCTGCCCAGGCTGGAGTGCAGTGACACAATCTCAGCTCACTGCAATCTCCACCTCCCAGATTCATTTGATTCTCCTGCCTCAGTCTCCCAAGTAGCGGTGATTACAGGCATCTGCCACCACACTGGCTAATTTTTGTATGTTTAATAGTGATGGGTTTCATCATGTTGGCCAGTTGATCTCGAACTCCTGACCTCAAGTGATCTGCCTGTCTCTGTCTCCAAATTACAGGTGTGAGCCACTGAGTCCAGCCTCGTTTTTAAAAGCTTTAAATTTCTTGTTCACGTTTAATTATTTTTACCTCCATGACCATAGTAAGCTTGTCTCACACTGGTGTGTGATCTTTCTAAAATGAGGAGTCTGTGTAACTGTGTCTGTTGTCTCTTATTTCTCCTGAGTCTCACGCATGTCTTGATTCAAGACATCTTTGGTTAGGTAGGGAAGTAATTTTAAATGAATTTACTTTAGGTGGGCTTGGTCTGGGACTGATTATCAGTAAGGAGGCATTCCTGTACTTACAGCCCATTCTTACTCAGCTGTTTATGCCTGCTTCCTCATCTGCAAAATGGGGTAATGATAATGCTTCTGTTGTATGTCTCTTCATGAGTCTTTAATGATAGCTTCTGAGTGCCTGGATCCAGTCATACCTGAAAGTAGTATTTCCATTCCTACTTTGCTTGTCAGTTTAAGCTGGGCTCCTCACAGCAACTGCCTTGATTCCTGCCTAAGCCAGCAGAGTGACTGGGAGATTTGTGGGTGGTGATGCTGGGGTTGAGTGACCCTCACAGTGAGTCTGGCCAGACCCAGTGCATAGGAAGTAGGCTAGGGGGAGTGTTGAGGCTGTGGTCCTTCAGCTGCCACCAATTAGGATTCCCCCCACCATCAGTGTGAAGGGTTGGATGGCTCCTTTATGTCCAGATTCCTGTGGTAGGTGTTCCATCTTGTTTGGGGTGAGGCTGGAGGGACGCTGCCTGGTGGGGGAGCTGGGGTCATGATGGAAGAGGGGGTTGACTGCAGGGGCCACACAGACACAGCACATTTGTCCTGTCTGCCAAGTGCAGGTATCATCTCCACAGGAGGTCTCAGGGGGATAAAATCTTTTCAAAGGATACTACTGGGGGTCTGTGAGGTGGTCTGGAGACTAGCATCCTTTTTTTTTTTTAGCTGGGGTTTTGCTCTGTGGCCTAGGCTGGAGTGCAGTGGCATGATCATAGCTCACTGCAACCTCAATCTCCTGGGTCCAAGTGATCCTCCTGCCTTGGCCTCCCAAATTGTTGAGGTAACAGGTGGCACCTGGCCTGAAAGCAGCCTTTTTATGTCCCCAAATCACACATTTGCCTACATGGATGCATCTGTTCCATGTGCTCTATTTCCACATTAGCTGTGGTGCAGCTCATGTCCGAAGAGTGGTTAGCAGTCCTGGGTCCAGACAAGCCAAACACCACCTCCAGGAACTGACTTCAGTGCAGCGCATGGCATATACTGACCTCCTGACAGAACCTGAGCCATTCCATGACCTCTGTTGCTCAGTGTCCCCATCCAAAACTGGAGTCAACAATGTGTGCATGAGATTGTTGTGAGGATTATGTATCAACATTTGTAAAATGCTTTGGGAAAAAAAACGGGTAAACCGTTGGTGCTTGGAATAGTGCCTGGCACACATAGGGTGTTTTAAAAGCACTTAGAACAGCAGCAATTGGCCCACTGCTGGTGTTCACTAAGCACTCAGAGCTGCACCCATCACACAGCTGGCCTTCAATAAGCACACAGAGCACAGGCACAAAACTGGTGCTTACTTAAGTACATGGAGAAGAAAACCACTCTGCTGAGTGAGGGGCAGACTGGTGCTTTATATATATACACACACAGCAGAAGGTACAGGGCCTCAATAAGAAAATATGCTCTGTTCAGGTGAACCCTCCATGCAGAACACTTGGGGTAGAGGAGAGGGAAGGGCAAAAACGTAAATAAAGACTAAGAAAGAGGGTTACTACTGGAAGGGCAAATACAGGCGGGGAGCACACTGCGGGTGGGAGACAGGACCTGTTCTTCTCTGGGAGATAGCAATGCAGCACGGAGGAGAACAGTAGTCATGACTAAACCTGCAATGCCTGGTGGGGGCACCCAACATAAATAAGAGAAGAGGGGTGGACCCAAGAAGAAATGACTGCAGAGAGGGCTTCCTTTTCTGTGGCAGGACCTAGGGCTCTCAATTAACATCCGTGAACTCAGAGCTGGGAAGAAAGCTGCAGGCAGGGGAGACTGGGGTGCCAGATGAGTTGGGCTGGCACAGTAGGCTTCACATCACGTCCTGGTGTTGATAGAAGGGAAGAAAGGCTGCCTTGGACCGCAGGGAGAGGACAGGAGTCAGTGTGGATTGTGTGGGTGGGTGCGAGGTGGGGCGGCGGTGTCAAAAGGGAAGAAGGGGAGGAGGGAGGATGGAAGTCACACCTGGATCTGATTCTCATGCACAAGTGAGATGCTGTTGTCATAAAAGTAGTGCCACTGGTCCACTGTCCTTGTTGCAGTCAAATGTTGTGTCTGAAAGGGAGAGACAGTTATCCTCACCCTCCCTTCCTGCCCCTAGGACGTGTCCAGATTCACTCTATCATTCTTTCCACCATGATAACCTCACCACTGGCTCACATCTCTAGTCACCCACTGAGAAGGTACTGACTTCCCCCAAGCCCAGATACCCCAGAGCAAGCCCCTGCCTACAGCCTGGCTCATCCAGTGTCCATCATGCATGCCCCCATGATGGTTGGAAGCTGCAATGAGGTCACCCCTGTACAGCTCCGGATTCAAGTCATTCTGTGGTTTGATGACAAACTCAGAGAAGTCCAGGTCCCTGTGGGTGGGGAGAGGGTTAATCCTGGTGCACCCCCTCCTTTCCCTGCCTTCACCCAGCCATCCTCCCCATGGCCCTTGACCAGATAGAAAACTCCACGAGGGTGTCCAACTTCTCTCCGGAGAAGTTGGTGTAGGGAAAGCATTTCAGGTGGACAACAGAACACAGGCAGCATCCACAGGTCCAGCTTCTTGGTGGCCAGCTGGTGCTGCTTGCAGGAGGGGCAGTGCCTACAGACAGAGCCCAAGTCAGCAGACATACTTTTTCCGAGCACCTACTGTGTGCTGTTTGTACTGCCTGACTCTCATGTACCATTTCAAGCCCACAGAGACACTGCCCTTACTATTAGCCCATCTGGTATTCTAGTTTGCTCTGTTCCTGTTAAAATCCTTTCACTCACTCATCAATTGCTTACTAATTATCTTTTGTATATGCTTTCATGCCACGTTTTGTATTTTTGTTTGATTTCTGATCCATGAGATGCTAGTCTTATTTTAGAGCCCACCTCTATCCCTTCATATTTTAGTCATTTATTCATTCACGAGGCATTTAACACTTTGGTACTGTTCTGTATTTCTGTTCCATTTCTGCTCCACGGAGATGCTGCTCTTATTTCTGAGACTGGCCACATGGCCTTGGTTCTCTCTTTTTGTTCATTCTGCAAGTGTCTACTGAGCATCTACTAAATACCCAACACTATTATAAACAGGGAGAAGCAACACACAGTGAACTGAAGTCTTCACCCTCAAGGAGTTAACTCTAATAAAGATGACAAATAACACAAAAGGGGATAGAAGACATCACATCATGTGGCATTCCTGAGCTAGAAAGAAAGTAATGCTTGACTAGGAAGAAAAGAGCACAGAGAGGGGGTGGAGAGGGGACAGTGGGGAAGGGTGGGTTTTTTTGTTGGTTTTTTTTAGACAGAGTCTTGCTCTGTCGCCCAGGCTGGAGAGCAGTGGCATGATCTCAGCACACTGCAACCTCTGCCTCCCAGGTTCAAATGATTCTCCTGCCTCAGCCTCCCGAGTAGCTGAGATTACAGGTGCCTGCCATCACACCCAGGTAATTTTTTGTATTTTTAGTAGAAACGACGGGGTTTTGCCATGTTGGCCATGCTGGTCTTGAACTCCTGACTTCAGGTGATCCACCCACCTCGGCCTCCCAAAGTGCTGGGATTACAGGCATGAACCAACACGCCTGGCCGGGAAGGTTGATTTTTAACAGGGTAGTCAGAGGAGGGCTGTCTGATGAGGTCATGTTTGGTTGGAGACCTGAGCATAATAAGGAGTGAAGTCCAGCAGATCACTGGGGAAAGAACATTCCTGGAGAAGAAACAACCCAGGCCGAGGCACTGAGGTAGGAGTCTGCTCAGGGTATTGGTGGCCAGGGTGGCAGGAAGGGTTTCAGTGTGGAGGAGAGTGGAGGGAAGTATATTTAGAAAGGTAAATATAGTGGTACAACCCAACAAAGCCCTCACAGGCCCCGCTCTGGCCCCTTCTCAGGGGTTTTCTTTCTCCAGGGTCTCCACAGTGGTGAAGAGCTGAATGCACTCCTACAGCCGCACAGAAGCCTCCTTCGTCATGTACCCAACATAGTCATGCTTTACACGGCCCTAGGTTGGGTGAGCAGAGGCCAGCTGTGAAGACTGACGTAGAGGCTGACTGTGAGGAATGGGGGAGAAATGTGGAGTCAGAAGGTGGGGACACACGACACGTCGAGTGGGTCAAAGCATAGACTTTGAAGTTAGGAACCTCAGGCCCTGGAGCTCTCAGCAGGTGTTCAGGTCCCAAGGCCGGGCTGGACCTGGATCTCTTGACTCTGTTCCCGCTGGAGGAGTTTGTGGCGAATGTGCAAAAGCACTCTAGATTTTAGGCACAATGAAAAACTGTCAGCAAAAAGACAAATAACCAAGACTCTCCCAGGAGACAACGAAAGACAGGATGAAGTTGTCTATGTTTTGAGTGTCTTGTTCACCTCTGTATCACCAGCACTCAACAGAGACAGTAGCAAAGTCAGAGGTCTAGACAAAGAAAAATCCCTACAAGTCATTCCATGGCCACATTAAGTCTGAACTATCTTTTGCACGTTGCAGGGGAGGTGTCGAATAAGCAACTAAACAACCAAGTCTGAGTTCAGACCCCACTGGCCCCGCCCCTGGGAAGAGGACACTTATGAAAGCTGATACATCAGAATGTTATACAGGCCCTCTGAAGAGAACTGGTCCCAGGGCACCGACCCTAGGAGCAGGTGCCAGAAAAGCATCAGGCCATAGTAGGAGTTCTTACTATGAGAATTTTTTAAGCTCATGGATGTATATTTAAACAATCTGAGTATTTCCAAAATAACTTGCCTGGCTTTTAAACATTTCTTCTTAAGAGGTCAACTTGTTTATCTACTAAGTACCTCCTTTCTTCTCTCAAATTATTTCATTCAACCTATTTGTCACATATGTAAAAATAGATATAATGTACAATCAACTACCTGCAATGCTACTACCATATAGCTTTGAGTTTAGGAGGTATATCATTTCAGAAAATGTTAGGTGATTGCAGTCATGAGTTAGCTTGCAGTTTGAATCATCAGGAAGAACACCAAGATTGTAGCTATCAAAACATTAGTATGGTTTACCTATTAATATTTCTCACATTCAAGCCCCAAATGAAGGCAAACAACTATCTAGACTTGGGACATGTCTCTTAATGAGAATCTTCCCAAATGCATGCTGTAGGTTCTTTTGACTATCCTATCCCTGAACTTCTAGTTCAGTGAAATACTGGGGAATTGATTGCATTGACCTAGAGAAGTCACGGTTCTCCATGCCTTCATTTGACTGTGTTCACATTACACGGTTTTTTCAAACTAATTACTACCTTTTACCTGGAATAGTTCTCCATTACCATCATATGTTCCACGTGGCCCTATTCTTAACTTCTGATTCATACTCCTAATTAAGACTGAGACCTTTTTCAGAGTTAACTATGAGTATGCTCAATGTTAGAAATATGTTATTTTCTACTTCTGGCCAAAATTCAAACTTCAATATTAGTTGTAAAATTAGCATAAGAAAGTTCACTCCTTTGAGAATGATTGCTATGTGCAAAGTCCCCACAAAATCCCACATTTGCCTTTACACGGGCTCTATCTTTTTTTTTTTTTTTGAGATGGAGTCTCGCTCTGTTGCCCAGGCTGGAGTGCACTGGTGCTATCTGGGCTCACTGCAACCTCCGTCTCCCTGGTTCAAGTGATTCTCCTACCTCAGCCTCCCGAGTAGCTGGAATTACAGGTGCATGCCTCCACGATGGCTAATTTTTGTATTTTAGTAGAAATAAAGTTTCACCATGTTGGCTAGTCTGGTCTCAAACTCCTGACCTTAGGAAATCTGCCCACCTCGACCTCCCAAAGTGCTGGGATTACAGGCATGAGCCACCGCACCCAGCCTTAGTTCTATCACTTTTGACGTAATCTTAATTTGTTAGGAAACATTCCACATAAACGATTTCATCCTCATAAAAATATTCCATAGTTTCTTCCCATAGACAGATTTAAATTCACAAAATGCCACGTTGCTGTGTTCTGTTACTGATTACACAAAGGAGGCAAGCACTCAACTTTCCAGCTCTAAAGCATTCACATTAATGCATTTTGCTACTGACAGGTCTAGCTTGGAATAGATTCTTAGGCTGAAGGAGTGATTATAGAAGACCAGATTTCTTAAAACAGGTAATGAAAAAGAAAGTTGTTATTTGCTTAGCTGAATTATTCTTTTTCATCATGAGTGCTTTACATAATTAAACAGCATGGGCTTGAAGTTACTTTACACTAAGTGAGACTCGTGTTTTCTCTTTTAATTGGTTAATATGATAAATTAGAAGAAGAAATAAAAAATGTTAAAAATCAGGCAATATAAATTTGTAACAATAATAAGAATATGTTTTGAAAGACATGAATAGCCTGAACATTTTATTAAATTACAGTTTCTCATAGTGAGAAACTGAACTGAAAGATACAGATCATTTGTTTCCATTAATAGTTTGTTCTTCTTAGAGAGCCCTGGGATCACACCTTAAAGCAGGGTATTAGTATTCACATTTTAAATAATATCTTGGGCTGTTGCTAATAAGCCACATTTCAAATAAACATATCAGTTACTGAGAGTCCATGTTGTTAATAAGCCACATTTAAAATAAAGGTATCAGTTACTGAGAGTTTAACAAAAACAGATTCCTTTTTCTTTTTCACTCTATAATCACTCATGCTTCTATCCATATTTATAGACTGCCCACAGGCTCAATGTTGTCCCTAAGCCTGTTTTGTTTGGTCCACATTATGTCTACAATTTTGGAGTTATTTTTCTCTCCAACAAGTAACAGGCAATCTCCAGTTTATCATGGTCCCTCACCTCCCTCAAGATTAATCCAAATCTCATTTGACTAGTTTCTGTAATATGTAAAAAATGAAGAGAAGGGCTAGAATAGCAAGTGAGAGGGTGTGGCAATCTTCATATGATGTTTCCAAAGCTGAGAAAGGCATGTGCCTTTATTTTAATCACAGGAGAACAGGGAGTGAGCCACTTGACCTGAATGGGAACTGAACAGAATGAGAATTGGTCTAGTACCTAACAATATAGATTGGTGTACTAGTGAAGTAGTCAGTGGTTGTTGGGTTTAGGAATAAGTGAGTAAGGAATAGAAAGCATGAATGGAAAAACAGCATATGCAAAAGTCCTGGGGTGATAGAGAAATGCTGAGATTGGCATAGCTAAAAAAAAAAAAATAAGAAGAAAAAGACTGTAGCCTGTATGCAGAGACTGTAGGGGAATCTGGTGAGAAAAAACGCTGGAGCAATGGGTAGGAGAGTAAGATGGAGTAACTACAGCATAAGCAAAACTTGCCTCCTAAGTATTGTTAGTAAATAAATATTTATATCAACCCAGCATTTATATTTGCATTTTAAAATCATTATGGAAAGTTTCCAAGGGTACAACAGTAGACAGAATAGTACCTATAATGAATCTCTGTGTACCCTTCACCCAGCTGTAACATAATTTTGCTTCATCCAGATTGATCTTCTTTTTCCCCTCATATTGTTTTGAAGAAAAACCTTAGAAATCCTGTGATCTCATCTATAAGATATTTGTCTTTACGGTAACTTCCTACTGTTGTGGAAAAAAAAGTTTAAAACTAAATGTAAAGGTGGAGTGTGGTGGTTCTCACCAGCGATCTGGAAAAGCATGAGGATTTCCAAATGGGCTTTTCCTCTACAGCTCAGCACCCCGGATTCTCTCATTGGTCCAGGTAAAAGGAGGAAAGGTTCCTTTCCCTCTAGACAACACTGGCAGCAGCTTCCACTGCTACTCACCTAAGGATCTCAGATCTTTGTTTCAGACAGAGTTTTACCTGCTATGAATGGAGATGTACTTCTTGTAATGAAAGGAGAATCCTTGGGTCTTCAGCTCTGTGCCCCTTGGTTTCCTGGATTTAATTCCAAACTCTGTGCTTTCACATACCAGTAATTTTGTTTACAGTTTTCTGCCTAGGATGGTCTAATCTTTTTTTAAAAAAAAAAAAAAAAACAAAATTAATACAGAATAGAAACAGAAATAGTAATGAGTCAGTTTACACTTTAAGAAATGTTTACTTTCCACTTAAAAAACGACATTAATTTTACATGGTCCTGTTTGTTCATTTAGCGGAGACTTACTATAGACTGGAGCTTGGTAAGTACTTTAGCTTAAAATCCAAAGGCTGTTTTAAGAATGAACACACTGGCTGGGCACGGTGGCTCAGGCCTGTAATCCCAGTACTTTGGGAGGCCGAGGTGGGTGGATCACCTGAGGTCAGGAGTTCAAGACCAACCTGACCAATATGGTGAAACCCCATCTCTAGTAAAATTACAAAAATTCGCCAAGTGTGGTGGCGTGCACCTGTAGTCCTAGCTACTTGGGAATGTGAGGCAGGAGAATCGCTTGAACACCTGGAGGTGGAGGCTGCAGTGAACCGAGATCCTGTCAATGTACTGCAGCCTGGGTGACAGAGCAAGACTCAGTCTCAAAAAACAAAAACAAAACAAAACAAAAGAATGAACAGACTAAGTCATGTAAGTGATGAAGGCTGGGAGTCACAAGAGAGCATTCAAGTTTTAAATAATATTCTGGGCCTTTCCAAAGTATGAATTGTACCTATAAAAAAAGGATAAGCTTAGGTACCATAATTCTTATTAAGAAAAAAAATTTTCCCGCTATGAGACAAATAAAACTACATGGTATAATCAAGTACTGCAAATCACTTAAATAGGCACCAAAAGTCCTGGCATTTTTGGTTGATAAAATTTCTTCCTAAAAAAGTCTTTTACTTTGCCCAAAATGTTATTATTTTAATTTCATAAGTAGATTAATAGTTTCAACATACATCAAATTAGACAAGACCTTTTGAAAAATTGCATATTAATTAGAGACAGAGTAGTTGTCCTAAGAAGAATTTTAAATCACAAGATAATTTTAAATTATAAAACAGAGTTTTCTAGTTCTTATTTGAATACCAAAAATGAAAAAGACCATAAAATGCACTAATTAATTAATTGGAAAATATTGTTTTTAAGCCATAAAATAATTCATTTTTTAGGAATTTTGCAAGATAAGCTTGAGAGAAATTAACTTTCAAAAAATTTCTTTGAAATATGCCATCCAGTATGTTAGCCACTAGCCTTATGTAGCTATTTGAATTTAAATTTATTAACATTAATAAAATAAAAAACTCAAGACCTCAGTCTCAATAGACACATGTGGCTAGTGGTTATCATACTGGACAGTACATATACAGAGTATTTTTATCATCACACAACATTCTGTTGAATAATGTTGCTTTAGAAGACACAGCTGGTGGTGGTGGGTGTCAATTCCCGTTTCCTGAATGGGGAAGTGCCTGGTCTGCTGCCTGGTCAGAGAGGGGCAACGTGGGGGGCAGGCCACCATCTCTCCAGCCACAGCTGGGATAGGAGACCTCCTTTCTTCTCCCCTCACTTTTCCCATCCCTTTCTTAAAAACCGCACCTCATTACTTGCCCCCTTTGCCATCAGTTCCCACCAAGGAAAAGAAGAATTGCTGGAAACTCACCCCCCACAGAGCCCAGGTCCTGCCGCCCAGCCCTCCCACAGCCACTCCCAGTAGCTAATCCTTTCTCCGTTACTCTCTCCTAGAATTCTGGCTAATGGGATGAGCCTCCAACCGCCTCTTGAAAAAGTAAACATCCTTTTGTGAGACCCCTCCCGAACCCGACCTCCACATCAACATATCTCGTCGTGCATCTGGCCCTTTCTCAGAGTCTATCCAGCCCTCTTGCTTCAAACCAGTTTACCCCATGCCCCCAGTCACTTAGGACCAACCCCTCCAGGTTCATGGCCCCCGCTGGCCTCCCCCAGTATCGCGGCTACTTCCCTAACACCACCTCCAGCCCCCTTTGCCCTTCCCTGTGTCTGCCCGTTTTCTTTCCCTTCCACTCTCCCTAGCTGTGGGCTAAGCTGAAGACAGGGGCAGAGAGACTGGAGAGATGGTAGGCGTGCCTGAGATATTGGGGTGCTCCCCTGGATGGTACTCTGGGGGGGTCTTGGAAGTGAAAATTTGAATTGTTAGGTTTTGGGGTTCCTGGAGGGGGCAAGATAGCAGGTAGTGGCTGCAGGGCTGTCATGGTACAATTTTGGGGCATTCTATACTACACTTCAGGGAAAAGGACCTGAAGTCTTAAGAGGCTGTGGGGAGACCCCAGATCTGACCCATGCTCCCATCGGCCCCCTCCCAGGTTTCCTGTGGCCAGGCAGAAAGCAGCGAGCCCAATGCTGAGGACAGGACGTCCAAAGATTACTACTTAGACTCCTATGCCCATTTCGGCATCCAGAGGTGAGTGCGGACAGCCCACGGGCCGGCGAACCTTAAGGGGGTTAAATATTGGGGAGGGGGCGGAACCTAATTTCCCACGCATGCGCAATGCATCCTCCGGCAGCAGGCCGCTCCTGTGTCCCTCTGCTGCGCACCCACGTCGCCTCGCCGAGCCTTTGCCTTGGAGACCGAGGTTAATCTCAAGCTCTGCAGGGGCCCCTCTCCGAAGGCTAGGGTGGGAGCGCCCATGAGTGCCTGGGGCCTTAGCCTCGGGTCAGGCAGGGCCCGCTGGTATCTGCCGCCCTCTAGAGACCGGTGGTGCAACTGCGCCCCGGCCTCTCCCGGCCTGACAGCTTCTGGACCCTTGTGACGAAAACACGGAGAGCCGGGCGCGGTGGCTCAAGCCTGTAATCCCAGCACTTTGGGAGGCCGAGACGGGCGGATCACGAGGTCAGGAGATCAAGACCATCCTGGCTAACATGGTGAAACCCCGTCTCTACTAAAAATACAAAAAACTAGCCGGGCGACCTGGCGGGCGCCTGTAGTCCCAGCTACTCGGGAGGCTGAGGCAGGAGAATGGCGTGAACCCGGGAGGCGGAGCTTGCAGTGAGCTGAGATCCGGCCACTGCACTCCAGCCTGGGCGACAGAGCAAGACTCCGTCTCAAAAAAAAAAAAAAAAAAAAAAAAAAAGAAAACACGGAGATCCCAGAATGCGGCTGGGGTGGCGTACTAAGGAATTTTCTTCTTCCCCTGAGGCCACTTTCATAAAATCGTGGCAAAATATACACAAATTACCATTTTTTATTTTTAGAGACAGGGTCTCCTTCTGTCACCCAGGCTGGAGTGTAGTGGTGCAGTCACCAGTCCCTGCAGCCTTGACCTCCCAGGCTCAGGTGATCTTCCCACCTTTCCCTCTGGAATGGCCGGGAATCACAGGCGCGCACCACCAAACCCGGCTAATTTTCTTATTTTTTATAGAGGTAGAGTCTTGCTTGGTTGCCCAGGCTGGTCTTAAGCTCCTGGGCTCAAACTATCCTCTCGCCTTGGCCTCCTGAAGTGCTGGGATTACAGGCGTGAGCCACCGCCCCTGACCTGAGGACTTTTAAAAGCCAGGGTTCGCTGGTTCTTAGGTAGCAATGGTAGCATCTGGCTTAGAAGAGAGTTTAGTCCATCTAGTCTGCTTTTACAAATAGGGAAACTGAGGTGCACGGAAGGAAGTGAGAGGGCCTAGAGCTGTCCCTGGCCGTTCCAGCTGTCAGGACACCCTGTTCTCCAGCTGAGGATGTAGGGCCCTCACGACGTCTTTGTGCTGCTCTTCCCCCACCAGATGCTGAAGGACGAGGTTCGCACCCTCACATAGCAACTCCGTGTTTCACAACCAGCACCTCTTCAAGGACAAGGTGGTGCTGGATGTGGGCTCAGGCAGGGGCATCCTCTGCACGTTCGCTGCCGAGGCTGAAGGGTCATCAGGGTGAGTCTCCAGTGTGGCCAAGGGGGCCCGAGCCTGGGGACAGAGAGGGGGCCCATCGGGGCTCAGGGACTGGATGAAGGAGGATGGGGGCTGAGGATGGAACTGGGGGGGGTCTCACCCTTCCTTCTTCCTGGGCCCTCAGATCGAGTATTCCGGTATCTCTGATTATTCAGTGACGATCGTCAAAGCCAACAAGTTAGACCACAGTGAGCTCAGAAAGAGGATGGGTTTGTGGGAGTGGAGTGGGGAAATGCCCTGCTTCCCCAGGGCCTCCCCAAAGAGTTGTGGGGTCTACAGATGGGCCACAGACTCAGCAGCTCCTCTCCCATGGTCTTTTGGGCTGCCAGCAGCCTGAGAATCTGAGTGTAAAAGCCCTAAGCTTAGCACCTCAGTCTTAAAGTTAGGGTAAGAACCACTCTCTACTTTCTTGAATGAGTAACAGAGTCCCATGGTTGGCGGCTGAGGGCCCACAATGAGAAGTCTCCCCTCTGATTCCCAGATGCCCTCCTCTAGTTTGACCAACACTAACTTCCAGAAAAGTCTGCACCTACAAGCACATATATGAGTAAATGCGTTTACATTTATGTGCATAATTTTCATGCCAGTAGCATTTCGTACCAGGCTCTTCCCTTGGCTTCTTTCCTCTGCGTATTGTGTAGTTTGACACTTTCCAGGATGTTGAGGCATTGCACTCTTTCCACTAACACCATCATAGTACGTCCCCCAGCTTTTTAAACCAGTCTTCTGTTGATGGGCGTTTAAGCTGCTCTGAGATTTTCTTTCTTTTCTTTTTTTTTTTTTTTTTTTTTTTTTTAGACAGGGTCTGGTTCTGTTGCCCAGGCCGGAGTGCAGTGAATGGTGCAATGATGGCTCACTGCAATCTCTCTCAGCCTCCTGAGTAGCTGGGACTACAGGCATGCACCACCATACCTGACTTTTTTTTTTTTTTTTGTAGAGGCAAGGTTTTGCCATGTGGCCCAGGCTGGTCTTGAACTTCTGGGCTCAAGCAGCCATCCTCCCACCTTGGTCTTCCAAAGTGCCGGGATTAAACGCATGAGCCACTGCACCCAGCCTGCTCTGAGATTTTCATCCCCTGCACATAATGTCATTTCATACACAAACTAATATATTTGTGAGGTCAATTTATACAAGCAGATTGCTTGGGCAAAAGGTTAGTGGCCGGAGCAACTGGCCATGCCCACTCTCTCACTTTTATGTTACTTAGGGTCTAGCACGTCCGCTAGGAGGTCCTTGATGCAAGACATGTCAAAGCCATACAAGATCTCCCGCCCTCGGGAGGCAGGCAGGGAGGGTTGAAACCAAAGACAGAACATCCCCGGGACCTGGTGCAGGACTTTGGAAGGCAGAGTGTTGGCCTGAGGTCTCAGAGCCTGACCTGTCAGCTAGAGGTGGTGCTAGAGGCACAGAAAAGCCACTTTGTCCTTTAAGTATCTTCATGAGCTCTGCCTTGTGACAGCCATGCTTTGTGCTTGGCGCCCAGGCTCCAGAAACGGTGGTGAGCAAGGCAGGCTGGCCCTGCCCCAGGGGGACATCTTCTGGAGGACACACCTAAGCCAGCAGCTCAAGGCCTGCAGCCTGTGCACTGGAAGGCAGGACTCCAGGGTGATGAGCCGGTGCACAAGAAGACAGACCACTGCAAAAGAGCATGGGGACAGGCTGGACTCAGAGATGTGCCTGTGGTCCAAGCTACTTGGGAGGCTGAGGTGGGAGGATCGCTTGAGCCTGGGAGTTCAAGTCTCCAGTGAGCTGTGATCCCACCACTGCACTACAGTTTGGGCAATGGTGTTTGTTTTTTTCTCTTTTTTTCTTCAGAGACCCGTTTTTTTTTTTTTTTTTTTTAAGTATGGTGATAGCGAGTCTTTATTGAGCTGGAGCTGGGGGATGGGGTTTGGTATGGGGGGGCAGAGGAAGTCTTTGAGGAGGAGAGGAAGTTGTTGAGTGGCAGAGGAGAGGAGGCTGGAAGGGCAGGCACCCCACCCAAGCCACCCTCCTGAAAGCAGGTGGGAAGCTGGCGCAGGGTTTTAGGTCAGCGTTTGCGTCAACATTTGAGGTCATCACATTGGCAGACTTGTCAAGAAGGGGTCAGGAAGAGGACAAAGCAGGGCCCCTGCATTTGAGTGAAATTTGGCCAGGTGGGGGGGTGGGGCGGGAGTGGTCACTGGACAGAGTTAGAGTGGAGCTCCCAGATTTGGGTGTGAGAAAGAAGGGAACAAGGAATACAGGTTTGAATCTAGCGCGGTTTGTTGGGAGCCAGACAGGCAGGATGAGAAATGAATGAGGAGCCGAGGCCAGGCACCAGTGAGTGAGGACCAGCAGGAGGGGGACAGCAAGGTCATGGGCCCTCCAGGAGCTGGGGAGGGTCGGGAGGAGAAAATGAAGTGGGGTGGAGATACATCCAGAGCTTTCCCTCTCCTGTCCTGCAGGAGGTGGACATCTATACTGTCAAGGTGGGAGACCGGATGTTCACCTCCCGCTTCTGTCTGCAGGTGAAGCAGAATGACTAGGTGCACGCCCTGGTGGCCTACTTCAATATCCAGTTATAGAACTGATAACAGGTGAGCTTTCTTGGGGGTCATGTCCTCCACCAGAGATTTCAATGGAATGATCCCATTTAGCCCCCACTACAAGCTCATGGGGGTCTGTTATTATCCTTGTCTTGTGCGGGTGGAAAGTCTCCATTGTGCAGAGTGTTGAAATCAGAATTTGTACATGAAACCACAGTCCTGAATCATTCATATCCCAGGACCCTCTTCCCTTTCTCTGTCTCTGCCCTCACTCTTCACTCTCTCTGGGTCTCTAACCCCCATCTTGTGCCCTGAGCCTCCTCAGTCTTTGTCTTTCCTCCTCCTTCTAGGACTCTGTCCCCCCTCATTCCTGTGCCCCTCTGTCTGGGTCTCTGTACTCTCCTCTGGGTGCCTGTTGCCCTCTGCTCTCTGGTTCCTTGCCAACCCGTCTCTGATCTCCCTGGACTAATGCAGATGTTGCTGTATGGCCGGGATGCCTCTCCTCCTCACAGGGCTCTGCCACATTTCCCTTCCAGAAGGGCATCCTGGCCATTTCACCCATGGACTTGAACTTGCCCGAGGACTGAGATCTTCCTCAGAAGCTGCTACAAGATTGGACCTCATGTTGCTGCCCTCTTTGTGTACTTTTCCAAGCCTTCCTATTCTACTCAAGGCTGTGAGGTGATGGTTGTCCTTCCAATTTTTGTCAAAAATAAATTGTTTAAAAACTGTCATGTTAAAAAAATTACAAAGTATTCAGTTGTCTGTTCTTTCACTAGAGAACTAAAGTTCTAAGTAGAGAAGATTTGGTTCAGAGATCTCTGTGGTTTACAAATTGAAGAAGGATATTTACTTGGAGCACCTACAAGGGCCTGTTACCTGGACATGTAACATATTTGAGGATATCTGTAAATATGATTCCAGCAACTTGCGTTTTTTTCTCCTATTGTGCAGTCTGGTTATTCCAGCTACTCATGTGTTGACGGTCATGGAGTCTTTCCAGCGAGTTGCAGAGAAAGGTATAGTCTAACTTCACCTGTGTCTAGGACACCACCATCTTCTTGCTTTTCTCCTCCTATTGCTCTTTTTGAGTCTATTTTGCTGATTTCTCATCTACCTATAGACAGTTGTTTGTCACACACACACACCCAACTTTTTTTTTTGAGACAGGGTCTTGCTCTGTTGCCTAGGCTGAAATACAGTGTTGCTACCATTACTTACTACAGCCTTGACCTCCTAGGCGCAAATGATCCTCCCGCATCAGCCTCTCTAGTAGCTAGGAATAAAGGCGTGTACCACTACATCTAACTAATTTAAAAAAAATTGTAGACATGTGGTCTTGTAACCTTTGTTTTCCCAAAGGTTACTGAACTGCTGCCTAAGCCTATGTACCTTGATTTTAAAAAGGCCTCTGCTTGAGACTTAGAGAGGTTTAGTGGCATCTACTGTCATCTTGTGTCTTAAAATATCTTGAGTTTGGCATAGAAAATGATGAAAGGAGATTAAATTTTTTAATTTAAAAGAACAACACTAATTTGGAAGGATGAGAAGCAGAATGCCTTTCCTTTGATTTTTTTTTTCTGTCATCGGATTCTATTCACATCAAGTGGACAAGAATTGAAAGTAAATGAGTTGATAAACAACTAGATTCAAATTAGAAGCAACTTTGTTGCTTGGGGTTCTATACAGAGCTGTCAGACAGAGGCAGCCCACTAGGGCTGCACCATATACCACCCCACCCTCTGAAGCCATCCTTGCAAAATGTTTAATTAAAAAATTCTCATTTTATAATGGTTTGATATTTTTAAAAGCATACATTTAGAAAACTATATATCCCTCAAACATAAAATCTACCTACTAAAGTTTGATAAAACGTGAAAACTAAATCCATAAACCAGAACAGAGGAATGAGCATTTCAAAATGCTTTTGAAGAGTGTTCATAGTTTGATAACATGACAGTTTAAAAGTAAGATCCTTTTTTCTTTTTTTAAATTGCATAATTCATTGATACAAATTGTCAAATTTTAAATATTTTAAAGAGGTGAGCTACTAATCATTTGAACATATTGCTATCAGTGGCATAGTAGCTGTTTTCATGAAGTTGAACATATACTAATAAGCAGAAATTAGCTCTATTATAATCCTGAAAGTCTGAATTTATTGAAAGTAAGGTTTGCTAAAGAAACCTTTGTTCTAATGAAAACACTACACAACTTTACTAAAAAGCAACAACCATATTAAGCTGTCTTGTGACCTATCTTTTCTATAAAACTGTCCAACACAAGCATTACATGCCCTTTTTGAGCTATATGGCCTTTCCTACAGTTATAGTAGTTAAAATACATTAAAATGTTTAAACTATCTTTAAGAAACATGTACATTTTATTCAGCCTACCAACAGAATAAAGACTGCTTCATAGGATCTCTGAGCTCCTTTTGAAGTGCTATAATTTCCATCAACACTTAGGGTGCAAATTATTGTACCCTATTAATGCTAATTGTAGATTAGGAAGTATACGGGAAATAATAAAAATTAAAATAATATAATATTAATAAAATATATGACGCCTCCAATATAAAACAAAAAGATACATACTCAAAGAAACCCATTTTTTTCATTAATTAAAGCTTCAATTAAATAAATCTTTCAAAGTAACTAATGAAAGGTTTTCTTTTCTTTCTTTTTTTTTTTTGAGACGGAGTCTTGCTCTGTCGCCCAGGCTGGAGTGCAGTGGCGCGATCTCCGCTCACTGCAAGCTCCGCCTCCCGAGTTTACGCCATTCTCCTGCCTCAGCCTCCGGAGTAGCTGGGAATACAGGCGCCCGCCACCTCGCCCGGCTAGTTTTTTGTATTTTTTAGTAGAGATGGGGTTTCACCATGTTAGCCAGGATGGTCTGGATCTCCCGACCTCGTGATCCGCCCGTCTCGGCCTCCCAAAGTGCTGGGATTACAGGCTTGAGCCACCGTGCCCGGCCTGAAAGGTTTTCTTGATTTCATGTAACTTGATATAGAGAAGTTGAAATGTATCTTGAAAGACAATTTGACAATGGCAAATTAGAAACACACTAATAAAATACAATCAGAAACTTTAATCCCCCTAAATCCTCCCCATTCACTGTAACAAATACCTAGCACAGTAGCAAATCACAGCATAATCCTTGGGAAATGTTTTACAATTTAATTTTGAAAATACATGTTATAGCAATATGTCAAGTCTAAGGTTAACACAAAATACTTTTTTCAGTAGCCCAATATTTTAAAAGTACAAGATTTCATATTAATCATGTTAAATTTCTTGTTGACAATATATGCAAAGCTAGCACAGCCTTTTTTAAAGACAATAAAACTTTAACTGTGTGTAGAATCTTGCTATAGAGGTAGCTATTAAAACTACACCAGGGCCGGGCGCGGTGGCTCAAGCCTGTAATCCCCGCACTTTGGGAGGCCGAGACGGGCGGATCACGAGGTCAGGAGATCGAGACCATCCTGGCTAACACGGTGAAACCCCGTCTCTACTAAAAAAAATACAAAAAAAAAAAAAAAAAAAAAAAAAAAAAAAAACTAGCCGGGCGAAGTGGTGGGCGCCTGTACTCCCAGCTACTCCGGAGGCTGAGGCAGGAGAATAGCGTGAACCCGGGAGGCGGAGCTTGCAGTGAGCCAAGATCGCGCCACTGCACTCCAGCCTGGGCGACAGAGCGAGACTCCGTCTCAAAAAAAAAAAAAAAAAAAAAAAAAACCACACCGGACAGAATTCTAAAATTGCTGTAACATTTTACCCCATATGCAATAAACGTTTTCCAGAAACATTGTGGTGTTCTAAGGCTGAATCAGTTGGCTCCCAGGGCTGAGTGGCAATAGGAAAGTATGTTTTATTATGAATGTCATGGAGACCGTGTTAAAACTCAAGAGTCACAGGCAGTCAGCAGCAAAGGGTCAATAATGCTCCCAGACACACCGTGTAATCAACAAGGCCCAAGGTTTTTTCAGCACTGCACACAGCTGAAGGGTAAATTAATATAGCCAGGGAAGGACACTGCCCAGCTCCATTTCCCACAGTACACTATGGCTGCTCTAGGGAAAACACCCCCAAAATGAAAATAAAGCAAACTGGTTGTGCAATTGGAAACCAACTAACTTTTTAATGCAATCACAAATTCATCCTTCAAAGAGGCTTCCAAAAAAAATCCAAACAGTATTCAATATAAAGTCTGCCTAAAAACGAAACCACAAGAAGGTTTCATTTTAAAAGTGCTGCATAAGGCCAGGTGTGGTGGGTGGCGCAGGCCTGTAATCCCAGCACTTTGGGAGGTCGAGGCTGGTGGATCACCTGAGGTCAGAAGTTTGAGACCAGCCTAACATGGTGAAACCCCGTCTCTACTAAATACCAAAAATTAGCCAGATGTGGTGGTGGGTGACTGTAATCCCAGCTACTTGGGAGGCTGAGGCAGAAGAATTGCTTGAACCTGTGAGGCGGAGGTTGTGGTGAAGTGAGATCTCACTACTGCACTACAGCTTGGGCAACAAGAGCGAAACTGTCTCAAAAAAAAAAAGTGCTGCATAAATAGGAATTAAGACATAATTACTTAGGTATAGAAAGGACAAACATGGTCTTATGAAGCATTTCAGTTTTTTAAATTTAATTATTTATTTTTATTATTTTATTTTATTTTTGAGATGGACTTTCGCTGTTGTTGCCCAGGCTGGAATGCAATGGAGCAAATTCTGCTCACTGCAACCTCTGCCTCCCGGGTTCAAGCGATTCTCCTGCCTCAGCCTCTAGAGTAGCTGGGATTACAGGCATGTGCTACCAAGCCTGGCAAATTTTGTATTTTTAGTAGAGGTGGGGTTTCTGCATGTTGGTCAGGCTGGTCTCAAACTCCTGACCTCAGGTGATCCTCCCACCTCAGCCTCCCAAAGTGCTGGGATTACAGGTGTGAGCCACTGTGCCAGGCCTCATTTTTTATAATCTTAAAGTTTAACCAAAATTTTTGTGAGTAAAATATTTTAGTTTGGGAGATTTTACTGTTAACCTTGGGGTATAGTATTGCTAGTGCTCAAACAGATTATTCTTACATTTATAATTAAAAGAGTAAATGAGGGTCGGGTGTGGTGACTAAGCCTGTAATCCCAGCACTTTGGGAGGCTGAGTGGATCATGAGGTCAGGAGTTCAAAACCAGCCTAGCCAACATAGTGGAACCTTGTCTCTACTAAAAACACAAAAATTAGCCAGGTATGGTGGCACGCGCCTGTAGTCCTAGCTACTTATGAGGCTGAGACAGGAGAATTGCTTGAACCCGGGAGGCGGAGGTGGTGGTGAGCCAAGATGGCGCCAGTGCTCTCCAGCCTGGGCAACAGAGCAAGACTCCATCTCAAAAAAGAAAAAATAAAAATAACAGAGTAAATGAGAAATCAAAAACTACTACATTTTAGAAAGTGTGAATTACATTTGAATGACTTTGTTTCCAAAAAAGGAACACAACATTTAAATGTTTTCTGTTGGTTCTGAGGACAACATTTTGTCAACAGTTTTTGTATCCAACACTGTGATAAATATATGATGTTAATATTTTACATTTTTCAGTAAAAGTCTATGGGTAGGAATATGTTGATGTATTATTTCTCAAGAAAAAGGTGATTCATGACATCCATCATTTTGTTAATCATTAGGTATTATTTCTAAGTTACTATGTAAAGCCATCTTTCTTGAAACATGAAGAAAAGGTGCTGGAAGAAAAAAGGATAGTGAAAAATTTTAAGGTCTATTTCTTAATTTTTACAATTCAGGTTTTTTATTTTCAAGCAGATAAAATAATATCTTTAAGCATTAAAACATGCCCTAGCTCAAGATGGAGATAACTGTAAACATTCCTCCAACATGTCAAGGGAAGAGTTGCAGTATGTTCCTATTGTTGTAATATCAAAATAATATTAAAAAAGAAACACACTACAATTGTGTAAAATGGCATGTAAAAGAATTTAAGAAACAAATCACTGCCCTTTTATAACATTTTAATTGTATTTTAAAGAAATGTTCTCTATTCATTCTAGTGATGAGGCCATCTTGTTTTTCTTTTATTTAGTGACAATTATTTATAGGTATTGAGGAAAACAGTTCTATATTGTTTAGTAAGGTGCTACCATAAGAATACTCCAAAATTATCATTATTCTGGGGACATGATTTTTGACTAATAAGAATATGAATTAAAAAATAATTCCTGAGGCCAGGCGCGGTGGTTCAAGCCTGTAATCCCAGCACTTTGGGAGGCCGAGACGGGCGGATCACGAGGTCAGGAGATCGTAGACCATCCTGGCTAACACGGTGAAACCCCGTCTCTACTAAAAAATACAAAAAAACTAGCCGGACGTGGTGGCGGCGCCTGTATTCCCAGCTACTCGGGAGGCTGAGGCAGGAGAATGGCGTAAACCCGGGAGGCGGAGCTTGCAGTGAGCTGAGATCCGGCCACTGCACTCCAGCCTGGGCGACAGAGCGAGACTCTGTCTCAAAAAAAAAAAAAAAAAAAAAAAAAAGAAATTCCTTTCTCGATGGTTATTTTTTACTATTAGAAAACTGACATGGATGGCCGGGTGTGGTGGCTCACGCCTGTAACCCCAGCACTTTGGGATGTCAAAGCGAGCAGATCACCTGAGGTCAGGAGTTGGAGACTAGCCTGACCAACATGGTGAAACTCTGTCTTTACTAAAAATACAAAAAAAATTAGCCGGGCATGCTAGCAGGCCCCTGTAATCCCAGCTACTTGGGAGGCTAAAGCAGGAGAATCGCTTGAATCCGGGAGTTCCGGAGGTTGTAGTGAGCGGAGATCGCCGCCACTGCACTAATCTGGGTGACAGAGCGAGACTCAGTCTCAAAATAAATACATTAATTAATTAAAATGAAAATAAAAAAGTTTGGCTACTTGAAATTTTGAAATTTACATTTGGCTCACATTTTATTTCAGAGGATTGCTTCATTTTTAAAATCTCAGGCTGCCTGTTCAAAGGACCAGAAGCCAGGAAGTTCATAAAATCTGAAATTTTAAAATAATCGTTATTATATTCTTTTCATTTGCGAATAGCCATATAATATGTTATTTATAAATGCACGTCACCTTGTACACAAGGTTAAATGCAAATACACTCCCGATTGGTCCTAGCTCAGCTCAGGGAGGAAGCCCTGCCCGAAAAGGTTGCAGCCCAGGCTGTCACTCTTTCTTCATTCAGCACAGTGTCTGGTCAAATCTTCTGTCACTCAGGGACTGAAGGGGCGGGCTTTAAGCGTTATCCAGTCAGAGACTCTAAACTAGGGAACCGTCCAGTAAGACACGCTCCTGGAAAGTACAGGACGGCTTCCGGGATTTGGCTGGTCTTTTGTCTCTTCCTGCAGCCAGAGCTCCTGGTCCCGTCTTCACTGCTCTGTGTCCTCCGCTTCTGGAGGCCCAGTCTGTGTGGCCCGGTGACCTGCAAGTTTTGGGAGATCCACAGCTAAGACGCCAGGACCCACTAGGAAACCCAGAAATGGTGAGAGTGCCGGGTCCGACATCTCCAGAGAGGGGGAAGGGGCTGATTGAAAGCTGTCGGAAGTGGCTGTAGCGGGACTGAGGCCTCCCATCTGTCAGCTCCAAAATCTGAGGCGCCTTGGTGCAGCTCGGCCCTCAGTCCCCTTCAGCCGTAAGATGGCGGCTGGGCGGACAGGCGGGACCCCGGGCGTCCTGTCTCTTCCCTTCTGTGTGACTGTGCCCGGCCTGGAGCCCTCTCTGGGCTGCGCTGCACTCACCGCGCCGCGTCTCTACCCGATTGTGCGGGGACCACGGGAGGGTAGTCAGGGGAGAATCCTGACTCGGGGTGCGGGGTTCATGAATCGGAAGAGCTTTTCGTCCCTCTTTTCTCTTATGAAAAATTTATGGTAGTTACCGCAAACGTTAAATAATTTATTGAAATAGTAGTTCAAAAATTGTAGAGCACCCTAAGAGAAGACTTTTATAAGGTGCATGACGAAAAAACCCACATTCATTAATCGGTTACGTACAGTTAGGTTGGTTGGTTTTTTGAGATGGAGTCTCGCTCTGTCGCCCAGGCTGGAGTGCAGTGGCGCGATCTCGGTTCACTGCAAGCTCTGCTCCCGGGTTCACGCCATTCTCCTGCCTCAACCTCCAGCGTAGCTGGGACTATAGGCGCCCGCCACCGCGCCCGGCTGATTTTTTGTGTTTTTAGTAGAGAGGGGTTTTCACCGTGTTAGCCAGGATGGTCTCGGTCTCCTGACCTCGTGATCCGCCCGCCTCAGCCTCCCAAAATGCTGGGATTACAGGCGTGAGCCACCGCGTCCGGCCACAGGTAGTTTCTTAATTTCCACTCTGAGCGTACAGATTTCCTGGTTATGCAATCAGAGGTTACTTGGCAGTTTATAGTTGGTTAGGTATGAATTTTGTTTCCCATAGTGTAGTAATTTACAAAAACAAAAACAAACAAACAAAAAAAAACAAAAAAGACGCACTGGAGTTAAATTTTTTTTTTAAATCAAAATCCAAAGACTAGAGTCACATCAGTTTCATCGCCTGCCACTTAAGTTATTTTCACACTCCACAGGGGAATGATTTTCCCTTCGTTTTTCAAATGCATCCCAAGCCACCTCTCAAGTCAACACTCCCACCACCCTGCATTCCTTCTTCCTAACTCTGGCTTGCAGTAAAATACTAAATTTTCAGTTCTTTTTGACATTCCCAAATGCCAGTTTCCCCTCCCTAATTCACATTATCAGCTATTTGTCCTTTACTATGCATTTTAGATACCGTGTTTTAATTAATAATTTTTTAAAAATTAAGATGGAGTCTCACTTTGTCACCCAGGCTGGAGTGCAGTTGCGCCATCTCTGCTCACTGCAGCCTTTGCCTCCCGCGTTCAAGCGATTCTCGTGCCTCAGCCTTTTGAGTAGCTGGGATTACAGGCGCGTGCCACCACACCTGGCTAATTTTTGTAGTTTTAGTAGAACCGTGGTTTCACCTTGTTAGCCAGGCTGTTCTCGAACTCATGACCTCAAGTGATCTGCCCGCCTTGGCCTCCCAAAGTGCTGTGATTACAGGCGTGAGCTACTGCTTATGGCCATGAATTACACATTTTTTGACAAAGCATTGGATGGGGCTTTTACAAAGATGTGTTTGAAAAATATTTCCCCTGAGAAGAAAGTGAAGAATAATCCCCTGACACTGTACTGTAACTCTCTTTTATCTTCTCTATGTACAGAAGTCTTATCAGAATGTTTTTGGATCAAGGTTTCCCTTTGGAAACTTTTGGGATTATTTGTTTTCAGCCACCCTTGAATTTTTCCTGGTCTTGGGTTTCAGTATTGTTTGGGGATAAACCAAGATACCCACCATGGTTATGTCTGCTAGAATGTCTAGTGAATATTGGCTCCTGGGTTATTTTCTTTCATAGGAAAACCTGAGGTATGGAGTGTAGCCTCTCAAGGAAGCAGTATTTTACTGCAAGCCAGAGTTAGGAAGAAGGAATGCAGGGTGGTGGGAGTGTTGACTTGAGAGGTGGCTTGGGATGCATTTGAACAATGAAGGGAAAATCATTCCCCTGTGGAGTGTGAAAATAACTAAGTGGCAGGCGATTAAACTGATGTGACTCTAGTCTTTGGATTTTGATTTAAAAAAAAAATTTAACTCCAGTGCGTCTTTTTTGTTTTTTTTGTTTGTTTGTTTTTGTTTTTGTAAATTACTACACTATGGGAAACAAAATTCATACATAACCAACTATAAACTGCCAAGTGACAGGAATCTCCTGGTGTACTTAGTTTTTTGAAAAGCTAACCCCTTGAGACATTAAAGCTGTCTTTACCCAACCCAGCTTCCATTTCTTGGAGACACATTGCTGGTCAGCCAATCAGATGCTGGTATTGAGGGAAAAACAAATAATTTCTGCCCCCTGGGTTTTTTTTAAGGGGACAGAAAAATAGTGAAATAAATATAGTTAAAGAAAAATAGTGAACAATTTGTGAAAGAAAAAAATGGCATCCCAAAAGTCAAAAACAACCTGACCCCAGTGAGATGGTGCAAGAACTTGGAAAGTAAAACGCATCTGGTGCACTCACTGGGCCATACATAGTGCAGTGTCTCCTGAGAGGGTGGTTATTGAGCACTTAATTGAGCAGGATGGGGTGGGAGAATCTCTTAAGTGATTGAATGGCCTTACTTGACACATGAATAAGGCACATGTGGTTTTTAATCAGCACTGCCACTCTCTAGGCTTATCACCTGTGAAAGATTTGTTCACTTCTTGAACCTCAGTTTTTAATTGTTTCTTTAATCTAATATATAGTTTTTAAACATTTTTTTTTAAAATTATACTTTAAGTTCTAGGGTTACATGTGCACAACGTGCAGGTTTGTTACATATGTATACATGTGCCATGTTGGTGTGCTGCACCCATCAACTTGTCAGCACCCATCTTTTACATCAGGTATAACTCCCAATGCCATCTCTCCTCCCTCTCCCCTCCCCATAAGAGGCCCCGGTGTGTGATGTTCCCCTTCCCGTGTCCAAGTGATCTCATTGTTCAGTTCCCACTTATGAGTGAGAACATGTGGTGCTTGGTTTACTGTTCTTGCGATAGTTTGCTGAGAATGATGGTTTCCAGCTGCATCCACGTCCCTACAAAGGACACGAACTCATCCTTTTTTATGGCTGCATAGTATTCCATGGTGTATATGTGCCACATTTTCTTAATCCAGTCTGTCACTGATGGACATTTGGGTTGATTCCAAGTCATTGTTATTGTGAATAGTGCCACAATAAACATATGTGTGCATGTGTCTTTATAGCAGCATGATTTATGATCCTTTGGGTATATACCCAGTAATGGGATGGCTGGGTCATATGGTATATCTAGTTCTATATCCTTGAGGAATCGCCATACTGTTTTCCACAATGGTTGAACTAGTTTACAGTCCCACCAACAGTGTAAAAGTGTTCCTATTTCTCCACATCCTCTCCAGCACCTGTTGTTTCCTGACTTTTTAATGATTGCCATTCTAACTGGTGTGAGATGGTATCTCATTGTAGTTTTGATTTGGTTTGATTTGACTCTTTATCCAGTTTGCCAGTCTGTGTCTTTTAATTGGACCATTTAGTCCATTTACATTTAAGGTTAATATTGTTATGTGTGAACTTGATCCTGTCATTGTGATATTAGCTGGTTATTTTGCTTGTTAGTTGATGCAGTTTCTTCCTAGCATTGATGGTCTTTACATTTTGGCATGTTTTTGCAATGGCTAGTACCAGTTGTTCCTTTCCATGTTTAGTGTTTCCTTCAGGGTCTCTTGTAGGGCAGGCCTGGTGATGACAAAATCTCTAAGCATTTGCTTGCCTGTAAAGGATTTTATTTCTTCTTCACTGATGAAACTTAGTTTGGCTGGATGTGAAATTCTGGGTTGAAAATTCTTTTCTTTAAGAATGTTGAATATTGGCCCCCACCCTCTTCTGGCTTGGAGAGTTTCTGCCGAGAGATCTGCTGTTCGTCTGATGGGCTTCCCTTTGTGGGTAACCGACCTTTCTCTCTGGCTGCCCTTAACATTTTTTCCTTCATTTCAACTTTGGTGAATCTGACAATTATGTGTCTTGGAGTTGCTCTTCTCGAGGAGTATCTTTGTGGCATTCTCTGTATTTCCTGAATTTGAATGTTGGCCTGCCTTACCAGGTTTGGGAAGTTCTCCTGGATGATATCCTGAAGAGTGTTTTCCAACTTGGTTCCATTTTCCCCATCACTTTCAGGCACACCAATCAGATGTAGATTTGGTCTTTTCACGTAATCCCATATTTCTTGGAGGCTTTGTGCATTTCTTTTTCTTCTTTTTTCTCTAGACTTGTCTTCTTGCTTCATTTCATTCACTTGATCTTCAATCATTGATACTTTCTTCCAGTTGATCGAGTTGGTTACTGAAGCTTGTGCATTTGTCACGTATTTCTCGTGTCATGGTTTTTATCCCTATCAGTTGGTTTATGGCCTTCTCTGCATTGATTATTCTAGTTATCCATGCTTCCATTATTTTTTCAAGATTTTTAGTTTCTTTGTTGGGTATGTAGTTCCTCCTTTAGCTCTGAGAAGTTTGATCGACTGAAGCCTTCTTCTCTCAACTCGTCAAAGTCATTCTCCATCCAGCTTTGATCCGTTGCTGGCGATGAGCTGCGTTCCTTTGGAGGGGGATGCGCTCTGATTTTTTGAATTTCCAGCTTTTTTGCCCTGCTTTTTCCCCAGCTTTGTGGTTATATCTGCCTTTGGTCTTTGATCATGGTGACATACTGGTGGGGTTTTGGTGTGGGTATCCTTTCTGTTTGTTAGTTTTCCTTCTAACAGTTAGGACCCTCAGCTGTAGGTCTGTTGGAGATTGCTTGAGGTCCACTCCAGACCCTGTTTGCCTGGGTATCAGCAGCAGAGGTTGCAGAAGATAGAATATTGCTGAACAGCGAGTGTTGCTGTCTGATTCTTGCTCTGGAAGCTTTGTCTCAGGGGTGTCCCCCACCGTGTGAGGTGTGAGGTGTCGGTCTGCACCTAGTGGGGAATCTCTCAGTTAGGTCCCAGACTCAGGGGTCTGGGACCCACTTGAGCAGGGAGTCCGTCTGTTCTCAGATCTCAGCCTCCTTGCTGGGAGAATCACTGCTCTCTTCAAAGCTATCAGACAGGGTCATTTACATCTGCAGAGGTTTCAGCTGCTTTTTGTTTAGCTTTGCCCTGTCCCCAGAGGTGGAGTCTACAGGGACAGGCAGGCCTCCTTGAGCTGTGGTGGGTTCCACCCAGTTCGAGCTTCCTGGAGTCTTTGTTTACCTACTTAAGCCTTAGCAATGGTGGGCGCCCCTCCCCCAGCCTGGCTGCTGCCTTGCAGTTAGATCTCAGACTGCTGTGCTAGCAATGAGGGAGGCTCCTTGAGCATGGGACCTTCCTGACCAGGTGTGGGATATAATCTCCTGGTGAGTCGTTTGCTAAGGCCCTTGGTAAAGTGCAGTATTAGGGTGGGAGTTACCCGATTTTCCAGGTGTTGTGTGCCTCAGTTTCCCTTGGCTAGGAAAAGGGATTCCCTTCCCCCTTGCACTTTCCAGGTGAGGTGATGCCTCGCCCTGCTTCAGCTCTGGCTGGTCAGGCTGCACCAGCTGACCAGCACCGATTGTCCGGCAGTCCCCCAGTGAGATGAACCCGGTACCTCAGTTGAAAATGCAGAAATCACCAGTCTTCTGTGTCACTCACGCTGGGAGCTGGAGCCTGGAGCTGTTCCTATTAGGCCACCTTGCTCCGGGACCATCTCAGTTTTTAATTGTAAGTTGCATTTTATTAGTAGGGCTTGAAAGGTGGAAAAAAAATATATATATGTATATATATATATTTGTAAATGGCATAAAAGAGGTGGGTTTCAGAAAAAAATTAATATCTAATCATATATTCCATTTGTTAAAAATTCTCATTTACCTTTTTCTTTCCCATTGTTGAGTTTTGAAATTTTCTCAGGTGTGTTTTTTATGGCTTGGTGATGTCAAACGGAATTTTAAGGCTTAGCTTTTAGATGCTAGCTATGAAGGAAAAAAACAGGAAAAATCTTCCATTTTGGCTCTAGAAAATGAATACATTTCCACAAGAAAATGTGGTAGATAACTGGTGAGTTACATAGATTCATGAAAACATTAGTTCCTCTTCTTGCAGGGTACGTTTGTGACAGTCACTATCTCTTTTCTCTATCCCTTTATCTTGATTTCTGAGTTTCATGCCAAATTTTATTAGATGAAACTTGGTACCTCCTAGAAGTGTTGCCATGTGACTAATTGTTTACTACATGATTTTTAATTGAAATAATTCGATAATACATTTATTGTTTGAAAGGAATAGATACTTTTGGTTTTCTTATTGAGGTATGAAATGCAGACACCTTAAAATTTCCTTCCCTTATATGAATACTGTGTTTGAGTAATTTTGCTGGATTTTACAGTTTCAAAAACCAGGTGAATAACTCTGAGATGAAGATTAAAGCTTGAGCCCAGTTACTCTGAGCTAAGGCTAATATTGAGCCTGCAAAAAGAGGTTACTAAAGGCCCAATTACTTCTTTCTGGGGAGCCTCCCTCGTCTGCAGGTGTCTCAGCCTGCTCACCACAGCCATGGAAGAAGGCTTTATACTGAGAGAAACTTCAGAGCCATGGAAAGCTGGGGGTCCACAGGCAGATTGAAGGGGACTGGAAAAGTCTTACTGAAGATGAAGCTGTTACTGTTTTGAGGCAGTTCTAGATTTTGTAAAATAAAGCAGTTAGATTTAAGTAAAAAAATAAAAATTGAATTCCGAAGGAGTATTGCAACAGGAGGAAGTACCGGCTATAAGATCTATAAAGATTGCAAAATTTAGGCAGATAAGGGCTTTCTGTCATAGGGAGTAGCAAAGCCAGTTAGAAACAAGGTGCGACGGGAATGGCAAATGGAGGGTGAATAATCAGATTTTAGGTCAGAGAATGTTTTACCCTGAAGTCAGCATGTTCTTAGGAGGAACATAAAATACATTTGTATGTTGACTCAGACTGAGGGTAGCTCAAAGTTCAGGAGCCTGTGAAAAGGAGATAAACTTAATTAAAGTTTGGTTAAGAAGTATTTTATTTGGACCACTGACGACAAATTCAGCTGATTTTTTTTATGAGAAAAAGAAGAAAATGTGGAGAGCCCGTGTCTGGCTATGTGAAAGGTAAGAAAAGAGAGCACCATCTAAGTCATGAATGGGAAGGGTGTTTCCAAGAACAGTTCCTGGAGAACACAAAGGATGGGGAATTTTATTAATCACAGCTGTTCACCTGGATTATCTATGTGCTTCATTTCCCCCCACCTTTTTATTTGTTCTATACATGTCTTCCATTTGACTTGTCCTGGGTTGTATCTCTTTTAATAAACTGGTAAACATCACTACAGTGTTTTGCTGAGTTCTGTGAGTAGCTCTACCAAATTATTGAACTTGAGGGAGATTATGAAAGTCTCCAATTTTTAAATAGTAGCTCAGAAGCATAGATGGGCCCATGGGATTTGTGACTGGCATCTGTAGTAAGGACAGTGTTGTGGGACTGAGCCCCGAATCAGAATCTGCACTGACTCTGGGTGGTGTCAGAATTAAAATATTAGACAATGAGTTGGTGTTGGAGAATTGCTTGGTGTTCAGCAAAGATTACAGAATTAATGCCAGAAGAAAGAGATCACAGAGGCCTGGCCTGACTTGGAATGGAACTCTGGTTGTCTGGGAATGCTAGGCTCTGCTCTTCTGCACATAGGCTGTCACATTGCCCGTTATCCTGTGATTCCATGTCTCCTCCCAGGGTGAGAGAGGATTGAAAACTTAAGAGGAAAGGAGTTTTGATAGCGGACCCCCTTTTCCCACAGCTGCCACCACAGGATTTCCACCCACTCACAGACACACCCACTGGACATGATGTGTCTACACCCCTCCCAGGACTGAACACAACCCTTAGGAATTTCACCACAGTGTTTTTTTTATCCTAGTGTTTCTTGCCAAAAACCTACTGAAGAATCTACAAGTCTCCTGGCATATCCCCACCCCCAGGCACTGAATCTGCAGCAGTAAGCTGTTTTCTCCACCAACCTAGGGTTCTGGACCATCTGTTTATAATCTCATCTGCCTGCATGGACACAGAAATAAACCAGAGTACAGCTCTACCTGGGCCATATCTGTAGCACAAACCATTTCTTCCACCTACATTGTACTCTCCCCTGCTCATGGATTTTTTTCCTTTTAACTTTTATTTTTGGTTCAAGGGTACATATGCAATTTTGTTATGTAGGTAAAATTGTGTCATGGGGTTTGGCGTGTTGATTATTTTGTTACTGAGTTACTATAGAGCCAAACAAGTGTTTTTTTCTGATCCTCTTTGTCCTCCCACCCTCCACCCTCAACTAGACCTCAGTGTCTGTTGTTTGCTTGTGTCCATGTGTTCTTATTGTTTAAATCTTACTTTTAAATAATAACATTCATTTGGCTTTCTGTTTCTGCATTAGTTTTCTAAGGCTAATGGTCTCTAGCTCCATCCGTGTTGCTGCTAAGGACATGATCTTGCTATTTTTTATGGCCACATGGTATCCGTAATGTTTATGTACATATTTTGTTTTTATTAAATCTTGTTTTATGTTATTTAACTTTTTTGGAGAAAGAGTCTCACTCCGTTGTCCAGGCTGGAGTGCAGTGGCATAATCTTGGCTCACTGCAGCCTCAGCTTCTGGGCTCAAGCAGTCTTTCTACCTCAGCCTCCCAAGTAGCTATAAGTACAGATGCACACCACCAGTCGCAGCTAATTTTTGGTTTTGCAGTTTTTGTAGAGATGGGGTTTTGCCTTGTCGTTCAGGCTAGGTTTTGAACTCCTGAACTCAGGCTATCCACCTGCCTTGGCTCCCAAAGTGCTGGGATCACAGGTAGGAGCCACCATGCCTGTCTGTACCACATTTTTTTTATTCAGTCTACCATTGATTGGCATTTAGGTTGATTCCATGTCTTTGCTATTTTGAATATTGCTGCCATGAACCTGCATGTGCATGTGTCTTTTTGACAGAATACATTTCTTTGGGTACATACCCAGCAATTATGAAATTGCTGGGTCAAATGATAATTTTGTTTTTGGTTCTGTGAGGAATTACTACACTGGTTTTCACAATGGTTGAACTAATTTACATTCCCACCAGCAGTGTATAGGCATTCCCTGTTTTTTACAACCTTGCCAGCATCTGTTATTTTTTGACTTTTTAATAATAGCCATTCTGACTGGTGTGAAATGGTATCTCATTGTGGTTTTTCTTTTTCTTTTTTCTTTCTTTTTTAGTAGAGATGGGGTTTCACCGTGTTAGCGAGGATGGTCTCTATCTCTTGACCTCGTGATCCGCCCGTCTCGGCCTCCCAAAGTGCTGGAATTACAGGCTTGAGCCACCGCACCCGTCCTCATTGTGATTTTTCTTTGCATTTGTCTAATAATGAGTGATGAACATTTTTAAAAATATGCGTGTTGGCAATATGGAAAATCTTCTTTTGAAAAGCATCCGTGCATGTTTTTTGCCTACTTTTTAATAAGGTTGTTTGCTTTTTTCTTGTAAACTTGTTTAAGTTTTTTATAGATTCAGGATATTAGACCTTTGTCAGAAGTGTAGTTTACAATTTTTTTTTTATTCTGTAGGTTGTCTGTTCACTCTGCTGATAGTTTCCTTTTCTGTGAAGAAGCTCTTTAGTTTAATTAGGCCCCATTTGTCAAATTTTGCTTTTGTTGCAGTTGCTTTGGTATCTTCATCATGAAATCTTTGCCAGTTTCTATGTTTAGAATGGTATTTCCCAGATTATCTGTCAGTGTTTTGTTTTTCTTTCTTTCTTTTTTTTTTTTTTAACAACTTTAAGTTTTACATTTAAGTCTTTAATTTATCTTAAGTCTTTTTTTTTGTATATGGTATAAGGATGGAGTCCGGTTTCAATCTTCTACATAGTGCCAGCTAGTTATTTCAGCACCATTTATTAAATAGGGATTTCTTCCCAAATTCCTTTCGTCAGCTTTATTAAAGATCAGATGGTTGTAGGTGTGTTGCATTATTTCTAGACCTCTATTGTGTTGCATTGGTCTATAAGTCTGTTTTTTTTGTACCAGTACCAGGTTGCTTTGGTTACTGTAGCCCTGTAGTATAGTTGAGGTCAGTAATGTAATGTATTCAGGTTTGTTCGTTTTGCTTAGGATTACCTTGGCTATTTTTTTTTGGTTCCATATGAAATTTAAAGTGTTTTTTTTATTTCTTTAGTTCTGTTAAAAATGTTAACAGTGGTTTAATAGAAATAGCATTAAATCTGTAAATTTCGTTGGGCAGTATGGCCATTTTAATGATGTTGATATTTTCTATTTATGAGTATAAAATAGTTTTCCATTTGTTTGTGTCGTCTCTGACTTCTCTAGTCAATGTTTTGTAATTCTTGTCATAGAGATCTTTCACCCTCCCTGGTTAGCTGTATTCCTAGTTATTGTGAATGGGATTGTTTTTGATTTGGCTTTTTGTTTGGCTGTTGTTGATGTACAGGAATGCTACTGACTTTAGTACATTTATTTTGTATTTTGAAACTCTGCTAAAGTTGCCTGTCAGTTTAAAGAGCTTTTCTGCTGAGACTGTAGGATTTTCTAGATATAGAATTAGGTCATCTGCAAACAGGGATAGTTTGACTTCCTCTCTTTCTGTTTGAATGCCTTGTATTTTTTCTTTTGCCTGATTGCTCTGGCTAGAACTTCTAATTCTATGTTGAATAAGAGTGGTGAGAGAAGGCACTTTTGTCTTCCTCCAGTTTTCAAGGAGAAATGCTTCCAGCTTGTTTCCATTCAGTATGTAGGCTGTGGATTTGTCATAGATAACTTATTATTTTGAAGTATGTACCTTCAATGCATAGTTTGTTGAGGGCTTTTAACATGAAAGATGTTCAATTTTGTTGAAAGCTCTTTCTCCATCTATTGAGATAATCTTGTGATTTTTGTCCCTAGTTCTATTTATGTGATTAATAACATGTATTAATTTGTGTATGTTGAACCAATCTTGCATCCCATGGATAAAACCTAGTTGAACATAGTGGATTAACTTTTTGATGTGTTGCTGGATTTGGTTTGCTGGTATTTTGTTAAGGATTTTTTTCATCAATGTTTATCAAAGATACTGGCCTCAGGTTTTCTATTTTTTGTTTTATCTCTGCCAGGTTTTGGTATCAGAATGATGCTGTTCTTATGTAATTACTTGGTGAGAAGGTCTTCCTCAATTTTTTTGGAATAGTTATAGTAGAAATGGTACCAGATTTTCTTTGTACATCTGTAGAATTCAGCTGTGAATCTGTCTGGTCTTGGGCTTTTTTTGGTTGGTAGGCTATTTGTTACAAATTCAGTTTTGGAGCTTGTTACTGGTCTATTCAGGGACTCAGTTTCTTTTTCGTTCACTCTTGGGAGGATGTATTTGCCCAGAAATTTATCCATTTTTCTAGATTTTCTAGTTTGTGTGCATAGAGGTGTTCATAGTAAACTTCAATAGTTACTTGTATTTTTGTGGGATCAGTAATAATATCCCTTTTGTCATTTCAAGTTTGGATCGTCTTTCTTCATTAATCTAGCTAGTGGTTTATTTAACTTAGAAAAATTTTCAAAGATTTAACTCCTAGATTTCTTATCTTTTGTGTAGTTTTTACTGTCTAAATCTCCTTCTTTTAACATCTGATTTTGGTTACTTCTTGTCTTCTGCTAGCTGAAGAGTTGATTTGCTCTTGCTTCTCTCATTCTTTACTGATGATATAAAGTTGTTAAATTGAGGTCTTTCTACCTTTTTGATGTGAACATTTAATGGTTTAAATTTTCCCATTAACACTATCTTAGTTGTGTTGCAGAGATTCTGTTATGTTGTATCCTTGTTCTCATTTGTTTTAAAGAACTTCTTAATTCCTGCCTTAATGTTGTTATTTACCCCAAAGTCATTTAAGTGCAGGCTATTTAATATCCATGTAATTGTATGGTATCAAGTGGGTTTTTGTTTGTTCTTTTTGTTTTTGTTTTTTGAAATGGAGTCTCGCTCTGTTGCCCAGGCTGGAGTGCAGTGGCATGATCTCGGCTCACTGCAACCTCTGCCTCCCGAGTTCAAGCAATTCTCCTGCCTCACCCTCCTGAGTACCTGGGATTACACGTGCGTGCCACCACACCCAGCTATTTTTTGTATTTTTAGTAGAGACGGGGTTTCGCCATGTTGACCAGTCTGGTCTTGCACTCCTGACCTCAGGTAATCCGCCTGCCTCAGCCTCCCAAAGTTCTGGGATTATAGGTGTGAGCCACCATGCCCAGCCTAAGTGGGTTTTTAAAATTGAATTATATTTTTATCAAGCTGTAGTCTGTGTGTGTGATTAGTATGATTTTGGGATTTTTGAATTTGCTAAGGATTGTTTTATTTCTGATTGTGTGGTCAATTTTAGAGTATGTGCCACATGGTAATGAGAAGAGTGTATATAATCTTGTTTTTAGGTGGAGAGTTTTATAGATGTCTATTTGGTCAAGTGTTGGGTTTAGGTTCTAATATCTGTGAATTTTCTGTCTCAATACTCTAATAGTGTCTGTGGGGTGTTGTAGTCTACCACTGTTATTGTATCAGAATCTAAGTCTCTTTATAGGACTCTGAGAACTTGCTTTATTCATGTGCAACCATGGACTTTTTATAACACATTTCCTCTTTAGCTTTTTACCCCATAAACATTCTTCCAAGTGCACCATGTGCCCAGGGTTACTCCTTAGATGCCTGAATCCAGTGTCTACTAAAATTCAGATATCCAAGAGTTCAAAAACATGTCCAGAGACCTGGCTGCTTTCGGACAAAACATAAATGAGAAATAAGTGGCTTTATTATCCTACCTGAAAATCAGGGAGGATATTTTGTTCATCTCCCTTAAAGCATTTAGATTATATGTAGGCTTTTTTCTGTGCTTTTAAAAAAATATATGTAAATAATTGTAACAGCTAAATCAACCTTTTTTTCATTCTTACTGACTCAGGATAGTATTCATTTAGGACCTCAGATTCTTTGCTTTTTATTTTTGCTTTGGCAAAGGTTTGTTTCCCTTCTTACCTTCCTTCCTTCCTGCCTGCCTGCCTGCCTGCCTTCCTTTTGAAATAGAGTCTCACTCTGTCGCCACTGCAAGCTCCGTCTCCCAGGTTCACGCCATTCTCCTGCCTCAGCCTCCCTAGCAGCTGGGACTATAGGCGCACACCACCACGCCTGGCTAATTTTTGTATTTTTAGTAGAGACGGGGTTTCACCGTGTTGGTCAGGATGGTCTCGATCTCCTGACCTTGTGATCTGCCCGCCTTGGCCTCCCAAAGTGCTGGGATTACAGGCGTGAACCACCGTGCCTGGCCATGTTTCATGTTCTTAGTCTTTTAAAGTGGACACAGATTTGTTTAGATTAAAGCTCATTGTAAGAGCACACAAAAGTTGAGCACTAAGATAGGATTAAATTTAGCATTGTAGAATGATAAAGACTAAAAAATGCTAAGTTTGTGTGGTGGGAAACTGATTATGCAAGGTAATTATTCAGTATTTGCAGGCTGAAGTATTTACACTTCAAAAGCAAAAGTGAGGTGAGAATTTTTCTCTTAATTATAGTTCCCAAACACTGTCTGGAATTACTAGACATGATATAAATATATTAGATGCCAACTAAGCTTTACTCTAGCAAGGACTTTCCCCCTCAGGCTTCCAGTATACTCATAATTGTGCTGCAGAGTGCATGCTGTCCCCTAAATATGCAGGCAGAACTGTGTCTCTGCCTATTTGCTATTTATAGTTTTGTACAGTCACTTCTAGAGAGGCTAGATCAGATTTTTACAAACTTCACAGGGTCGTAATCTATCATTTTACCTCTTTCAGTGACTCTTCTGTTTTCAGATGTGAAACTAATTCACAGACCACGGGGCCCAAAAGCCCAATCAGAGTAATGACATGTAGACATGAGGTTCTCCGCTTTCCCCTTCCTTCTCTTGCTAAAATGCCCACAAATTTCCTCTTTATGCCCACAAATGTGCAGGTAACATCTGTTGCTATTCCAACAATCCAGGACCTAAACCTGCAGCTCCATTTTCTGAATCTAGGTCTTATATTGGGGAGAAAACCTTCTATTTGAGGAATACAAATTCTTTCAGTTGTCAAACTCAGACATTAAAATAAGAGCACAATTATGTCTTTTTTCCCCCTTTAAACTATATTCATTTCTTAAAACTGTTCGCTGTTGCCATTAGTAGAGTAAATTAAACTATTAGTGTCACACTGGACACTAACACTATAACCCATACTCTAAACCTTCATAATGTATATCCAACTGATAATTAATGTTATTTCTGTAAATAAATAAGAATTTTTGTATCAACCCACTCTCTCTTTTTTTTTTTTTTTTTTTACCTTTACAAATCCACTGGTAACTACTGCTAATTAAAGTGTAGATTCCAGGCAACTTGAATCTTTGCTGCCAGGTTACAGTCCTCATGTTTGGCCCAAATAAACTTGTCAACTTATATTCATGTTTCTTCAGCTTTTTCCTTTTAGGTAGACATATCACTTAGAATGCTAGAGCCGCCCGTATGAGGGGCTTTCTCCGTTGATTGTACTCCACTTGCTGTAACACCCAAGAATGTAGAGCCAGGTTGATCCCACCTAGAATCTACACCTAAGTTCTGGCCCCTGCCTGGGATTACAAGACAGGGTTAGACTTTGTATTGAAAATGTACAGAAAACCAACAAGAGGCATTTTCTGCATTGTGAGATGTCAACACTGACATCTTAAAGTTTCTTTTTAAGAGTGTGGCTCTTTCAGCTTTTCAGATCTTATCCAGTGACCTGCTATAGTTATGTGAGAGGCTCCAGGTGTAAACAATCTGAAGGCAAAATCTGTAAGTGTAAACAAGCATCTTAGGAGTGATAGATCAAGACCTCAAAATATCCACAGCATGATCCCAACTACACCTACCTGTAAAATGTGATTCTGGAGTACAGTATTCTCCTTCCTCTTATCCAAGAGATCCAGGTTCTGGAGCTCCACCAGGGCAGTTCTATTTTCTATTTAGAATCAGCCTGAGTTTCTCCTGCCTGGCTTACCATTGGGCCGTCAGCCCAGGCTCACTGGAAACCCTCTCACAATCAGCTGGGTGTTGCTGAGAAATTTGAGGATGTCCAGAGCAGAACTGTGTCAGTCAGACAAGAGTGGTTAATTCTGCTAACTCTCAGTGTAAGAGAAATGAAGTCAGCCTGTGTTTGTTCCTCCCTTCATACAAAATAGGTCTTTGGTTGGTAGCCAGATGAGAGTTTCTCCAGTTTCCTGGCACTCGGGTGAAAAACGAGGTCTGGAGACTCAAACAGATAAAGTAGTATTTTAAACTTTTTATGGCCATTCAAAAACTAGTTGAAGCAGTCATGGTTCTTACCATCCAGGAACTTTCAGTCTAGACTAGCAGCTAGATATATTGTTGAATTAAGCATCATATGGTTGGTACAATGAATAGATGTGTGCAAAAAACCTTAGGCTTTACTTGGGCCACTTTATGTTTTTGTGACTTCTGATATCATCTTAAGAGATACTTAGGGACAGAAGAGTTGTTATTACTCTTTGTATTTCTATTACCTTGCTAAGAATACATATTTATCTTCTAATAAAATTACCCTAAGAAACCTTAAGAGATTTGTTTAAATTACTCATCAGTTTATGTTATAAAATTAACAGGGCAGTGGCGAAAAAAGATTAAAATTACACAAAGTCTGGCATTTAAGTTTCTCTTGGGTAAACTTAGGAAAAATAGAACTGGAAATACCCCTGGAGACATAGAGAGCAGAATTCTACATAGGGTTCTCTCCCTGACCCAATTCTATTCAGAGTCACCTTGTTTGGGGGCTTCATTTAGGTCTGGCACCACCATGGAGTCTTGCCTCACAGAACTGATTGGGAAAAATCAATCAGAGTTTTGGGTAGTGAATCCTGCTACCTTTCTAGAGCTGTTATGCACAATTTCCTGAAACCCAGAAGGAGATAAATGGAAAAAATCAAGTATGCATTTTAAGGTCTTAATTTTTAAAGTTTCTATTAAAACCAGTGCTTGCAGAGACATTCCATTTAGCAACTTGTTTTCTATGCCTTCAGATCCAGTAGTTGCTCCACAAGTCACAAGAAAATAAATATAAATACAATAAAAATTTCGCTGAACTACATTAACCTCTTCCTTTCTGTATCCCTCTCATCTGTCTATATTTAGCTTTTACTCTATACATTTTTTAACAACCAATGACTGAGAAACAGAAAAGTAAATACAAATGGTGGGCCTTTTATCTTAATAATGGGAATTATTAGACACTTAGTACTAAACCCTGGGGTGTTACGAGGATTAAATCACATAATACATTATTCCCAACACAGTTCTCTGTAACATACTCTTGATCACATAGTACTTGCTTAATAAACATTGCATTAGTACACGTGTACATGTTCTTTTCCAAATGCAGACTTATTCAGACATTGCTGCCTCCTATTTTCTCTGTAAACTTTAAAGAGCCAACAAAGAATATGATATTGTAGGATGGAGATTGGTTGTCTTCATTTGTACCAAAATTATTTGTGTTGTGACAAGAGTGCTGAGTGTAAGGGATTCTGTGCTGTGCCCGCTTTCTCTAACTAATCTAATGATGAGTCCATGGGGAGCACCATCAGCATTGACAGTGGACTTGTTTAAAACATACATTTACGGACCGTTTGCAAACCTTCAGAATCGCATTACCTAGAGTGGGGCCAAAATTATCAAGAGATTTATAAGGTCATTCAAACATGTGAGGTAATTCTTAGCTAAGTGGTTATCAGCCTAGGCTTCTAATTAGGATTACATGGCCAATTTGCAGATATCACTATACTTGTGTTTATGAGCCAGCAAAACTGGGAAAAACACAGGTTCTTTCATTTACTGGATGTTTGACAAAATATTCTTATTAGGACAAAAACAGTTACATTACTGGTGAACTTGTTAGAAATTCAGAAACTCAGACTTTATTCCAAATCTTCTGAAAAAAATAATCTGCGGGGGCGGAGCAAGATGGCCGAATAGGAACAGCTCCAGTCTCCAACTCCCAGCGCGAGCGACACAGAAGACCGGTGATTTCTGCATTTTCAACTGAGGTACTGGGGTCATCTCACTAGGGAGTGCCGGACAATCGGTCCTGGTCAGCTGCTGCAGCCTGACCAGTGAGAGCTGAAGCAGGGCGAGGCATCGCCTCACCTGGGAAGTGCAAGGGGGAAGGGAATCCGTTTTCCTAGCCAGGGAAACTGAGACACACAACACCTGGAAAATTGGGTAACTCCCACCCCAATATTGTGCTTTAAGCAAACAGGCACACCAGGAGAATATATCCCACACCTGGCCGGGAGGGTCCCATGCCCACGGAGCCTCCCTCATTGCTAACACAGCAGTCTGCGATCTAACTGTAAGGCAGCAGCCAGGCTGGGGGAGGGGCGCCCGCCATTGCTGAGGCTTAAGTAGGTAAACAAAGCCGCTGGGAAGCTCGAACTGGGTGGAGCTCACAGCAGCTCAAGAAAACCTGCCTGTCTCTGTAGACTCCACCTCTGGGGACAGGGCACAGCTAAAAAAAAAACAACAAAAAGGCAGCAGAACCTCTGCAGACGCAAACGACTGTCTGACAGCTTTGAAGAGAGCAGTGAATCTCCCAACACGGAGGTTGAGATCTGAGAACAGACAGACTGCCTGCTCAAGTGGGTCACTGACCCCTGTGTAGCCTGACTTGGAGACATCCCCCACTAGGGGCAGTCTGACACCCCACACCTCACAGGGTGGAGTACACCCCTGAGAGGAAACTTCCAAAGGAAGAATCAGACAGGTACACTCGCTGTTCAGCAATATTCTATCTTCTGCAACCTCTGCTGCTGATACCCAGGCAAACAGGGTCTGGAGTGGACCTCAAGCAATCTCCAACAGACCTACAGCTGAGGGTCCTGACTGTCAGAAGGAAAACTATCAAACAGGAAGGACACCTATACCAAAACCCCATCAGTACGTCACCATCATCAAAGACCAGAGGCAGATAAAACCACAAAGATGGGGAAAAAGCAGGGCAGAAAAGCTGGAAATTCAAAAAATAAGAGCGCATCTCCCCCTGCAAAGGAGCGCAGCCCATCGCCAACAATGGATCAAAGGTGGTCAGAGAATGACTTTGACGAGATGAGAGAAGAAGGCTTCAGTCCATCAAACTTCTCAGAGCTAAAGGAGGAATTATGTACCCAGCGCAAAGAAACTAAAAATCTTGAAAAAAGAGTGAAAGAATTGACAGCTAGACTAATTAATGCAGAGAAGATCATAAACGAAATGACAGAGATGAAAACGATGACACGAGAAATACGTGACAAATGCACAAGCTTCAGTAACCGACTCGATCAACTGGAAGAAAGAGTATCAGTGATTGAGGATCAAATGAATGAAATGAAGCGAGAAGAGAAATCAAAAGAAAAAAGAAGAAAAAGAAATGAACAAAGCCTGCAAGAAGTATGGGATTATGTAAAAAGACCAAATCTACGTGTGATTGGGGTGCCTGAAAGTGAGGGGGAAAATGGAACCAAGTTGGAAAACACTCTTCAGGATATCATCCAGGAGAACTTCCCCAACCTGGTAGGGCAGGCCAACATTCAAATTCAGGAAATACAGAGAACGCCACAAAGATACTCCTCGAGAAGAGCAACTCCAAGACACATAATTGTCAGATTCACCAAAGTTGAAATGAAGGAAAAAATCTTAAGGGCAGCCAGAGAGAAAGGTCGGGTTACCCACAAAGGGAAGCCCATCAGACTAACAGCAGATCTCTCGGCAGAAACTCTACAAGCCAGAAGAGAGTTGGGGCCAATATTCAACATTCTTTTTTTTTTTTTTTTTTTTTTTTTTTTTTTTTAATTATACTTTAAGTTCTAGGGTACATGTGCATAACGTGTAGGTTTGTTACATATGCATACTTATGCCATGTTGGTGTGCTGCACCCATCAACTCGTCAGCACCCATCAATTCATCATTTATATCATGTATAACTCCCCAATGCAATCCCTCCCTCCTCCCTCCTCCCCCCTCCCCATGATAGGCCCCAGTGCGTGATGTTCCCCTTCCTGAGTCCAAGTGATCTCATTGTTCAGTTCCCACCTATGAGTGAGAACATGCGGTGTTTGGTTTTCTGTTCTTGTGATAGTTTGCTAAGAATGATGGTTTCCAGCTGCATCCATGTCCCTACAAAGGACGCAAACTCATCCTTTTTTATGGCTGCATAGTATTCCATGGTGTATATGTGCCACATTTTCTTAATCCAGTCTGTCACAGATGGACATTTGGGTTGATTCCAAGTCTTTGCTATTGTGAATAGTGCCGCAATAAACATACGTGTACATGTGTCTTTGTAGTAGAATAATTTATAATCCTTTGGGTATATACCCAGTAGTGGGATGGCTGGGTCATATGGTACATCTAGTTCTAGATCCTTGAGGAATTGCCATACTGTTTTCCATAATGGTTGAACTAGTTTACAATCCCACCAACAGTGTAAAAGTGTTCCTATTTCTCCACATCCTCTCCAACACCTGTTGTTTCCTGACTTCTTAATGATTGCCATTCTAACTGGTGTGAGATGGTATCTCATTGTGGTTTTGATTAGCATTTCTCTGATGACGAGTGACGATGAGCATTTTTTCATGTGTCTGTTGGCTGTATGAATATCTTCTTTTGAGAAATGTCTGTTCATATCTTTTCACCACTTTTTGATGGGGTTGTTTGTTTTTTTCTCGTATATTTGTTTGAGTTCTTTGTAGAATTCTGGATATTAGCCCTTTTTCAGATGAGTAGGTTGCAAAAATTTTCTCGCATTCTGTAGGTTGCCTGTTCACTCTGATGGTAGTTTCTTTTGCTGTGCAAAAGCTCTTTAGTTTAATTAGATCCCATTTGTCAATTTTTGCTTTTGCTGCCATTGCTTTTGGTGTTTTAGACATGAAGTCCTTGCCCATGCCTATGTCCTGAATGGTACTACCTAGATTTTCTTCTAGGGTTTTTATGGTATTAGGTCTAACATTTAAGTCTCTAATCCATCTTGAATTTATCTTCGTATAAGGGGTAAGGAAAGGATCCAGTTTCAGCTTTCTACTTATGGCTAGCCAATTTTCCCAGCACCATTTATTAAATAGGGAATCCTTTCCCCATTTCTTGTTTCTCTCAGGTTTGTCAAAGATCAGATGGCTGTAAATGTGCGGTATTATTTCTGAGGACTCTGTTCTGTTCCATTGGTCTATATCTCTGTTTTGGTACCAGTACCATGCTGTTTTGGTTACTGTAGCCTTGTAGTATAGTTTGAAGTCAGGTAGCGTGACGCCTCCAGCTTTGTCCTTTTGACTTAGGATTGTCTTGGCAATGCGGGCTCTTTTTTGGTTCCATATGAACTTTAAAGCCGTTTTTTTCCAATTCTGTGAAGAAACTCATTGGTAGCTTGATGGGGATGGCATTGAATCTATAAATAACCTTGGGGAGTATGGCTATTTTCACGATATTGATTCTTCCTATCCATGAGCATGGTATGTTCTTCCATTTGTTTGTGTCCTCTTTGATTTCACTGAGCAGTGGTTTGTAGTTCTCCTTGAAGAGGTCCTTTACATCCCTTGTAAGCTGGATTCCTAGATATTTTATTCTCTTTGAAGCAATTGTGAATGGAAGTTCATTCCTGATTTGGCTCTCTGCTTGTCTGTTACTGGTGTATAAGAATGCTTGTGATTTTTGCACATTAATTTTGTATCCTGAGACTTTGCTGAAGTTGCTTATCAGCTTAAGGAGATTTTGGGCTGAGACGATGGGGTTTTCTAAATATACAATCATGTCATCTGCAAACAGGGACAATTAGACTTCTTCTTTTCCTAACTGGATACCCTTGATTTCTTTCTCTTGCCTGATTGACCTAGCCAGGACTTCCAACACTATGTTGAATAGGAGTGGTGAGAGAGGGCATCCCTGTCTTGTGCCAGTTTTCAAAGGGAAATTTTCCAGTTTTTGCCCATTCAGTATGATATTAGCTGTGGGTTTGTCATAAATAGCTCTTATTATTTTGAGGTACGTTCCATCAATACCGAATTTATTGAGCGTTTTTAGCATGAAGGGCTGTTGAATTTTGTCAAAAGCCTTTTCTGCATCTATTGAGACAATCATGTGGTTCTTGTCTTTGGTTCTGTTTATATGCTGGATTACGTTTATTGATTTGCGAATGTTGAACCAGCCTTGCATCCCAGGGATGAAGCCCACTTGATCATGGTGGATAAGCTTTTTGATGTGCTGCTGAATCCGGTTTGCCAGTATTTTATTGAGAATTTTTGCATCAATGTTCATCAGGGATATTGGTCTAAAATTCTCTTTTTTTGTTGTGTCTCTGCCAGGCTTTGGTATCAGGATGATGTTGGCCTCATAAAATGAGTTAGGGAGGATTCCCTCTTTTTCTATTGATTGGAATAGTTTCAGAAGGAATGGTACCAGCTCCTCCTTGTACCTCTGGTAGAATTCAGCTGTGAATCCATCTGGTCCTGGACTTTTTTTGGTGGGTAGGCTATTAATTGTTGCCTCAATTTCAGAGCCTGCTATTGGTCTATTCAGGGATTCAACTTCTTCCTGGTTTAGCCTTGGGAGAGTGTAAGTGTCCAGGAAATTATCCATTTCTTCTAGATTTTCTAGTTGATTTGCGTAGAGGCGTTTATAGTATTCTCTGATGGTAGTTTGTATTTCTGTGGGGTCAGTGGTGATATCCCCTTTATCATTTTTTATTGCATCTATTTGATTCCCCTCTCTTTTCTTCTTTATTAGCCTTGCTAGCGGTCTGTCAATTTTGTTGATCTTTTCAAAAAACCAACTCCTGGATTCATTGATTTTTTTGGAGGGTTTTTTGTGTCTCTATCTCCTTCAGTTCGGCTCTGATCTTAGTTATTTCTTGCCTTCTGCTAGCTTTTGAATGTGTTTGCTCTTGCCTCTCTAGTTCTTTTAATTGTGATGTTAGAGTGTCAATTTTAGATCTTTCCTGCTTTCTCTTGTGGGCATTTAGTGCTCTAAATTTCCCTCTACACACTGCTTTAAATGTGTCCCAGAGATTCTGGTATGTTGTATCTTTGTTCTCATTGGTTTCAAAGAACATCTTTATTTCTGCTTTCATTTCGTTCTGTACCCAGTAGTCATTCAGGAGCAGGTTGTTCAGTTTCCATGTAGTTGAGCAGTTTTGATGGAGTTTCTTAGTCCTGAGTTCTAGTTTGATTGCACTGTGGTCTGAGAGACAGTTTGTTATAATTTCTGTTCTTTTACATTTGCTGAGGAGTGCTTTACTTCCAATTATGTGGTCAATTTTGGAATAAGTGCGATGTGGTGCTGAGAAGAATGTATATTCTGTTGATTTGGGGTGGAGAGTTCTATAGATGTCTATTAGGTCCGCTTGGTGCAGAGATGAGTTCAATTCCTGGATATCCTTGTTAACTTTCTGTCTTGTTGATCTGTCTAATGTTGACAGCGGAGTGTTGAAGTCTCCCATTATTATTGTATGGGAGTCTAAGTCTCTTTGTAAGTCTCTAAGGACTTGCTTTATGAATCTTGGTGCTACTGTATTGGGTGCATATATATTTAGGAGAGTTAGCTCTTCCTGTTGAATTGATCCCTTTATCATTATGTAATGTCCTTGTCTCTTTTGATCTTTGATGGTTTAAAGTCTGTTTTATCAGAGACAAGGATTGCAACCCCTGCTTTTTTTTGTTCTCCATTTGCTTGGTAGATCTTCCTCCATCCCTTTATTTTGAGCCTATGTATGTCTCTGCATGTGAGATGGGTCTCCTGAATACAGCAGACTGATGCGTCTTGACTCTTTATCCAGTTTGCCAGTCTGTGTCTTTTAATTGGAGCATTTAGTCCATTAACATTTAAGGTTAATATTGTTATGTGTGAACTTGATCCTGCCATTATGATATTAACTGGTTATTTTGCTCGTTAGTTGATGCAGTTTCTTCCTAGCCTCGATGGTCATTACATTTTGGCATGTTTTTGCGATGGCTGGTACCGGTTGTTCCTTTCCACGTTTAGGGCTTCCTTCAGGGTCTCTTGTAAGGCAGGCCTGGTGGTGACAAAATCTCTAAGCATTTGCTTATCTGTAAAGGATTTTATTTCTCCTTCACTTATGAAACTTAGTTTGGCTGGATTATGAAATTCTGGGTTTAAAATTCTTTTCTGTAAAAACGTTGAATATTGGCCCACACTCTCTTCTGGCTTGTAGAGTTTCTGCCGAGAGATCTGCTGTTAGTCTGATGGGCTTCCCTTTGTGGGTAACCCGACCTTTCTCTCTGGCTGTCCTTAAGATTTTTTCCTTCATTTCAACTTTGGTGAATCTGGCAATTATGTGTCTTGGAGTTGCTCTTCTGGAGGAGTATCTTTGTGGCGTTCTCTGTATTTCCTGAATTTGAATGTTGTCCTGCCCTACCTAGGTTGGGGAAGTTCTCCTGGATGATTTCCTGAAGAGTGTTTTCCAACTTGGTTCCATTTTCCCCCTCACTTTCAGGCACCCCAATCACACGTAGATTTGGTCTTTTTATGTAATCCCATACTTCTTGCAGGCTTTGCTCCTTTCTTTTTCTTCTTTTTTCTTTTGGTTTCTCTTCTCGCTTCATTTCATTCATTTGATCTTCAATCGCTGATACTCTTTCTTCCAGTTGATCGAGTCGGTTACTGAAGCTTGTGCATTTGTCACGTATTTCTCGTGTCATGGTTTTCATCTCTGTCATTTCGTTTATGATCTTCTCTGCATTAATTAGTCTAGCTGTCAATTCTTTCACTCTTTTTTCAAGATTTTTAGTTCCTTTGCGCTGGGTATGTAATTCCTCCTTTAGCTCTGATAAGTTTGATGAACTGAAGCCTTTTTCTCTCCTCTCGTCCAAGTCATTCTCTGACCAGCTTTGATCCATTGTTGGCGATGGGCTGCACTCCTTTGCAGGGGGAGATGCGCTCTTATTTTTTGAATTTCCAGCTTTTCTGCCCTGCTTCTTCCCCATCTTTGTGGTTTTATCTGTCTCTGGTCTTTGATGGTGGTGACGTACTGATGGGGTTTTGGTATAGGTGTCCTTCCTGTTTGATAGTTTTCCTTCTGACAGTCAGAAGGACTGTCTGTTGGTCTGTTGGAGATTGCTTGAGGTCCACTCCAGACCCTGTTTGCCTGGGTATCAGCAGCAGAGGTTGCCGAAGATAGAATATTGCTGAACAGCGAGTGTACCTGTCTGATTCTTCCTTTGGAAGTTTCCTCTCAGGGGTGTACTCTACCCTGTGAGGTGTGGGGTGTCAGACTGCCCCTAGTGGGGGATGTCTCCCAGCTAGGCTACTCAGGGGTCAGGGACACACCTGAGCAGGCAGTCTGTCCGTTCTCAGATCTCAACCTCCACGTTGGGAGATCCACGGCTCTCCCCAAAGCTGTCAGACAGAGTCGTTCGCGTCTGCACCGGCTCCCGCTACTTCCCCTGTTGGTCTTCAGCTGTGCGCTGTCCCCAGAGGTGGAGACTACAGAGACAGGCTGACTTCCTTGAGCTGCTGTGAGCTCCACCCAGTTCGAGCTTCCCAGCGGCTTTGTTTACCTACTTAAGCCTCAGCAATGGCGGGCGCCCCTCCCCCAGCCTCGCTGCTGCCTTGCGGATAGATCGCGGCAGACTGCTGTGTTAGCAGTGAGGGAGGCTTCGTGGGCGTGGGACCCTCCCGGCCAGGTGTGGGATATATTCTCCTGGTGTGCCTGTATGCTTACAGCGCAGTATTGGGGTGGGAGTTACCCGATTTTCCAGGTGTTGTGTGTCTCAGTTCCCCTGGCTAGGAAAACGGATCCCCTTCCCCCTTGCGCTTCCAGGTGAGGCGATGCCTCGCCCTGCTTCAGCTCTCGCTGGTCAGGCTGCAGCAGCTGACCAGCACCGATTGTCCGGCACTCCCTAGTGAGATGACCCCAGTACCTCAGTTGAAAATGCAGAAATCACTGGTCTTCTGTGTCGCTCGCGCTGGGAGTTGGAGACTGGAGCTGTTCCTATTCGGCCATCTTGCTCCGCCCCCCTGGAATCTCAACATTCTTAAAGAAAAGAATTTTCAACCCAGAATTTCATAATCCAGCCAAACTAAGTTTCATTAGTGAAGGAGAAATAAAATCCTTTACAGATAAGCAAATGCTTAGAGATTTTGTCACCACCAGGCCTGCCTTACAAGACGCCCTGAAGGAAGCCCTAAACATGGAAAGGAACAACCGGTACCAGCCATTGCAAAAACATGCCAAAATGTAAAGACCATCGAGGCTAGGAAGAAAGCTGCATCAACTAACGAGCAAAATAACCAGTTACTATCATAATGGCAGGATCAAATTCACACATAACAATATTAACCTTAAATGTAAATGGACTAAATGCTCCAATTAAAAGACACAGACTGGCAAACTGGATAAAGAGTCAAGACCCATCAGTCTGCTGTATTCAGGAGATCCATCTCAGATGCAGAGACATACATAGGCTCAAAATAAAGGGATGGAGGAAGATCTACCAAGCAAATGGAGAACAAAAAAAAAGCAGGGGTTGCAATCCTAGTCTCTGATAAAACAGACTTTAAACCATCAAAGATCAAAAGAGACAAAGAAGGCCATAACATAATGGTAAAGGGATCAATTCAACAGGAAGAGCTAACTATCCTAAATATATATGCACCCAATACAGGAGCACCCAAATTCATAAAGCAAGTCCTTAGAGACTTACAAAGAGACTTAGACTCCCATACGATAATAATGGGAGACTTCAACACTCCACTGTCAACATTAGACAGATCAACGAGACAGAAAGTTAACAAGGATATCCAGGAATTGAACTCATCTCTGCACCAAGCGGACCTAATAGACATCTATAGAACTCTCCACCCCAAATCAACAGAATATACATTCTTCTCAGCACCACATCGCACTTATTCCAAAATCGACCACATAATTGGAAGTAAAGCACTCCTCAGCAAATGTACAAGAGCAGAAATTATAACAAACTGTCTCTCAGACCACAGTGCAATCAAACTAGAACTCAGGACTAAGAAACTCCATCAAAACCGCTCAACTACATGGAAACTGAACAACCTGCTCCTGAATGACTACTGGGTACATAACGAAATGAAAGAAGAAATAAAGATGTTCTTTGAAACCAATGAGAACAAAGATACAACATACCAGAATCTCTGGGACACATTTAAAGCAGTGTGTAGAGGGAAATTTATAGCACTAAATGCCCACAAGAGAAAGCAGGAAAGATCTAGAATTGACACTCTAACATCACAATTAAAAGAACTAGAGAGGCAAGAGCAAACACATTCAAAAGCTAGCAGAAGGCAAGAAATAACTAAGATCAGAGCCGAACTGAAGGAGATAGAGACAAAAAAACCCTCCAAAAAATCCATGAATCCAGGAGTTGGTTTTTTGAAAAGATCAACAAAATTGACAGACCGCTAGCAAGACTAGTAAAGAAGAAAAGAGAGAGGAATCAAATAGACGCAATAAAAAATGATAAAGGGGATATCACCACCGACCCCACAGAAATACAAACTACCATCAGAGAATAGTATAAACACCTCTACGCAAATCAACTAGAAAATCTGGAAGAAATGGATAATTTCCTGGACACTTATACTCTCCCAAGACTAAACCAGGAAGAAGTGGAATCCCTGAATAGACCAATAGCAGGCTCTGAAATTGAGGCAATAATTAATAGCCTACCCACCAAAAAAAGTCCAGGACCAGATGGATTCACAGCTGAATTCTACCAGAGGTACAAGGAGGAGCTGGTACCATTCCTTCTGAAACTATTCCAAGCAATAGAAAAAGAGGGAATCCTCCCTAACTCATTCTATGAGGCCAACATCATCCTGATACCAAAGTCTGGCAGAGACACAACAAAAAATAATTTTAAACCAATATCCCTGATGAACATCGATGCAAAAATCCTCAATAAAATACTGGCAAACCGGATTCAGCAGCACATCAAAAAGCTTATCCACCATGATCAAGTGGGCTTCATCCCTGGGATGCAAGGCTGGTTCAACATTCGCAAATCAATAAACGTAATCCAGCATATAAACAGAACCAAAGACAAGAACCACATGATTATCTCAATAGATGCAGAAAAGGCTTTTGACAAAATTTAACAGCCCTTCATGCTAAAAACGCTCAAGAGATTCGGTATTGATGGAACGTACCTCAAAATAATAAGAGCTATTTATGACAAACCCACAGCTAATATCATACTGAATGGGCAAAAACTGGAAAAATTCCCTTTGAAAACTGGCACAAGACAGGGATGCTCTCTCTCACCACTCCTATTCAACATATTGTTGGAAGTTCTGGCTAGGGCAATCAGGCAAGGGAATGAAATAAAGGGTATCCAGTTGAGAAGAGAAGAAGTCAAATTGTCCCTGTTTGCAGATGACATGATTGTATATTTAGAAAACCCCATCGTCTCAGCCCAAAATCTCCTTAAGCTGATAAGCAACTTCAGCAAAGTCTCAGGATACAAAATTAATGTGCAAAAATCACAAGCATTCTTATACACCAGTAACAGACAAACAGAAAGCCAAATCATGAATGAACTTCCATTCACTATTGCTTCAAGGAGAATAAAATACCTAGGAATCCAATTTACAAGGGATGTAAAGGACCTCTTCAAGGAGAACTACAAACCACTGCTCAGTGAAATCAAAGAGGACACAAACAAATGGAAGAACATACCATGCTCATGGATAGGAAGAATCAATATCGTGAAAATGGCCATACTGCCCAAGGTTATTTATAGATTCAATGCCATCCCCATCAAGCTACCAATGCGTTTCTTCACAGAATTGGAAAAAACGGCTTTAAAGTTCATATGGAACCATAAAAGAGCCCGCATTGCCAAGACAATCCTAAGTCAAAGGGACAAGGCTGGAGGCGTCACCCTACCTGACTTCAAACTATACTACAAGGCTACAGTAACCAAAACAGCATGGTACTCGTACCAAAACAGAAATATAGACCAAAGGAACAGAACAGAGTCCTCAGAAATAATACCACACATCTACAGCCATCTGATCTTTGCAAACGTGAGAGAAACAAGAAATGGGGAAAGGATTCCCTATTTAATAAATGGTGCTGGGAAAATTGGCTAGCCATTAGTAGAAAGCTGAAACTGGATCCTTTCCTTACTCCTTATACGAAGATTAATTCAAGGTGGTTAGAGACTTAAATGTTAGACCTAATACCATAAAAACCCTGGAAGAAAACACCAAAAGCAATGGCAGCAAAAGCCAAAATTGACAAATGGGATCTAATCAAACTAAAGAGCTTCTGCACAGCAAAAGAAACTACCATCAGAGTGAACAGGCAACCTACAGAATGGGAGAACATTTTTGCAATCTACTCATCTGACAAAGCGCTAATATCCAGAATCTACAAAGAACTCAAACAAATATACAAGAAAAAACAACCCCATCAAAAACTGGGCAAAGGATATGAACAGACATTTCTCAAAAGAAGACATTCATACAGCCAACAGACACATGAAAAAATGCTCATCATCACTCGCCATCAGAGAAATGCAAATCAAAATCACAATGAGATACCATCTCATACCAGTTAGAATGGCAATCATTAAAAAGTCAGGAAACAACAGTTGTTGGAGAGGATGTGGAGAAATAGGAATACTTTTACACTGTTGGTGGGGTTGTAAACTAGTTCAACCATTATGGAAAACAGTATGGCAATTCCTCAAGGATCTAGAACTAGATGTACCATATGACGCAGCTATCCCACTACTGGGTATATACCCAAAGGATTATAAATTATTCTACTACAAAGACACATGCACACGTATGTTTATTGCGGCACTATTCGCAATAGCAAAGACTTGGAATCAACCCAAATGTCGATCTGTGACAGACTGGATTAAGAAAATGTGGCACATATACACCATGGAATACTATGCAGCCATAAGGAAGGATGAGTTTGCGTCCTTTGTAGGGACATGGATGCAGCTGGAAACCATCATTCTTAGCAAACTATCACAAGAACAGAAAACCAAACACCGCATGTTCTCACTCATAGGTGGGAACTGAACAATGAGATCACTTGGACTCGGGAAGGGGAACATCACACACTGGGGCCTATTATGGGGAGGGGGGAGGGGGGAGGGATTGCATTGGGAGTTATACATGATATAAATGATGAATTGATGGGTGCTGACGAGTTGATGGGTGCAGCACACCAACATGGCACAAGTATACATATGTAACAAACCTGCACGTTATGCACATGTACCCTAGAACTTAAAGTATAATAAAAAAAAAAAAAAGAAAGAAACAAGAAAAAAAAATAAAAAAAAAATAATGAAATTAAAAAAAAAAAAAAGAAAACAGTTTCTGGGCTCTCTATTCCGTTCCATTAGTCTGTGTGTCTTTTTTTTATGACAGTACCACCCTGTTTGGGTTCCTGTAGCTTTTCAGTATATTTTGAAGTATGGTGGTGTGATGCCTCCAGGTTTGTTCATTTTGCTCAAGATCATTTGGCCATTCAGGGTATTTTGTGGTTTCATACAACTTTTAGAATTGTTTATTTCTATTTTCTGTGAAGAATGTAAGTGGCATTTTGATAGTTATCAAATTTTGCATTTAATCTATAAATTGATTTGAGTAGCATGGACATGTTAACAATAGTATTTTTTACAGACCGTGAGCATGGGATATCTTTCCATTTATTTGTGACTTCTCCAATTTCCTTCATCAGCGTTTTATAGTTTTGAGTGTGGAGATCTTTCACCTTGTTTGTGAAATTTATTCCAAAGTAGTTTTTGTAGTTACTGTAAATGGGCTTGTTTTCTTCATGTCTTTTGCAGATAGTTTGCTGTTAGTGTATAGAAACACTACTAATTTTTGTATGTTGATTTTATATCCTGCAACTTTACTGAATTTATTATTTCTAGCAGCATTTTGGTGGAACCTTTAGAGTTTCCTATATAAGATATGTTGCCTGCAAACAGGGACAGTTTGACTTCTTTCTTTCCAATTTGGATGCCTTTTGTTTATTTCCCTTGGCTACTGCTCTGGCTAGAGCTTCCAGTACAGTGTTGGATGGGAGTGGTGAGAGTGGGCATTCTGAGCTTATTCTGGATCATAGAGAAAAAGCTTTCAAGTTTTCCCCATTGAGTGTGATGTTAGTCGTGGTTTGTCATCTATGGCCTTTATTGTGTTGAGGTGCATTCCTTCAATATGTAATTTTTGCGAGTTTTTATCATGAAAGAATGTCGAATTTTGCCAAATGTTTTTCTATATCTATTAAAATGATTATATAAGTTAAAAAAAAATCTGCAAGACAAGATTTCCAGTTCATTATATACATTGAAATTTGAGAGGTGCCTTCTAACTCAACATGTCTTTTCCATCTGAAAAATATACACAGCTCATTTTGTGTGATGTAAATACAGCACTCAAAAATGTATGTTTGTGTTTATGCTCTGAATGTTATATGTTATAATCCAGAAAACTATTATATATACACTGATGTTGTGGATTATGCCACTCTCTTTACACAGAGTTAGAGAATATATTAGAAAATATTTCTGTGTTGAGAATTACTTTATGAATTGCATTCACTCTTATGAGTTACAAGGAATTCTCTTCACTCTCTCATTTCATCTTGAGTCAAATTAAAAATTCTGCCCATGGCCACTTGGTAAATGTGTTCGTGTGTGTTTTCAGGGACCACTGACATTTATGGATGTGGCCATAGAATTTTCTCTGAAAGAGTGGCAATGCCTGGACACTGCACAACAGAATTTATATAGAGATGTGATGTTAGAGAACTACAGAAACCTGGTCTTTCTCGGTGAGAATAACTTCAATACACATTTCATAATATATTCTAAAGGTTTTATTTTATTTATTTATTTTTTGTGTAGATTTTTTTTGGTAGTTTTTGCTTTGTATGAATGAATTTCAGATTCCTGTTTTGAAATAAATTCTGGGGATTTGTCTGTGTAGAGAGAAATATCTTCAAGACGTTTCATCTTGATTTGAATTTTCTACATTCCTCAGCTGATCTGTGTTTTTCACTCTAGATTATTGGTAATGCCTGAAGGTTGGTGTCATAAAATATTGTTTCCTCTGCCTTAAAATCCACCTGTTTTTATGTTTCTTTGTGTTTTGTTTTTTTGAGATGGAATCTTGCACTGTCCCCATGCTGGATTGCAGTGGTGCAAGCTTGGCTCACTCCAGACTCCACCTCCTGGGTTCAAGCAATTCTCCTGCTTTAGCCTCCCGAGTAGCTGGGATTACAGGCGCACACGACAACACCCAGCTACTTCTTTTGTATTTTTAGTAGAAATGGGATTTCACTGTTTTTCCCAGGCTGGTCTCTAACTCCTGATCTCAGGTGATCTGCCTGCCTTGGCATCCCATAGTGCTGGGATTATAGGTGTGAGCCACTGTGCCCGGCCTTCCACCACCAATTTTTGATTCAGTAGTACTGGGTAGTGAAATTAAGAACGTACAAATTTAAAATATTTTCTAAAGATTTAGAAATTTCTGTTATAAATTGCTATTTACTATTTTATAAATTACTATTAATTTACTAGACTATTCTATTACATCCTCTTTACTGAGCAGATTACTAGCTTGAGAATTGAAGAATATGAGCAATATTCATGTTATTTCTTTTTAATGAAACAGGTATTGCTTTCTCTAAGCCAGACCTGATCACCTATCTGGAGCAAGGAAAAGAGCCTTGGAATATGAAGAGACACGAGACTGTAGCCAAACCCCTAGGTATGTGAGAATGAATGCAACAGAAGAGAGGTCCAAAAGTCAAAGAGAAAGTCAGTCCTTAAAATGTGATTTGGGATGCTGTGTTCCAAAGGAAAGAGTTTCTGGGATGCCTGAGGATTTTTAAATTTTACTGTCACACAAGGACATCTTCTGTCCTATGTTTTTAAATTTTCTAAAGATTTGACTTTCTCTTTGGTGATCTTCCTTCAAGTTTACATTGAGAGCCAAAGTCCTCTTCATGAAGTATAAGAGACTGCAAAATCTGGCCACTTTTCTGTTGTTTTGGGGGATACACAAATATCTGCATAATTTTGAAAAACCTCTATGTTAAACTATTATTTTAAATTCTCTTTTAGCATTATATCTGAAACAGGTGAGTAGTGGTTTATGTTCTATTTTTTTGTTGATCATTTTTCTACACAGTCCATCCAGTTTTTATTACTATACTCTTGAAGTATAGTTTGAAATTATAAAGTATGATGTCCTTATGCTCTGTTCTTTTTCCTTAAGGTTGCTTTGGTTATTCAAAGTTTATTGTAGTTTCATGTACATTTTAGAATTGTATTTTTCATTAATGTGAGAAAAATATCAGTGAAATTTTGATAAGTTTATTGAATTTATAGATTACTTTGGATAATATGGCACCTTACAAATATTTATCCTTGGCTGGGCGTGGTGGCTCACACCTGTAATCCCAGCACTTTGGGAGGCTAACGTGGGTGGATCACGAGGTCAAGAGATCGAGACCATTCTGGCTAACACAGTGAAACCCCATCTCTACTAAAAATACAAAAAAGGAACTTGCAGTGAGCGGAGATCACGCCATTGCATTCCAGCCTGGGCGACAGAGCGAGACTCCGTCTCAAAAAAAAAAAAAAAAAATTCTTTGAATCCATAGAAATAAAAAATTTCAAATTTATTTGTGTCTTTAATTTCTTTCATTGATATCTTATATCTTTCCTTGTGAAGACTTTTTACATCTGGTTGAATTTGTTACCAGAAATTTATTATTTTAATGCTCTTCCAAATAGATTATTTTTCTATTATATCAAAGAGTTTGTTTTAAGTGTATGGAGCCATAATTTATACTTGTAATTTAATTTTATTTTTCTAGTCTACTGAGTATATTTATTAGTTTAGACCAGTTTTAATGTACTGTTTATAGTTTTTTATGTATAAGATCATATGATCTAGAAACAGCAACTGTTTACTTATTTGTCTTCAATCTTCAGTGGCTTTTGAAAACTTTTTGACTACTTATTCTGCCACATACTTTCAGTGCTATGTTAAAATAGAAGCATTGACAATGGGCACAATATAGTTTTGCATGAGTGTCTGTGAATTTGAAGGAGCAAACACCTCTGCAAGTTTTTATAAACTGGTTTCAGAAGGTAAAGATTGTTTTTTTTTTGGGACCCCAGGGTGATGGGATGCTCTCTGGGTTTGTAGTGGAGAAGGATTATAGTTTGGTTTGTCACAAGACTTACGAGTCTACACTAGGGTCCACCTTTAGTTGGCTTGTTACAAGGAGCTTGGGTAGTTATAATTTCCATTTTACTTTTAGATAGACTTAATATCCTTCAGGACTTTGATCTTTAGAACAGATACTAAGTGGGGTTTCTGCAGTTGGGTCTGCATATGGTGGGCCTTGTATCAGGATGTGGATGAGTATGGCTTTCACTGAATACCAAAGAGGATTTTCCTAGGTCACTGTGTGGGTTTCTATGTAGGCTTAACTGGCCATGAACTGTGGTCCAGGAAGCTGAAACTGAGTCATGGAACTGCTTCACAGACCGTAGTAAAGTCCAAGGTCTGCAGTCCTGCCTGCATGGCTATTAATTTGTGTCTTCCTCTAGGCCTCTGGTAGGGCAGAACCTCTCCCAGACTGTGGCTGGGAGGAGTTTGGGATGGTTACAGAGTAAGTTCACAATTCTCAGTGAGACCAAGTTGGGTGAACTATTTCCTGGTCATTAGCCAGGAACAGAGGTCCTGTAGTTTGCCACTTTAATGAGGGCCTGCCTTCTGAAAAGAACACTCCTCAATCTTGGGCTTTAGGAGAGTTTCAGAACTTCCTTCCTGAATCTTAAAGCTCTATTAAAGGCACTTGTTTTTGAGATGGGGTCTTGCCACATAACCCAGACTGGTCTTCAAATCCTTTTCTGCAACAATTCTCCAACCTCAATATACCATGTAGCTGTCATTACAGATGTGAGCCATGATGTCTGGCTCTATTGTATAGACATTTTTGTCAGGGGTGGCTGACAAATTTTCTTGCTGTGGGGGAATAAGAAGATAGAGCACCTTTTTCCATCTTACTGATGTCACTATCTCTATACATTTCTACTTTCTGTTTCCTATTTCAAATTTCTCTGCAATATTAGATTTAGACATTTTAGACAATATGTTAGAATTTACATGTTGTGCCTGAAATAAATGAGATAATTAGTATTACAGAATCTTTGAGGTGTCAGTTTTCTTCCTGGAAACCTTTGTGGCCAGTGGCACCTTTGCCTGAGTTCTTGTCCTGCGTCCAGAAAGCATAAGGTATGCAGACAAGTGAAGGGTGAAGAAAACAAAGAGGATCTTTATTTAGTGTTAGAACAGCTCAGAGGAGACGCACAGTTGGTAGCTCCTTTCTGTAAGCAGGTCATCCCATCGAGTGTTCAGCTCTCAGCAGAGAGGAGGCCCTGGAGAGGGTGACTTCTCTCTGCAGGCAGGTCATTCTGAGGTCTCTGCAGGTCTCTGAAACTGCCAGGCAAAGAAGGTAGCTCCTCTCTGCGGCTGGTCATCCCGTTGTTTCTGTGTCCTCTGCCCTCTCTGGCTGAGCCCGGGGCTTTTCTGGACCTCAGAGAGGAGAAAGTACATTCCAGTTTGTCCTTGGGTGGCCCTGGTCAGGCCTGGAGGAGGCACCAGAAGTCCTCACTCTGGTCTGCGGGCCCCTGAAGGTTGGGCTCTACAAGGGACTCCTCTTCTGCCAAGGAATCTGTCTTCCTCCCACTGCCATTATTATATGGCTCCAGGGCTTGGCTCCAACCCTGCTCTGAGCTCCCAGTGCATGGGTGCTGGGAGAGAAGAGAGGCAGCAGGAGCAGACACCTCCAAGCCAGCAGAAATGGGGGAGGGTCCTCCCAGGACCCCAGTGATGTAGGCAGCAGTGATGCCCAGTCTTCTACCTGGGAGGGCGGCTGCAGCTGTTCCCAGGGAGCTCCGACCCCACCAACTTGAAAAGGGCAGAGCTGTTGCTTGTCCTTGTGGAGCAGGAGGCCCAGGTCTGCAGCCATGGGTCAGGCAGCTGCAGCTGCACCCAGGAGGGCAGATCTTGGCTTTTCCTGCCTGACCCTGTTCCCCCGCCCCCACCAGCACCACCACGAGCACAAGGAGGATCAGATCCACAGCCATAGTTTGGGTGGCTGCAGCCCCACCCAGAAGGGCAGGGCTCCTGCCTGCTTTGTAGAGCAGAAAGCCTGAGTCTTCAGCAGCACCCAGGGAGTTCCTGTCCTAACTCAGAAGAGGTGACATCTCACCCGCTCCATGGAGTGTGCAACCTCAGCTGCGCCTCTCTGCTGAAGCCAGCATAATGGCAGCAGCTACTTCCATCAATCCCCCCTCTGAAGAGGTACATCTAACTGCCATTAGAATAGGGGCGTTAGGGATGATGACCATTAACTGCTTCATACTGACATGGGATGTTGTTTTGGGAAAACAATAGTTCTCTCTCAGAGGCCTATCCAAGGGTTTCCAGTAAAAGAGATTTATCTACTGAGGCTCTATTTGTATACCATTTGAAGTTTGATAGCCCATCTCTTGTTTTTTTCTGAGCTATAGTCAGAGATCATTGGTTGGTTCACTTCCACAATTGTCAAAAGGTACAAATAACTCAAAAGCTTCCTTGATTTTGAAAAACAAAACATAAGGATCAGCAATGTTCCAAGCAAAAAGTCAAGAAAGATTAGTCTTCTATTCAGTTCACCCAGTCAACTCCTGTTCGCAATCTCCAAAGTTAGCAGAAACCTGCACCCAAGGGTTATAATCCATTCTTTGAGCGGATCAAAACAGCAAATATCTATGAATGTTAGAATGTCCTAGGATAGTCACAGTGAAAGACATGATTGACAAAAGAAATATAGTCACCTTTGTGATTTATGATAACCTAACACATAACTTTAATTATGATTGATAACACAAACTCAGACGTCAGAACTCTAGGAATCCCATACAATTTTTGGAACACACATTAACATTTTTCACTAAAATATAACCTGAAAATCAAACACCACCTGATCAATCCTATGTAAGTAAACATGTCAAATAATCCTGTAGTTACCTCTCTCTTGGATGTCCCAGGGGCCCTCTGTAGCATCAAAAAGCTAGGGGTTAGAAAAGACAACTTTGAAGCTGTAAGGGCTCAAAACACTTAATAGAAGTTCAGGTTACCATAAGTCATCTGTTTAAATGACTCAAAGTGTTGTATTTTGTTTGTTTGTTTTTTGTAAAGTAAAAACCTTCACTCGTCGAGAGGGAACATCTAGTTTTTCAAACAGTCCGTTTCTTGTCTTTCCCTTCTTTTTTAGAGAGTTTATTCAAAAGTCAAAGAAAAATCTTTTTCAAGAGAGAGAAAGCCAAATTTCACGCTTGCATTAGTCTATTGTTGTCAACCTCAGCTTTTTAAATTAAACCTTATAGATAATTTTATCCAATCTTAACAAGTTTGACTATGAGGTACAATTCTTAAAAATCTTTTATAACCCTTTACAAATTTGTGTTAAAGGGTGGGTCAGTGCCTGAAGACACCCTTGTGCTTTTATTCCAATGTTCAATTTATGGAAAAACCAAATAATACCCTTTTGAATTTAGTCAATATGTTCACATACAGATTCTCTTTACAATTTTTAAAAACTCTCCATAACTTGTTTGAACCTTTAGTTGTATCTTATTTAAAACAATCCTTTAACCCTCTAAACTAGGCAAAAATTTGCATTTTCACGCCTTATATTATTTCACTAAAGACATATTTCACTTCTCTTATGCACCTTGCATGTAAATCTGTTTTCAGTATTCTCAATTACATGTTATAATGGCAACTGTTAGCAATGATTAATTTTGGTGAAATATTTGGTAAGTTATTTTAGTTACGTACTTAGGTGCATATCAGGTCTGTTTCCAGCATAGCTAGGGGCATGGCATATATCCCCAGCCCTTAAAAACCTGTAAAGCATGAAAGTCGAACAACTTTAAAAATCCAAAGAAGCAGTCCATGACCTTAAAGCGTTTAGCCAACCTAGTTTCTGGCTTGCATAATTTAGAATATGTATCTACATTTTGAAGACATTTCTATTTTTACCAATAATTTTAAAGCCAGCTTAAGTTATACTCTAGTCACATGTATTTGAAAATTGCTTACACTTATTACTTGAGTGCTCTTACTTGCAAGCTAATTTGGTAGACACAGCATGTATCAGTAAAGAAACACATCTAGACATATATACACACAAATGAAGATCTAATAGCTTGGAACCCTAGCCATGACATAGCAATACAAGCTCACTGGTTTTATTTTGTTTGCCCCAGTAGATAATCCAATAAAGGCTGTGAACCAAAATTTTGGGTAAAGCAGTTTCCATGGCAGTTTAATTTTTAAAGGCCCAACCTCTGCAGACTCCAAAGAACACTGGGACTAAACAGCACCAAAGGAGAGCATCACATGTTAACCAGGCCATCTGCTTAGAACCACATCACAAAAGCCTGTATATATGCATTGCCCTTCCACTTTCCCATTCAGTGGTAAACTCCAGATTCCATACAATGTTGGGGGCCAAACGGTATGGCAAATGTGAGACAAAATTCTAGGGAGGGTTTAATACTAGACCTCAGAATTTCTGCCAGGGGTGTTCCTTTCAGAGAGGTTGAGGTCCGGAGGAACCCCTGTGATGTCCCCTTTGGGATCCAGTCTTAGAGTGTCAGACGTCTCTGACCTTAGGTTTATGTTTTCCTTCCAGAGGCAATGGCCTACTATGAGCTTTATAAAACTACACTTGCCTATGCTAACCATTCCACTACAGTGATAGCCATGAACTAAAAGGCATCATAGCTTTAATACTTTCAAAGTATTTGGTCTAAGTGCTTGGGCCCAAAAGATTGAGACCAGCCTGGTGAACATATAAAGACCCTCTCTCTACAAAAAAATTTTAAAAATAACCACGCATGATGGTGTGCCCCTGTGGTCCCAGCAACTTGGGAGATTGATGGGGCTGGATTACCAGAACCTGGGAGTTTTGGCTATAGTGAGCCATATTTGTGCCACTACACTACATCTTGGATGCCAGAGTAATACCCTATGTGGTTTTTTTTTCTTTTTCTTTTTTTGAGCCACAGTTTCACTCTTGTTGCCTAGGCTGGAGTGCAATGGCGTGATCTCGGGTCACCACAACCTCCGCCTCCTGGGATCAAGTGATTCTCCTGCCTCAGCCTCCCAAGTAGCTGGGATTACAGGCATGTGGCACCATGCCTGGCTAATTTTGTATTTTTAGTAGTGACCGGGTTTCACCATGTTGCCATGCTGGTCTTGAACGCCAGACCTCAGGTGATCCACCCACCTCAGCCTCCCAAAGTGCTGGTATTCCAGGCATGAGCCACCGTGCCCAGCCTTATCCTGTCTTAAGAAAAAAAGCTGTACACTTCAGGCGTGTTAAGTATATTCACATTGTTATGCAAAAAAGAAATTTTACATTTGTAAAACTAAAACTCAGTACCCACTAAGTAACAATTGCCCACTTTACCCTTTCTTCAGCCCCGAGAAACATTCTTCCACTTTGTTTTTATGAATGTGACTGCTTAACATATCTCATATAAGGGGTATCATATAGTATTCATTGTTTTGTTACTGGCTTATTTTAGGTAATATAATATTCTCAAGGTTTATCTTAAAATGTGACAAGATTTTTTTTTAGGCTAAATAATATTCCACTGTATGTGTGTGTTACTTTTTTGTTTGTAAGTGAAAGAACTTTGGAGTTGCGTCAGCCTTTTGGCTTTGTGAATACTAGTACAATAAACATAGATGTTCAAATATATTTTCCAGGTCCTGAGTTGCATACTTTGGATATAGATTCATAATTGAGATTGCTGTATTTGATGATACTTCCATGTTTAATTATTTGAGAAACATAACATTTTACAGTGATGGCTGTATTTTTGTTTTCCACCAACAATCAAAATGGGTTTCGTTTACATTGCATCATCAATAGATTTACTTCTTTTAAAAGATTTGTAAGGGCCATTCTAATTGGTGTGAGGTGATTTTGGTTTTCATTATAATTTTTATGCATTTCTCTACAAATCAGTACTTTTGTATGTCCTTTCAAATGCTTCTTTCTAAAGTTTAGTTCAGTTATGTGTCTATTTCTAAATCTAATTATTCAACTCTATTTTTAAATGTTAAGAGTTGTTTATATATTCTGAATATTAATTCCTATCACATGTGATTTGTTAATATTTTCACCCTTTTCCTAAAAGGCATCGCGTCACTCTATTGAATGTTTTCTTTGATGTACAGAAATATTGAAGTATAGTGTAGTTAAATGTTTCTGTTCTTTGTTGCCCAAGCATTTAATGTCGTATCTAAGAAAATGGTGCCAAGAGCAATGTCATGTCTTTCCCTTATTTTGTTTCTAAGAGATTTATTATTTTATTATGTGCAAGTATTTTATTTAAACTATTGTTTTTATATGGCTCAAGAAAATGATCCAACTTTATTAGTGTAGATTTCCTGTTTTCAACATTATATTTTGACTATAAAATCAAATTATTAATCAAACTTGATAAAATATTATTTATCTTTATGGTGTATCATGGCAACACGGTGGAAGATTATTTGATCATATACAGAAGGGTTTATTTCTGGGCTCTCTATTCTGTTCTTTCATCTGTTTATCTGTCTTTGTGTCAGTACCACATTGTTTTTGTTATTGTAGCTTTTAATATGTTTTGAACTCAGAAAGTATAATGTCTCTTTATTCTTTTTCATGGGTATTTATTTGGCTATAGTTCATAATCAAATTTTAAAATTTCAACCAAAAGTCTTGTAAAAAGCTGCTATTGGGATATTTATAGGGATTATACTGAATTTGTATATCACTGTAGGTTGCATTAACATCTTTAACATATTTAAGTTTTTGACTATTGAGCAAGAATATGTTGAAGAGTGTGTTTTAATTTCATATGTTTTTTGATTTGCCAGTTTTACTTTTGCTATTTCTAGTTTCATTCAGTTTTAGTCAGAAAACACATGTGTATTATTTTGGTCTTTGATATGGTTTGACTCTCTGTCCCCATCCAAATCTCATCTTGAATTGTACTCCCATAATTTCCACATGTTGTGGGTAGTACCTGGTGGGAGATAATTTTAATCATGGGGGCAGTTTCCCTTGTACTGTTCTCGTGGTAGTGATTAAGTCTCACAAGATCTGATGGTTTTATCAAGAGTTTCCGCTTTTGCATCTTCCTCATTTTCTCTTGCCGCCACCACGTAAGAAGTACCTTTCATCTCCTGCCATGATTCTGAGGCTTTTCCAGCCATGTGGAACTGTAAGTCCAATTAAACCTTTTTTTTCCTTCCCTGTTCGTGGTAGGTCTTTATCAGCAGTGTAAAAACAGACTAATACAGTCTTCTTAAGTTTATTTGTTGTTGTTGTTGTTTTGAGACACATCTTACTCTGTTGCCCAGGTCAGAGTGCAATGGCATGATTTTGACTCACTGCAGCCTCAACCTCCTGGGCTCAAGTGATCCTTCCCACCTCAGTCTCCCAAGTAGCTGGGACTACAGACATGCACTACCATGCCTAGCTAATTTTTTGATTATGTGTAGTGACAAGGTCTCACTAGTTTACCCAGGCCGGTCTCAAACTTCTGGCCCCAAGTGAGCCTTTCACGTTGGTCTCCCAAAGTGTTGGATTATAGGCATGAGCCACTGCACTTAACCAGCATTCTTAAATGTAATAACGTTATGTGTCCTAACAGAATATACCAGGTGCAAATAAGAATATTGTGTATTCTCTTGCTTTTGACTGGAAAGTTTTGTACATGTCTGTTAAGCCTACTTGGTCTATGATAGGGTATGAATGTCCATGTTCTCCAGACTTCATGCTGCATTATAATCCTCAGTGTTGGATGTGGAACCTGGTGAGAGGTATTTGGATCATGGTCATAGGGGTAAATTCCTCATGAATGGCTTGGCACCATCCTTTTGGTAATCAATAAGTTCACACTTCATTGATTCAAGTGAGAGCTGTTTCCTTAAAAAAAACATGGCTATTTCACTCACACTTGCTCAGTCTCTTATCATGTGATATATCCAGTTATTCTTTGCCTGCCAGCATTATTGTAAGCTTCCTGAGATCCTCACCAGAAGCTGATGCTGGCACACACTTCTTGTACAGTCTGCTTACTTGGCAGCCAAGTAAACTCTTTTCTTTATAAATGATCCACTTTCAGGTATTCCGCTATATGCAAAGTAATTAATACCGTCTATAATGTTGTCTGAGTTTTCTGTTTTCTTACTGAATTTTCATCTGAATGTTCTAATTATTGAAAATGTGATCTTGATGTCTACAATTATTATGTTCCTATGTAGTTTTTTCTTCACTTAACATTTGCTTAATATATTTTAAAGCCCTGATGTTACATATAGATAGATAAATGTAATAGTTATAGATTCCTGGTAACTTGACCCATTTTGCCATTATATAAGTCTTTGTCTCGTGCTAGTACTTGACTTAAAGCATATAATGTCTAATATAATTATAACCACCTAAACAAATTGTACTTACTATTAGCATGAAATATAAATTTTTTCCACTGTTACTTTCAGCCTGTTTGACTCAATGCTAAAATAAGTCTCTTGTAGGCACCATATTGTATGCATTTTTTAAAACACTCAGGCATTTTGTTCCTATTTCTTTTTATAATTTAATTAATTTATTTGTTCATTTATTTTTGAGATAGGGTATCACTCTGTCAACCAGTCTGGTTTACAGTAGTGTGATCATGGCTCACTGCAGCCTCAATCTCTGAAACTTTTATGATCCTCTCATTTCAGTCTCTGAAGTAGCTGGGTTACAAGTATATGCCATCACAGGCAGCCATATTTTTTTTTTTTTTTTGGTATTTTTTGTAGAGACAGGGTTTTTTTCTTGTTGCTCAGGCTAGTCTTGGACTGCTGGGATCAAATGTTCAGTCCATGTCCTACTTCCAAAATCCTGAGATTACATTTCTTTTTATTAAGTGGTTTAATTTATACTTTAAATAATTGCTTAAAAAATGGAGTCACTGTTACCAGTTTTATTATCACTGTTTTATGTATTTTTTTGTAGATATGTTTTCTCATTTCCTGTTTTGCTGCCTTAATTTTTATTTTTATTTTGCAGTGGTTTTGATTTTTTAATTTTGTTTTGCATATTTTTAATGAATATTTTGTAATCTTAAAATATGGAGATTATATAACGCATCTTAATATATTTTAATCTCATAACAGCTTCAATTGAATATAAAAACTATACTTCTGTATGTATTTCCCAGTGTTATTGATATTAAAACTATTTCATATTGTGTACCTAGTAACATTTATGCAGATTTATTTTTTGTTTATCATATTCTCTACAACCTTAAGAGTTTTATGCACTATCATTATGATAGTAAAGAATTCTGTATGTCTTTATATTTACACTTAGTAGAGAGCTTTAAATTTGTATGTGGTTTTATAATACTGTTTAGTATCATTTTATTTTTCAGCAAATTGACTCATTTTAGCATTTCTTTTTTTTATATGCAGTTTCACTGTGTTGCTAAGTCTGATCTTGAACTCCTGGTCTCAAGTGAACTCACTGCTGTGTTCACCTAAAGCTGTAGAATTACAGGCATGAGCTACTGTGCCTGTCCACCATGTAGCATGTTTTGTAGGACTATGGTAGTAATGATGAACACCCTCACCTTTTATTTTGGAAAATATTTATTTGTATCTTCTTTTTAAAGTAAAGTAATTTAGAATCAAGAATTAGTGCTAAGAATTTTTTTTATTGCATCAAAATTTGGGAAGTTGTTTGACATTTTTATCTCCAAGCAACCTCTATATTACTTTTTCCCTGTAGTCTTCTAAGATTCATTTTGTGAATATATTGATCTACTTGACGATGTCCAATCGGTTTTACATTCCATTTATAATTTTGTTTGACAGTTTTTGTATTGTATATTTTAGGGTATGACACCTCACGCCAGTTAATTGTGGTTTGATTAGTTTATAATTGTGTATGACAATATTTAACTCTTTATAATTTAAGACAGTATGGAGGAAAAATCAAACACGTATCAGCCATATGTCTATTGTCAATATAATTATCTCTTTTTTTGCCTAGATAGATATTATCCCTGTACTTCTTTATGACTACTGTATTTGTTGTGTAGGTTTATTGTGGATGATTATTTAACCCTAAGTGAGTAGTCATAAAACTTTTTCTAATTTCAGCACCTATCTGTGAATCTATTATTTTTGTGTGGGAGCAAATCTTTTTTATTTTTTATTATTTATTTATTTATTTATTTATTTTGAGATGGACTCTTGCTCTGTTGCCAGGCTGGAGTTCAGTGGTGCAATCTTGGTTCATGGTAACCTCTGCCTCCTGGGTTCAAGCAATTTCACTGTCTCAGCCTCCAGAGTAGCTGGAACTACAGGTGTGCACCACCACACCCAGCTAATTCTTTGTGTTTTAGTAGAGATGGGGTTTCACCATGTTGGGCAAGATGGTCTTGATCTCCTGACCTCGTCATCTGCCACCTCGACCTCTCAGTGTGCTGAGATTATAGGTGTGAGCTGCTGCTCCCAACCGGGAGAAAATGTTAGATTTGAAGATAATTTTAAAACCATCAGATACCAGAATCTATTCTAGGTATTGTTCATTTTTACTTGTCAGAAACACGTAACAAAATTTATAATGCAGTATTATTAAATATTCATTTTGGTCATGTTAATTACATTGACATTATTATGCTACATATTGCTAGAATGTTTTTGTCTGGCAAAGCCAAATCTCAATACACATTACACAACATGAATTTTTCTCATTTCTTGGCACTTTTCAAACACCATTCTGTTTTCTGTTCCTGAGAGTGTGGCTACGTTATGTATTTTATACAGTCTCTGTCTCTTTGAGGCTGGCTCATTTCTTTTTGCATAATGTCAGTAACATTTATCTTTATAGTTAGAATGTTTTCTGGTTTTTGAAAACTGAGTGAAATTCTAATATTTTCAAATTATACCTACTGAATGATTTTGGTGACAGAAATTTGCATTACTTCAAGAATGCCATGTGAAATTCCAAAAGCATTGCATTAAATTTGTCGACTACATTGAGCAGTGTGGACATCTTCATAATATTAATTATTTCAGCCTTTCAACAACAGCATGTTAAAGAGCTTGTTGTTTAATTTATATATATTTATGAAATTTTCAGCTTTTTTATGGTTTTATACTCATTCTATTTTGATGGTAGTAATTTTTTAAAATTCAGTTTTAAAAATTTTGTTAAGACTTCTTTTTTGATCTAAGAAGTGGTCTATCAAGGACAATGTTGGATGAGATATTGAGATGAATGTATCCTGATATTGTTGAGTGTTCTCTATACCTCTGTTAGGAATAATTGTTTTATACTGCCTTCAAGTCCTCTGTTTCTTTACTAATGTGTCTTGTTTCATTTTTATTATAGAATATGGGGTATTGAAGTATCCTAGTAATATATGCTCTGTGATTCTTTAGTTTTTGTCAATATTTGCTTTATATACTTCGAACCTTAATGTGAGATATACACACACACAAATGTACATAAAAATTTGTCATAGGTTCCCAGTGAATGAATCTATTATTACTTAATATCTTCCTTTGTAGCTTTGGAGTTTGGACTTCAAGTAAATTTTATAAAATATGAGAGTTTTTGACTTAAGATATGTAGCTTGTATATTATTTTGAGCTGTTCTACCATTTTGTTAATATGTTTATGGAACATCTACTTCTATTTTGCTGCTCTCAGGTTTTTTTTTTTGGTCATTAAATCTGAAATGACTTGTAGAAAGGCAAGTTGGGTCTTCCTTTTTAAAATATGTTGTATAGATCTCTATTGAAAGTATGTCTCTTGATTGAAAAGTTATATATATGTGTGTGTGTGTATATATATAATTAAATAGAAAGACTAATGCTATTTGATTCTTTTATTTGATTCTTGTATCTTTGTTCCTCATTTCCTCTCTTTCTGGTCTTTGTGTCTTTTTAATTTCTGTATTAATATGCTTTTACTTTCTTATTTTCTTTTGTGCATCTATACAGATATTTTCTTTGTGATACCTTGGGGTTTACATAAAACCTCTGAAAGATACAACAATATACTTTAATCTTGTAAAAAATTAACTTCAGTTGCAAAGAAATATTCCTCCTCATTACATTTGCTCTCTCTTGTTATTTATGTTGCTAATTATATCTTTATGTTGTACATTCATTAACAGATGTTTATAAAAATTTCTATGCTTTTATCTTTAAATTTTTAAACAATAATTTAAAATGTTTTTTGCACCTTTATGATAATGTTATGGAATTCTATTTTTGTGTATGTGCATATCTTTCCCAGAATGATGTGTTTTCATATAATTAGGTGCTATTTTCTTGCATCATGTTATTTTCAGTGAAAGGAACTCTTTTTATCATCTTTGATATGTAGGTCACATGCAGTGCCAATATACTTTCTCAGAATTTGGTTATTTTGGAAGGTTTTTTTCTTTTTATTTGGTAGGACAGTTTTGTTGTTGGTATAATTTTCCCTTGACAGATATTTTTTTCAGGACTTAGACTATAGCACATAGTTCCCTTCTGGCCTGCAAATTTTTTGTTGGCAAATTCACTGTTTATCTCATGAGACTATGCTTGTAAATGACACATCACTTTCCTCTTGTATCCCCCAAGGTTTTCTTTTTGTCTGTGATTTTTGAAATTGAGTTCATATATATGTTGGTTATACATGTCTTTATGCATATCCTAGTTTGTTTGTTCAGCTTCTACATTTTTACATCATCTTTTTCTTCCGGGATTTTTTTTTTTTTTTTTGACTGAATCTCGCTCTGTCATCCAGGCTGGAGTGCAGTGGCATGATCTCGGCTCACTGCAACCTCCACTTCCTGGGTTCAAGCAATTCTCCTGTCTCAGCCTCATGTGTAGCTGGGATTACAGGTGCACACCACCATGTCTAGCCAATTTTTGTAGTTTTAGTTGAGATGGGGTTTCACCATGTTGGTCAGGCTGGTCTCGAACTCCTGACCTTATGATTTGCCTGCCTCAGCCTCCCAAAGTGCTGAGATTACAGGCGTGAGCCACTGCACCTGGCCTCTTCTAGGATTTTTAGTTATTATTTCTTTTTGTATTTTTTGCCTCTACAATGTTTTGATGTTTTAATGTTTTTGTTATTCCATTTTTTGTAGTTGTCTGTTTTCCTATTTCACTCACTGTTATTTAATTTGAAATTAATTTATGCATCTTCATTTTTTATGGTTGCTTTCTGAACATTTTATAATTTTTATATGGGGCTATGTTGTTGTAATATTTTGTATGTATTGTATTCTTTGATTGAGATTTGGACATTTAAAAAGAGCTATCTGTCACAGTCTTTATGATGTAGCTTATTTTCTGGCATAGCCTGAAACCAATTTTTTTAGCTAGAGATTCTGGGAATCTCTCAAACATGTTCTTAGAATGTGTCTTGTCTGAAATTTTGTGTTCATTTTTTAGTTAAAGAAATTTATTAGTGTTTCTTCTTAATGGCCAGTCGTCATTTTATACATGTGTTTTCTCTCTGTGGTACTGCAGTCTGTCTACTGCTGTAGCATTTACCTTTGGTCTTAGCAGACTCAAACTGTCATTCTAAAGAATACCACTGTAGTTGTCTGTTCTCATGCTGCTAATAAAGACATACCGAAGACTGGGTAATTTAAAAAGAAAAAAACTTTAGTGGACTCACTGTTCCATGTAAGTGGGGAGACCTTACAATCGTCGCAGAAAATAAAGGAAAATCAAAGTGACATCTTACATGGTAGCAGACAGAGAGAGGGCATGTGCAGAGGAACTCTCTTTTATAAAAACTATCAGATTTTGTGAGACTTGTTAACTGTCACAAGAACTGCATAGGAAATACCTGGCTCCATAATTCAATTACCTCCCACTAGGTTTCTCCCACAACTCAAGAGAATTATGGGAGCTGCAATTCAAAATGAGGTATAAATGGGGACGCAGAACCAAACCATATTAGCCACCACTTCCTTTAGTACTTAATGCCATGGGAGACAGAAACCAGTGTGTAAAAAGCCAGAAATAGAAATGTATGTGGTCACTATTATTGTCGGTTTTTTTGGAAAAAAACAGGTGTTGGCAATTTACTTCTAAAGGCACTGTATTATGTTTGGGGAGCAGGAAGAGGTTTGTTGGGTAAATGTTACGGGCTTTTCCTTCTATGTGACTCTTTGCATTGTGCTCACCTGGGATACTGCACAGAAGTAACTTATTTATAAATCTTTCACAAATGTATTTTGTTCAGCATGTTTTTGTTGAATTTACATGTCTATGAAGGAATTAGTGTCTGTGGTACTTTTCTGTGCCATCTTGCTTATGTAGTTTGTATAATTTTATAGTTTAGATATATAGAGTATACAAATCTTAGTGTAGCAAGTGGAGTAATTTGTTATTTTTATTTTTTTTCAGTTATGTGTTCTTATTTTGCCCAAGACCTTTGGCCAGAGCAGAACATAAGAAGTTCATTTCAAAAAGTGATACTGAGAAGATATGGAAAATGTAGAGATGAGAATTTACCACTAAGAAAAGACTGTAAAAGTGTGGATGATTGTAAAATGCACAAAAGAGTTTATGAGAAACTTAACAAATGTTTGACAGCTACCCAGAGCAAAACATTTCTATGTTATAAATCTGTAAATGTCATTTACAAATTTTCAAATTCAAATAGATGTAAGACAAGACATCCTAAAAAGAAATCTTTTAAATGTAGCAAATGTGACAAATCATTTTGCATGCTTTCACATCTAATTCAACATAAAATAATTCATACTAGAGTGAATTCCTACAAATGTGAAGAATGTGGCAAAGCCTTTAACCAGTCCTCATACCTTACTACACATAAGATAATTCATACTGGAGAGAAACCATACAAATGTGAAGAATGTGGCAAGGCTTTTAAGCACCCATCAACCCTTAGTAAACATAAGAGAATTCATGGTGGAGATAATTCCTGCCAATGTGAAGAATGTGGAAAAGCTTTTAAGCAATTATCAAACCTTAATAACCATAAGAGAATTCATACTGGAGAGAAACCCTACAAATGTGAACAATGTGGAAAAGCTTTTAATCACTCCTCAACCCTTAGGAAACATAAGATAATCCATAGTGGAGAAAAACCCTACAAATGTGAAGAATGTGGCAAAGCTTTTAATTGCTCATCAATCCTTAGGAAACATAAGATAATCCATAGTGGAGAAAAACCCTACAAATGTGAAGAATGTGGCAAGGCTTTTAACCACCCATCAACCCGTAGTAAACACAAGAGAATTCATAGTGAAGATAAACCCTACAAATGTGAAGAATGTGGAAAAGCTTTCAAGCAGTTATCAAACCTTAATAACCATAAGAGAATTCATACAGGAGAGAAACCCTTCAAATGTGAAGAATGTGGCAAAGCTTTTAACCAGTTATCAACCCTTACTAAACATAAGAGAATTCATACTGGAGAGAAACCCTACAAATGTGAAGAATGTGGGAAAGCTTTTAAGCAGTCATCAACCCTTACCAAACATAAGAGAATTCATAGTGGAGAGAAGCCCTTCAAATGTGAAGAATGTGGCAAAGGCCTTTGTGACTCCTCATCCCTTACTATATGTAAGAGAATTCATAGTGGAGGAAAACCCTACATGTGTGAAGAATGTGGCAAAGGCTTTTGCAAGTCCTCATCCCTTACTACACATGAGGGAATTCATAGTGGGGAAAAACCCTACAAATGTGAAGAATGTGGCAAAACTTTTAACCACCCATCAAACGTTAGTAAACATAAGAGAATTCATAGTGGAGATAAACCCTACAAATGTGGAAAAGCTTTTAAGCAGTTATCAAACCTTAATAACCATAAGGGAATTCATTTTGGAGAGAAACCCTTCAAATGTGAAGAATGTGGCAAAGCTTTTAACCAGTTATCAACCCTCACTAAACATAAGAGAATTCATACTGGAGAGAAACCCTACAAATGTGAAGCATGTGGGAAAGCTTTTAAGCAGTCATCAACCCTTACCAAACATAAGAGGATTCATAGTGGAGAGAAACCCTTCAAACGTGAAGAATGTGACAAAGCTTTTAACCAGTTTTCAAACCTTACTACACATAAGGGAATTCATAATGGAGCGAAGCCCTTCAAATGTGAAGAATGTTGCAAAACTTTTAACCAGTTTTATAAACTTACTGTACATAAGAGAATTCATAATGGAGAGAATCCCTACAAATGTGAAGAATGTGGAAAAGCTTTTAATCACTCCTCAGTCCTTAGGAAACATAAGATAATCCATAGTGGAGAAAAACCCTACAAATGTGAAGAGTGTGGCAAAGCTTTTAATCGCTCATCAGTCCTTAGGAAACATAAGATAATCCATAGTGGAGAAAAACCCTACAAATGTGAAGAATGTAGCAAGGCTTTTAATCACCCATCAACTCTTAGTAAACATAAGAGAATTCATAGTGGAGATAAACCCTACAAATGTGAAGAATGTGGAAAAGCTTTCAAGCAGTTATCAAACCTTAATAACCATAAGAGAATTCATACTGGAGAGAAACCCTTCAAATGTGAAGAATGTGGCAAGGCTTTTAACCAGCTGTCAACCCTTACTAAACATAAGAGAATTCATACTGGAGAGAAACCCTACAAATGTGAAGAATGTGGGAAAGCTTTTAAGCAGTCATCAACCCTTACTGAACATAAGAGAATTCATAGTGGAGAGAAATCCTTCAAATGTGAAGAATGTGGCAAAGGCTTTTGTGACTCCTCATCCCTTATGACACATAAGAGAATTCATAGTGGAGAGAAACCCTTCAAATGTGAAGAATGTGGCAAAGGCTTTTGTGACTCCTCATCCCTTAGGACACATAAGAGAGTTCATAGTGGAGAAAAACCCTACAAATGTGAAGAATGTGGCAAAGGTTTTTGTAACTCCTCATCCCTTGCTACACATAAGGGAATTCATAGTGGGGAAAAACCCTACAAATGTGAAGAATGTGGCAAAGCTTTTAACCACCTATCAACCCTTACTAGACATAAGATAATTCATAGTGAGGAAAAACCCTACAAATGTGGAGAATGTGGGAAAGCTTTTAATGACCCATCAACCCTTAGTAAACATAAGAGAATTCATAGTGGAGATAAACCCTACAAATGTGGAGAATGTGGAAAAGCTTTTAAGCAGTTGTCAAACCTTAATAACCATAAGAGAATTCATAGTGGAGATAAACCCTACAAATGTGAAGAATGTGGAAAAGCTTTTAAGCAGTTGTCAAACCTTAATAACCATAAGAGAATTCATACTGGAGAGAAACCCTTCAAATGTGAAGAATGTGGCAAAGCTTTTAACCAGCTATCAACCCTTATTAAGCATAAGAGAATTCATACTGAAGAGAAACCCTACAAATGTGAAGAATGTGAGAATGCTTTTAAGCAGTCATCAACCCTTACCAAACATAAGAGAATTCATAGTGGAGAGAAGCCCTTCAAAAGTGAAGAATGTGGCAAAGGCTTTTGTGACTCCTCATCCTTTACTACACATAAGGTAATTCATAGTGGAGAGAAACCCTTGAAATGTGAAGAATGTGGCAAAAGCTTTTGTGACTCCTCATCCCTTACTACACATAAGAGAATTCATAGTGAATAAAAACCCTTCAAATGTGAAGAATATGGCAAAGCTTTTAACCACCCATCAACCCTTACTAAACATAACTCATAGTGGAGATACACCCTTCAAATGTGAAGAATGTGGCAAAGCTTTCAAGCAGCCATCAAACCTTAGTATACATAAGAGCCTTCATACTGTAGAGAAGGCTTACAAATGTGAAGAATGTGGAAAATCTATTAACTATTTCTCAAACCTTACTAGACATAAGAGAATTCATACTGGAGAGCAACCCTACACATGGGAAGAATGTGGCAAAGCCGTTAACTGTTCCTCAATCCTTACTACACATAAGGCAATTCATACTGCAGAGAAACCCTACAAATGTGAACAGTAGGGAAAGGCTTTGGTGTATTCTTAGCCTTTACTTAACATAAGAATTCATGGTAAAGAGAAACCCTATACAAATGTGAAGAATGTGGCAAAGACTTTTGTGAATCCTCAGCCAGCCCTTGGTAAACATAAAATAACTCATACTGAAGCATGTAGGAAAGCTTTTTACCAGTACTCAACTCTTACTAACCATAAGCGACTTCACACTGAAGAGAAATCCTACACTCATGATGAATGTGGAAAAGTTTTTAACTGTTCCTTAAACCTTACAAAACATGAGATAATGCATAATGAATGGAAACTCTACTAATGGTAATGTGGCAAAGCCTTTAGTGTATTATTAATCTTTACTAAACATAAGGTAGTTCATACTGGAGAGAATTCCAACAAATATGAAAAATGTAAAGATTTTAACAAGTTCTCAACACTTATTACACACAATTCATATTGGAGAGAAACCCTACTAGCATGAAGAATGTGGCAAAGCCTTTTACGAGTCCTCAGTTCATAGCAGACATAAAATAATTTATATTGGAGAAAAACTCTATGAACCCAAAAGATGGGACAATGCTTTTAACAACACCTCAAACTTTTTTTTTTTTTTTTGATGGAGTCTCACTCTGTCACCCAGGCTGGAGTGCAGTAGCATGTTCTCAGCTCACTGCAAGCTCCGCCTCCCGAGTTCATGCCATTCTCCTGCCTTAGCCTCACGAGTAGCTGGGACTACAGGCGCCCACCACCATGCCCAGCTATTTTTTTGCATTTTTTACTAGAGATGGGGTTTCACCATGTTAGCCAGGATAGTCTCTATCTCCTGACCTCATAATCCACCTGCCTTGACTTCCCAAAGTGCTGGGATTACAGGCATGAGCCACTGTACCTGGCCCACCTTAAACTTTTGGAAATATAATGTTCCCAGACCCCAGAAATATGAAGAATGTGTCAAAGACTTTAAATGGTTGTCAGTCTTGATTGTAGGTAAGATACTTCATACTGTAGAAAACTACATGTGTGAAGAATGTGACAAAACTTTTAGTGTTCACATTTTATTGCACAAGAAAGCATTTATACTTGAGAAAAAAATTGTAGAATTATAAAGAATGTGGAAAAGCCATTGATATCTGCTCATATCTTAACATCCAAGAACTCAATAAAAGCATTGTAAGTGTAATTACTGGCAAAATATCCTTCAGAAAATATAAACCGTTAAAGTGAAGAAGAGCATTCTGAAGACAAACATTACAAATGTATAGGGGGTTGTAGTATGATTACTTGTGTCATAGGCATTATTGTGCAGATTTTGTATTAGAGGAAAACCCTGAAACAGTTTCTCAAACGTTGTTCAACATAAGGGAATTTATATTGGAGAAAAGCTTAATAAATGTAATGATTTTGAATGAAGAATTGTTAAAAAATGACAACTAGAAAAACACCAGAGTTGATAGTAAAATATATTTTTACAGATGCAGTAAATATGAAAAAGACATTTACTTCAAAACTAGGTGTATGTCAACATCAGATATTTCACAGTTGAAATTTCAACTAAGGCACTGACCCTCTAGACATTACACTAAATCAGAGTGTTGAGTGTAGAAAATTACCCAAAACTAAAGATGTTAGGTAAATTATTTGTAAATAACTTTAAAATAAGAAAACAGGAGAGTTACAGTTGCATTCAAAGTATGCTATTTTCAATGAAAAAACTTCGTTTTTTTGGGGGGGAAATTAGTAATGATATAATTCATCTCACAAATTACTTCATGTCGTATCTTTTATTTTAGTGGTCATAATAAAAATCATAGAAAAATATATTTAATATCCATACGTTTCTAAGTCCTGAATAAGTATTTTTAAAAATTTGTTATATATTTTTATTTGAACATGTGAACTCTGCCCACAAACACATACAGACTTTGAGTGCTGATTCACATAAAGTTAAATATACACGTTAGTCTAATGATATGCCTTAATTGTAATAGAATTGTAGAGAGTGTGTATGAGTTTTACCTATTTTCAGAAAAAAAGCGATATTATAACAAAACAATAAGGTGTCTAATATACTAAACTAAAAACCTCATGAATGCTGAATGCAAATCTGTTTAATTCATTACTGTACACACTACTTTTCCTGTTTCTTATAATTTGTTTTTTGTTTTATAGTATAAGATGTAATAATTGTGAGCTGGTTAGTAATTTTCATAAAATTTTGTAGGGCAAATGAAATAATTTTTAGATGTAATTTCATAATTAGTATAGTTATACCTTTTTAGTTAGAGCATTGTGTTCAATTGGAGAACCTTCTGTAAGCTTTCTATTTACTTGTTCCTTTTACATTTTAAAGTTGACATAAGTAAATTTATTGGCTTATGACATAAGTCAGTTTATTCAGATAACTACTTGGGAGGCTTCATGAGTCATGAGGATTTTGGGTTTGTCTTTTATTGTTTTTTCTGTCTGCTTTTTTTGTTTGTTTGTTTGTTTGTTTTTGTTTTTTTTCTTTTTGTGAGACGGTGTCTCACTCTGTCCCCCAGGCTGGAGTGCAGTGGGATGATCTTGGCTCACTGCAGCCTCCACCTCTCGAGTTCAAGTTCCCCTGTCTCAGCCTTCCCAGTAGCTGCGATTACATGTGCCTGCCATGACACCTGCCTGATTTTTCTGCTTTTAGTTTCATCATGTTGGCCAGGCTTGTCTTGAACTCGTGGCCTCAGGTGATCTGACAGTTTCGGCCTCCCAAAGTGCTGGGATTACAGGTGTGAGCCACTACACCTGGCAAAGATGTTTTGATATATTAATGTAGCAAACAAAAATGACAGTGCTTATGTAACAGATGCTCCATAATTTCTGCTGGAGTTAGCTTGCAAGTTCAAGTCAGAGATGGAAAATATCAGTGGTGAAGAAATAACATTGATTCTTCATGTGAACAGAACCTTTTTCCTGGCTGCACAGCTGACGATTGATTTGAAGATAACTTCTGCTTTTATTTTCTGATTATCTTCAGTTTTTTTGTCTTATGTGTATTCCAACTATGTATGCATCACAGACCTTCTTTTTCTGTGTTATGGCTACAGTGTTCTCACTTTTATTTTTATACCATGTCATTTCACATGGTACATTGTAGATTTTGATTAGAAAGTTGTTTTTTGTTTTGTTTTGTTTTTTGAGATAGAGTTTCACTCTTGTCCAGGCTGTGTGCAGTGGTGATCTCGGGTCACCACAACCTCTGCCTCTTGGATTTAAGTGATTCTCCTGCCTCAGCCTCCGGGGTAGCTGCGATTGCAGGCATGTACCAACATACTCGGCTAATTTTGTATGTTTAGTAGAGATAGGGTTTTTCCATGTTGGTCAGGCTGGTCTCGACCTCCCAACTGCAGGTTATCTGCCCCTCGGCCTTCCAAAGTGCTGAGATTACAGGCGTGAGCCACTCCTCACAGCCCGAAAGTTGGTATTTTTAATGTACTAAAAGTTGGTTTTAACTGGAGAGTTTGCTTATCAATATAACTTTGACATCAGATAAAGGCATACATTATCCACACGGGAGAGAATTAAATCATTTAACATTGTTTTTCTTTGTTTGTAAAAGAAAAATTTTAAAAGATTCTTATACAAAGTGTGCCAAATATAAAATATATCTTTGAAATTAAATTTCTAACAGTTAATGGTAAGGAATTTTTAATGTTTTGTGATATAGCACAACTTATGTTTCCATGCAGAATATTCTGTATTTAAGCGTGAATGTTAAAATTTGCAAAATAATAAAATTACCTCTGTAGATTTTAAATTTGAATAATTTTTGATATTGATATTACAATTTGAAGGAATTTCTCAGTTGTATAAATTTTTTATTGGGTGAAGTTTAGCATACAATTTTTATACTTAGTCACCTAACTGCAGCCAACTCCTTGGCCATTTTCTCTGGAAAACGTGAAGATTATGCCAGTTTTTGAATTAAAAGATTTTCTGTTATTTTGCTTGCAAACTTGTTTACTGTGTTCACAGAGTGGCCAGTCATAGGACCACCAGCAATGCCTGCACTTTTACTGTCTTTAATTCCATTACCATCATCACCAGAAACTCCAGGTGTCCCAAACTTAAAGTAAAAGCCCTAAAATACATTGGCTTCTCCCAGGTACTGTGCTGTGTCCAGAACATGATGTTAGCTATCAGAGTTTCTATGGTTATAATTGACAAATGACAAAACAGCACAAAGTTATATATTGTTAGTACTATTCAGGCAAGTTTATGACAAATAGAGACCATATTTGAACTATTGTTAACTTTCTATAAAGTTTTAAAAATATTTTAACTTGATAGGGGAAAAGGGTATTCTTTAAAATACGATATTTTGAAGTATATATACATTGTCAAATGCTTAGTTGTATGTAATAAATGCATTAACTCACAGAATCAACATTTTTGCCGTGGGACCACATGGCATTGTCTTAGCATTTTTCAAAAATACAAATACATTATTATGCACTATAGCCACCATGCTGTACAATAAATCTCTTATTCTTCCTATGCAACTATAGTTATGTATTCTTGGTAAGACATTTTTCCAACCCCCCTTTTCTTCTAAATACCTTGGCACCTGGTGGTCACTATTATACTCTGTACTTCAATGTTTTTTAGAATCCATGTGTAAGTGGAATCATGAGATACTAGTCTTTCTATGACTGGCTTAATTCAACTAATATCTTCCAGGTTAATCCATGTCATTTAAAATAATAGAATTTTTTAAAAGATAATCCATTTTGTGTATATACCATATTGTATTCATTTATGTATTAGATGTTGAACAGTTAATTCTATATTTGGACTATTGTGAAGGGTGCTGCAAACAACATAGAAGTGCAAGTATTTGTTCATTCTTATTTTATTTTGAATATCTAAAAGTGCAATTACTGTATTATATGGTAGATTGATTTTAAATTTTTTTCAGAAATCTCTCTTTTTTTTAATGGCTGTCCTCATTTATGTTCAAACCAATAGTGTGCAGGCATTTTCTTTACATCTTTACCAATGCTCTTTTTTTTTTCATTTGGTAAGAATTTTTGTAACAGGAGTGATTTGATAGCTCATAGTATTTTTTGTTGCCTTCCTCTGACAATAATTGACACTGAGCATTTTTTAATATATCTCTTGGCCATGTCTTTTCTTGAAAAATATTTTAAGATTTTTGCTCATAGTTATTTGTTTTTTGTTGTGTAGTCATTTGAGTTTCTTGCATATTTTATATATTATCCCCTTGTCACTCAATAATTTGCAAATACTTTCTCCCATTGTTTAGTTGTCTTGTAATGTTGATTGTATTAGATTCTGTACAGCAGGTTTTTAATTTGAAATAATCTGTCTTCCATTTTTTCTTTTATTCTCTGGGATTTTGAGGTTAAATTTAAAAAATCATTGCCCAGACCAATGCTGTGAGCCTTTTAGTCTGTGTGTTTATAGTAGTTTAGAGTTTCCAGTCTTACATTTAAGTAACTAATTTATTTTGAATTCTGAGATGAGGATCTCATTTTATTGCTTTGAATGTGGATATAAAGTTTCCTCAACACCATTTATTGAAGATACTGCCTTTTCCCTAAGAAACTGTCACCTTTTAAAGTATGTTACTGGTATTTTGATAGAGGTTGCATTATAACTGTAGATCACTATGTGTAATAGAGGTAGTTAACAATATTAATGCCAATTCATGAATGAGTAATATTTTCCATTTTTGTGTTATTTAATGTTTTTAGAGTACAGTGTAAAGTGTTTCACCTTTTTGGTTGAGTTTGTTTCAAAGTATAGTTACTACAGTTATTGTGGATAAGATTGTTTTTAAATTTCATTTTGATATAGTTGTTAGGGTATAGAAGTCCTACTGACTTTAGGATGTTGCTTTTGTGTTCCGCAAATTTAATGAATTTGTTTAATAGTTCTGATATTTTTTAGTAAAGTGTTCAACTTTTCTATACATAAGATTGTGTCATATTTGAACAGGATAATTTAACTTCTTTTATTCAATCTGAATTCCTTTGATTTTATTCTCTAATTTCTCTATCTTGGACATTTGTACCATGTTTAGTAGGACTGAAGAAAGTGGACATCCTTGTTCTAGCTCATAGAGTGAAAGCTTACAACTTTTCCTGTTTAGTGTGTTCTTAGGTGTTTTTTTTTTTTTTGCTATGCATGAGATATTTTGACTTGAGATGATTTTTTTCTATATCTAATTTTTTCAGAGATTTATCATAAAGGGATGTTAAATTATGTCAAACTTTTATTCTACATCTATTTAAATTTTAGAGTTGTGAAATCATAACTAATCCTACATAAATAAAAAAAGTTTTAAAGACTACTATGAACATCACTGTGCATGCAAATTACAAAATTTGTAGAAAATAAATAATTTTCTGAATACTCACAACTTCCCAAGATTGAACCAAAAGAAACAGAAGTCTTGAACAGAGCAAAAATGTATAAAATGTATAATGAGATTGAATAAGTAATACAAAACATACCAATCACAAAAGGCCCTGGATGGCTGGGTGTGGTGGCCCATACCTGTAATCCCAACACTCTGGGAGGCCATGGCAGGTGGATCACCTGAGGTCGGGAGTTCAAGACCAGCCTGAAAAACACGGAGAAACTCTGTCTCTACTAAAAATACAAAAAATAGGCAGGGGTGGTGGTACATGCCTGTAATCCCAACTACTTGGGAGGCTGAGGCAGGAGAATTGGCTCAACCTGGGTGGTGGAGGTTGTGGTCAGCTGAGATCATGCCATTGCACTCCAGCCTGGGCAACCAGAGTGAAACTCTGTCTCAGAATAATAATAATAATAATAATAATAATAATAATAATAATAATAATAATATAATCCCTGGATCAGAAGAATTCACAGCCAAATTCTACCACATATACGAAGATGAGCTGGTGCTATACTGAATGTATTCCAAGAAAATCAAGGTGAGATTCCACCCTAACTCATTATGTGAAATTGGTATTATCTTGATACTAGAATCTAGTGAAGAACAACAATAACAAAAGAAAAACACAGGCCAATGTTCCTGTGAACATTAAAACAAATTCTCCATGAAATACCAGCAAGCTGAATTCATGAGTAAATATTTTGCCACAATCATGTGAGTTTTATTCTGTATTCAAGAATGTTTCTTTATATGCAAGTCAATAAGTGCAATTTACCTTGTAAAAATAATAGCAAAAAGTTATGAACTAAATAGATGCAGAAAAAGCACTCAAGAAAATCCAATATTTATGGGGCAATGACAAAACATACCTCAATAAGAGCCATCTATTACAAATTCTCAACCAACATCATACTGAACAAGCCAATGTGGATGCATTCTTCATATGAATAGAAGTAAGACCAGAAAATCTACTGTAAACACTCCTGTTAACATAGTTCTGGAAATCCTAGCCAGAGCAGTTTAACAAAAGGCATTTATATAACAATAACGTCAAATTATCTTCACTGATGACATAATTTTCTACCTGGATTTCACCAAAAGACTTCTAAGCCTAAAAATGACTTCAGCAAAGTCTCAGAATATAAAATCAATATAGACAAATGAGTAGCATTTCACACACCAATAACATTGAAGCTGAGAACAAAATTGAAAACATGGTTCTGTTTACAATAGACACAAAAAATAATACCTAGGAATATGTTAAATCAAGGAAGTAAAGTATCTCTACAAGGAGAACCACAAAATACTGCTGAAAGAAATTAGAGACAACACAAATATTAACGGAAAAGCATACCATGCTCATTGAATTGAATAGTCAATAAAATTCAAATGTTTAGGCTGACTAAAGCAACCTGCAGATTAAGTGTTATTTCTATCATGCTATCAATGCCATTTTTATAGAAAAAAATACTATTCTAAAATTTATATGGAAGAATAAAAATGCCCAAATAGCCAAGGCAACTTTACACAAAAAGAACCTGGAGGCCCCCCACATTACCTGAGTTCAAACTGTACTACAAACTACAGTTACCAGTATAACATGGTTCTGTTGCAATAATATACATATAGACCCCTGGAACAGAAGAGAGAGCCCTGAAATAAAGGTACACTTCTACAACCAACTTATTTTTGACAAAGTCAACAGAAATAGATGAATGGGAATTAACTCCCTGTTCAATAAATGGTACCAAGAAAATTGGTTAGTCATGTGCGGAAGAAGAAAACTGGACCCCTACCTCTTAACATATAAAAAACATGACTAAAGATAGATTAATAACTGTGAGACTTCAAGCTATAGAAATCCTAGATGAACACCTAGAAATTATTCTAGGTACTGGCTCCTAAAGAAAATTTATGACTGACATTTTAAAAGTGAGTGCAACACAAAAATAAAAAATTCCATCTAATTAAAGAGCTTCTACACAGCAAAAGAAACCATTAGCCAAGTAAACAGACAACCTGCATTATGGAATTAAATATTTGTAAACTGCATATAAGAAGGATTAATATACAGAATTTATGAGAAATTTAATAAGCAAAAAAGGAGACAGATGAAATAGGCACTTCTCAAAGGAAGACCTAAGAGCTGGCAATAAACATGCAAAAAGTTGCTCAGTATTCATAATCATCAGAGTGACGTACATCAAAATGACAGTGTGGTACCATTTTATACCAGTTAGAATTGCTGTTATTAAAAAGTGAAAAAACAGATGTTGTAGTTTCAAAGAAAAGGAAATTTTTATGCACTTGGTGAGAATGCAAATTAATTGAGCTCCTGTGGAAAGCAGTTTGGGGATTTCTCAAATAACTAAAAATAAAATTATCTTTTGACCCATCAACCTCATCAGTGGGTATATAGCCAAAGGAGAATAAATTATTTTACCAAGAAGATACTAAACAATCACTTGTTTATTGAAGCACTATTTACAAAAGCAAAGACATATAATTAAACGAGGTACTTAGGAATCTTAGATTGGATAAGAATAATGAGGTACTTATACACCATGCAATACTATACAGCCACAGAAAATAATAAATAATTTTTTTGTGCAGCAACATGTATACAGCAGAAGGCCATATTCTAAGCTAATTAACACAAATCAGAAAAACAAATACCACATGTTCTCACTTATATGTGGGAGCTAAACATTGGGTGCACATGGAAACAGTAAACACTGGGAATTTTAAAAAGAAAAAAGGAAGGGAGACAAGTATTGAGAAACTATCGGATCTGATGTATGCTGCTTGGGAAATGGGATTATTAAGTGCCCAAACCTCAACATCATGCAATATACTAGTGTTACAAATCTGCCTATGTACCTTCTGAATTTAAAAATAATTAAATCCTTTGTGGTATAATGACATGTTAGATTTCTCCAATTCTGGGTTAACAGTTGTAATTAGTGGTGAAAGAATTATTTACTCCTTAAGGCATAGGAATGAATGTTTGTTTACCAGGTCTCTTTGCATTCTATAAGCTGCTATCTCTGAAAACTCTTGACCTATAGCCTGAGAAGTGTTTTATTCCTAAGTATGCAGCTAAAACAAATGACTCTACATCTTTATCATTTATTATCTGTACAGTAGACTCTAGAGTTAATTTGTAACTCTACTCTTGGGGTAAAATGGTATGTTTAATCCCTTTTTTTTCAGAATGAACCATTTTTGAAAATGTGAGGCTGTGAAAATCCTGCTAAATTGCTGAATTAGGAAAAGGAAATATTTTTAAAAAATGCATAAAGGTCTTACTGCCATAGCTCAATAATGATGAAACAGACAGTGTGGGTTATTCAAGACCTACATTGCTGCAAATGCTCATTCCATCACAATCATTCTGGTAAAAAAAGGAACAATGGGTTAAGAAGGTTTAGAATACTTTTCTGATTCAATTGCAATGTTAGATTTCTGTTTTTATTTGCTATATAGAAGTCTGTACTTCAACAAAAGATGCCATGAATTTCAAGTTAATACGCTCACACATATATTCTCTCTAGAAGGGTACTAATGTGTTTGAATCGAAATGTAGCATTTGTGGCCAGGCACAATGGCTCATGCGTGTAATCAGACCTACATTGCTGCAAATGCTCATTCCATCGCAATCATTCTGGTAAAAAAAGGGAACAATGGGTTAAGAAGGTTTAGAATACTTTTCTGATTCAATTGCAGTGTTAGATTTGTTTTTATTTGCTATATAGAAGTCTGTACTTCAACAAAAGATGCCATGAATTTCAAGTTAATATGCTCACACATATATTCTCTCTAGAAGGGTACTAATGTGTTTGAATCGAAATGTAGCATTTGTGGCCAGGCACAATGGCTCATGCGTGTAATCCTAGCACTTTGGGAGGCTAAGGTGGGCGATCACCTGAGGTCAATGAGATCAGACTGGCCAACATGGTGAAGCCCCATCTCTACTAAAAATACAAAGTTAACTTGGCATGGTTGTGCACACCTGTAATCCTACCTACTCGAAAGTTTAAGGCAGGAGAATCGCTTGAGCCCAGGAGGCAGAGGTTGCAGTGAGCCAAGATTGCACCATTGCACTCCAGTCTGGGTGACAAGAGTGACTCCATCTCAACAACAACAACAAAAATGTAGCACTTCTGGCCTTTCTTGTGCTGCTCTGTTTGTGTGAAATAGGATGGCAGAAAGTAAAGCAGAGTCAATCATGATATTTCTAGTTTCTACAGTGACAGCATCTGAAATCTAGTGTTAAGTCAACTAGAAATAATGATAGTATTTACAAACTGAGAAAAAATAGTTCTTTATTTTTAGTTTATGTTTTATAGTTTATAAAATGTAGTTTCTGAATTATTAAGTTAAACAACTTGAACATGCAGATACATAAAATTTCATCTGAATGATAGTATTTTATTTATTTATTTATTTATTTATTTATTTATTTATTTATTTATTTTGAGACGGAGTCTTGCTCTGTCACCCAGGCTGGAGTGCAGTGGCCGGATCTCAACTCACTGCAAGCTCCGCCTTCCGGGTTTACGCCATTCTCCTGCCTCAGCCTCCCGAGTAGCTGGGACTACAGGCACCCGCCACCCTCGCCCAGCTAGTTTTTTGTATTTTTTAGTAGAGACGGGGTTTCACCGTGTTAGCCAGGATGGTCTCGAGCTCCTGACCTTGTGATCCACCCGTCTCGGCCTCCCAAAGTGCTAGGATTGCAGGCTTGAGCCACCGTGCCCGGCCTGGATGATAGTATTAATATTTTAATAGCTTATGATTTTGAGTTACAGTTGCCTCACTGGGTTTATCTGAAAGCAGTAGTTTATTTTCTAAGTATAAATAGAGAATAGGCTTTCCATAATCCTAAGTATAGAGATCTTTTAAGATTAGCACTATGATTATATCTGAATAAAATTTATAGATTTCAAGTAACAGAAATTTTGATTTTTTAATAGATATGAAAAAGCAATGAAAATAATTTGTTAAAGTGAGTTTTTTAAAAAAACTTCACGTGTTCGGTAAATAACATTTGAAACCACATTGTGACTGACTAGTAATTCCAATCTGTTTTATTTTAGTCACTGAGAAAACTTAATTAATTATTCAACAAAGGTATTTTTATATTAGTGGTTTTGAAACTTTCAGAAACTATTTATTATAAAAATTCAATATATTTTAAAAATAAAATTATTGCCTTTTTAAGTCAGAAGAGGGATGTCATTGTTAGAATTAATCTACCAAAGTATTTGTTTTAGACTTAATAATAACTACTTTAAACTGAAAATCAAGTTCTACATACTAGCTAAGGGTTAAAAAATGATATTAAAATTTATCTTTATTTCTACTAAATTAGAAAATTTAAAGCTGAAATGCGAAGTCAGGAATGAAAACAAGCATTGGATTAGAGTGTGTTTGGCATGGTGGTTAAGATTGAAACTCAGTATCAGGTAGTTCCTGATTGCATCCCAGGTCAGCCAATTATGGGCTGTATGACCTGAATAGTTTTATGTCGTCTCTGTGCTTGACTCCTCAGCTGTACACTGAGGATAATACTGCCAAAATCCTAGGGTTTTGGTAAAATGGAAGCAATTAATGCAAATAAAGGTGCCAGAAGAGGACACAGCACATAGCAAGTGTACGGACAATTTATAAGCTCTTATTTGTTGATTCTGTTAGATCATGATAAATGCTAATCCTGAAAACAAGGTGGCCACATTAGTAGTTTGTAACCCATTTTCATTCTTACTCAGTCTGTGGTAAAATAGAAGTTGGCAAATTCCCATATATTCATATACGACATGGATATAAATATGAAAAGATTTCTTATTGAGTACTATTCACACTCCAGTAACACTAGATAAATAAGCATTTAAATGCTGGGTGTTTGTCAATTTTAAAATTAGAGAAGGAGGCAAACTCTTTTTTCATATATTTAATAAATTCCTTATGTTCATTTGTTAAATTTAAATGTAGTTTAAAAATATAAATTCAAATAACTTTTCTTCTCTAACAAGTGAAGGAAATTATTTATTTAGACATTTAGAGAATTTTAAAGAGTTGCTTTAGAGTCTTTTAAAGTATTATATTGTTTTGAACATAAAAAATCAACATTTGATTCCTGAGTGTTGGGTTCAGACTATTCATGATATTAAAAGTTTACTTACCTACATCACGAAATGAGCAAGCCAGTTGAAATAAAAATGTATATGTGTATGTTTCCTGGAATTTTAAGAGGAAAAAACATTTTTTCTCTAGTCTAATTTCTTAAAGTTTTTCTCTCTTTTTTTAAATTACTAGTATTTTAGATTGACAAATTAAAGATGTATACATTTATGGGATACAATGGGATGTTTTAATATAGGTATATAATATGAAATAAGCCATATTAAAGAACATTTGTCAGCTCACTTAGCAATCATTTTTTGTGGTGAGACATTTGAAATTTACTCCCGGTTATTTTGAAATATATAATACAGTACAGTTTACTAGAGTCATGCTGCTGTGTAATCTCAAAACTTATTTTCCCCATTTGAAACCTTGTACCCTTTAGTCAACAACTTCTTATTTTCTTCCCACCACTCCCAGCCTCTAATAACCATTATTCCACTTTCTACTTTTTTGAGTTAAACTTTGTTAGATTCTACATATAAATGAGATCATGCAGTATTTGTCTTTCTTTGTCAGGTGTATTCCGTCTAGCATAGTGTCCTCCAAATTTATCTATATTGTTTTAAATAATAAGATTTACCCCCTTTTAAGACTAAATAGTATTCCATTGTGTATCTATACCACATTTAAGAAAATTAATTTAGATATATTAATGTATTCATCTATTGGTTTGAAACAATCGTTTCTTATTTAGGGATATTTTTTATCAAAGCAGGTGTGTCTCAGATGACTAGAAGTGAAACCTCATGCCTTGGAATTACCAGATAAACATTCCTTGGCCTTTGTTGTATGCATCAAAAGGATTGATGGCGTGAGTTTACTGGTGCAGAGAACCATTGCAAGTCTTCGCCTAAAGAAAATTTTTAGAGGTGTGTTTGTAAAAGTCACCCCCACCCAGAAACTAAAAGTCTGCTTATAGTGGAAGCTTATATAGTGGGACCTTATGGGACCTGGGGATTTCCAAATCTGAAGTCTGTCCAGGATCTCATTTTGAAGCGTGGACAAGCCAAGGTCAAGAATAAGACCATCCTTCTGACAGACAACACAGTGATTGAGGAGCATCTGGGGAAGTTTGGTGTCATTTGCTTGGAAGACTAGTAATGAAATTGCCTTTCCAGAGAAGCATTTCCAGGAGATCTCATGGTTCTTGTGCCCTTTCCACCTCTCAGTGGCCTGTCATGCTACCAAAAATAGAACAGGCTTCCTCAAGGAAATGGGCACACCTGGGTATTGAGATGAACACATCAAGCAGCTTACCTGTCAGCTGAACTAGACCCAGTTGCCAAAACTGCAGTGAATTTTTATCAATGAAATGGAAACATGTTTTTGCCTTTTTGGAGAATTTGTATCAAGTATATTCAGAGAAGATTATTTCCCGGTTTACCTTCAAAAACTGGAAAGGAAGGGTCAAAGAAAAGACAGTAGCTTATATTCATGGCAAGTAACTCTCATCACAGTCCAGTTTCAAGGAAAAATTCCAGAGTTTTCCACATTGGCTGCCACCTTATCTGAAAGCAGCATATTCTATGGAGGAAGGAATCTTGCTTTGTTCCATCTTCTATTCTAGGGTTTAATGTTGGTAAGTGAGTAACTCTAGCATTTGTACAAGCTCCCTAAGACTCCTGCAGCAGTCAACCAAGCACAGGGACGTAATTGAATCTGGAGATTCCTGGGGACTTGTTTTGAAAAAGACATGACATACACAGAAGAAGAAAGGCACAAAAGTAAATATTCATTTGTCTCTGCTGTAAGTCTATGTTCTAACTTTTCAGTGATGGCTTTGAGGGCTCTCAGACTTGACTGGCTCTAAGTGTATCTGGTGACTTTTGTATTCTAACCTGAAACTGGTTTAGTACTTTTTCCTAAAAGCTCAACATTTGAGAATGGGGACTCCTTCACCAGAAAAACATGTATAAACTCAAAATGTTGCTTGCAGTTCTGTGGTGTTTAGACCTTTCTCAATTACCTGTGCTCTTTACGGGTTTTGTTTTTTTTTTTTGGTTTTTGTTTTTGTCTTTGTCTTGAGATGGAATCTCACTCTGTTGCAGCTCTGATCTCAGCTCACTGCAGCCTCCACCTTCTTGGTTCAAGTGATTCTCCTGCCTCAGCCTCCCAAGTATCTGGGATTACAGGCATGTGCCATCATGACTGGATAATTTTTGTATTTTTAGTAGAGATGGAGACAGGGTTTTCACCATGTTGGCCAGGCTACTCTCGAACTCCTGACCCCAAGTGATCCACCCACCTCTGCCTCCCAAAGTGCTGGGATTACAGGCGTGAGCAACCGCACCTGGCCCTTGTGTACCTTATGTGAGGAAGTCCTGCTCTTAATCCATATATGTCATGCAGACCCTGATCTTGCTACTCTTGTTCCATGTCCTGTGGAAGACCAAAGTTTACCAAGATAGCTTTTTCCTTTCATGTTGGCAGACAGTGTTGCCCCCTGCACCATCTATAACTCAGAAATGCCCACCATTTCTCCCCCTGGGCTTCAGGATAGAATTACCTCATTTTTCTGATGATCAGCAGTCTCCCTTAAAACACAAATCAGGAAGAAATTAACAGTTTTCTTCATTTGGCATAAATGAAATTAGCACTTATTGGCTTTCTAGGCCCCAGACAGGAAGGCAACTTAATTTGTTCCTTGCATATTCTAGTTTCCAGAAGTATTACCCCTTGTCCTGCTGGTAATGACATAGTAGCTAGCAGACCAGCAACTGGGCATCTGGGGATTTTAACCCTGAAAACAGTGGGTCTGATAGTGCTTGTGTTTTTCATCAGTGTCCACCCCAAGTGGGTCTGAAGTTCCTGCTACTGTCTTCACTTAGTTACCCCCCCACTTGCCATCTGAGCAGTTGGTGAGGATGTGCCAGGCCTAGGTTAAACTTGGAAACATGCTTGACCATTCTATTCCCTGTTCCTTTCAGATCAGTTTGGCTGCAATTTTGACTCCTGGGACCCTCAAGCATAGCTGGGAAATCAAGTTAGAGGTATAACTGCCTTAAAATATGCCCACTTATGAGGTAATTAGATTGATTCTCTCCAGAGGTAACCTGCCAAGAAGAGATGCTATAGATGTTACTCTTATACTGTAAAACATTGTGAAATCAGATAACTTTAAAATGATGTATTACAAACTTATGGAAAAAGCAGTTGTGACTATGGAAGCCTAAGGCTTATATCCCAGCTGTCTTACACTAAATATGGGTACAGTGTTTCCACTCTTGTCTAAAAATGGGAGCTAATACCCTCCAACCTGTTTGCCTGACATGGTGGTTAAAAGGATTAAGCAAAGCAATAGTTTGTAATTTATTCTGTCAGAGCAAACTGATGGTAAATAAAAGGAATAAGTTGACTAAAAATAACTTTTTTTAAAAAATAAGAAAAACCATAAAACATGTTTGTAATTTATAATTGTAAACAAATAAAAGATGTTATGAAAATCAAATTCACATCTTTGAATGGCTTGGCATAATAGCCATGTTTTTTTAAATGGCTAGATTACTGACAAAAAGCAAAGAAAATATTTTGGTTTTGCTCAATCATTAAGTTTTTGACCTTCTAAATCTAAAATACTGCCAAAAGGATTTGAAGGGAATATTTTTTAGGTTGGCTTCTTAGGGTTTCCAATGCAATACAAGAAGAATTTTGATAGGCCAAAAAAAAAAAAAATGCATTCTACATACACAAATTTCTCTTCTCTGATTGCTTTAACATTGAAAATGGAAGATTGAACATTTAGTATCTCAATATAGAGTAAAAATATTTATTTTTCAGTCAGTCAAGCCAATAATTCTGTAAAACTAATGGGTAACAGATACCTTTAGCTGACCAAAAAAAAAAAAAAAAAAAAAAAAAAAAAAAAAAAAAGAATGACTATATTCAGTAAGTATCTAGCCATGCAATTGACAGCCCAGTTAAATTCAACCCCCAATATATGCAGGTGAAAAGCATTTATGTGCAATGTGCTGCACCTCCAGTTAGTACTTTCTTCTGCCTGTCTACAGAAATACCAATTATCCCTAAGTAACTCAGAGTAAATACTGGGAACTGAGAATGCTGTGTGCAGAGTGATTGCTGGGAATATGGTTAATGCATTTCTTCCATATTAAAAAAAAATCATGAATCCTCAAAAAGGCTTTTAGTAAAAGACTGTTTATTTCTAGTCCTCAATTTGGATTCATGGAAAATTTAATATTCCAGGTAAGTCAGAGACACTTAAATGTCAACCAAATTTTATAAAGCATATTTGAATGAGATCAAGTCTTTGGTGAGAATTTTATTAGTTAATTTAGAGAAAAATTAAAAACCAATACTTTGGGCCAAATAACAGTGTTTGGCATAGGAGTACCACCCAAACAAATGCTCTTCATCATCATTATTGTTAAAGTAGCAATAGCACCACATGCTTTCTGGAACCAGCTGGCCTGTTTTTCACTTATGTAAAGTGGTGAATGCACTGAAATAGTGAAGGAGGTAATATAAATTGAATTCTTCTATGAAATACAATTTTTAATAAGCATTTGTTATAGAACTATAGATGAGACTATTTGTATGAAGTTATATTTTTACTTTTAGTAACAGAATAACTTCATTCACAATATTCTTATTTCAGATACTATTCTTTTTTCTGCTGTATCTTTGCTAGTTTTGGGTCAAATATTACCTGAGCTCAATAATGAATATTTATTTCACCACAAGCGTTTTATTACTGACAAATATTAATATTTTATTTAACTTGCATTAGCTTTTGGTGAAAATAATTTTTTTCAGTGTGTTGTTTATTGCTGAGAAGTGTCCATTCTGCCAAGAAACTGCAATTATCAGCTCTACCCACATTGACTAATACTGAGTGAAAGTGATTGTGTGGATAAGAAGCAAATGAGTCTTTTCTGTATCTCCTTCATTTATTGGCTGAAGAAAGAGGAGGATGCAGATATAAAATGAAAGAAGATATCCCAAAAATATCATGAAGAAGTCACCTTAACCAGAAAAAAAAGTAGGGGATGGTTATGGCAGCAGAGAAAATTATTTTGCTAAGCCTCTGAAATATTAGTATACAACCTGCATTGCTTTAACAAATATATTATTTCTTCAGTTTTGATTCTTCAGGATATCATTTAATTCCCTGGTGAATCAAAACTGAGAGGAGAATAACTTATTTGTTAAAGTAAGACTTGGAGATCCATTACTTTTGACCAATATCTCCTCCACCCCCAACCCCAGGCAATCATCATTCTACTTTCTGCCTTTATGAATTTTTTTACACTCTACATAGAAATGAGATCATATGGTATTTTTTTTTTTTCTGTGCTGACTCATTTCATGTAGCACAATGTTTCCCGGGTTCATCAGTGTTGTTGCAAATAACAAAACTTCCTAGCATTTCATTGTATAAATATATCACATTTTCTTTATCCATTCACCTGTTGATGGATACTTGATTTTTATCTTAGCTATTGTGAGTAATCCACTTCCTTCTCTTTCATTTGTGTTTATCTTTTTTCCTACCCTTTTTTATTTCCAGGAATAGTTTAATTTTAAAATATAAATTATAATTGTTAAATACCTTCATTTTGATGCCTTCTTTTTGGTTAATATTATGACGGATTGAAAAATAAGTTTAAAAAAATACTTGGATTAAGGCCATTACTTCATTAGTAACATAATTTGAGACAAAATGGTAAGGAAAATCAACATTGATTAGTGAAATAATAATTAGCCCTGGTAGTTATTTTCTCTTCCACCTAACATGAAAGCTGCCTCTTTGTGTCATTTCTCCCAGTGGTGAGAAAGAGGCTTCTGATCAAATTGGTCAGCATAGAATTTTGTAAAATTTACTCTTTTGATCTGAAAATTAAACTAATCTATTACCAGTAAAGTTTCTTTTTTTTTTTTTTTTTAAATTTGAGATGGAGTGTTGCTCTGTCACCTAGGCTGGAGTGCAATGGCACGATCTTGGCTCACTGCAACCTTGGCCTCCTGGGTTCAAGTGATTCTCTTGCATCAGCCTCCCTGGTAGCTGTGATTACAGGTGTGAGCCACCACGCCCAGCTAAATTTTTTTTTTTTTTTGTATTTTTAGTAGAGACAGGGTTTCACCATGTTAGCCAGGCTGGTCTCCAACTCCTGACCTCAGGTGATCCAACCACTTTGGCCTCCCGAAGTGCTGGGATTACAGGAGCCACCACGCCTGGCCGATTTTCTGATATGTATTGTTTTACTCTATTCTGTTTAAATTCTTCAGAAAAACTAATCTGACAAAGCATGCATTTAAATTTTTTGGAATTATAATTACTTAAAAACATTTTTTATAGAAACTAAAACTAAAAATAATTTTAGATTCTTAGAAAACATCTCTCAAATACTTCGTTACCTTCCTCTGACAGTAGATATCTATTTTTCTATATTGCTATGAAACAGCTTTGTTTTCTGTGGCCAACTCCATCATTTCTATTCTATTTTGTTGTACAGCATTTATGTTATGAATTTTACATTTTAAAAGTTATAGTCCATGGAATGTCATTTTCAAACAGTTGACAAACCTTTTTCCATGTAAAACTATCTGCTTAATTAGCACTTTATTTTCACTCTTCAAAGTCATTTCAATTGGATGAAAAGCAAAGGGAAAGTTAGGTGAGTGTGCTGAGCTGGTCCTTTCTAGTGTCCATCTATTCAAATTCACACAGGTAATCTTCTAATGAAAGAGGATGCTCTTCAACAGCAATGTGGAACACATGTGAAAAAAGAGAAAACGCTGCCTTTCAGGAAAACGAATTAATTGTTCTTATTCTGTGTGTGTGTTGATTGTAAAGTTGAGAATAAAGACTAAAGTGAGAGAGAGAGAGAGAGAATACATTAGTAGTGCAATGCAATGCAGATCCTATGCAACCTTCTTGTTTGTCAAACATACCCTGAATGGTTTTAAGTATTATGTTGCTGTATCCCTCACTTATTGAACTCTGATGATCATTTTCTACTTTATCAACTTAAATATGCACTACGCATCATCCAGAGTCTTGCCCTTGATGCTTAAGTGCTCAGACATAAAGCTATTGAAAATATTATTGATAAAAAGATGAGGTTTTATTTATTTTGCTACAGAGCATTTGATGCTTGTAAGCTTAAGTCCCTTGAACCTTTGAAAACATGCTTCAGTTTTTCCTTCATTTGGAAAGCCAAATTTAGTTAGGAGTAATAAAACAATAAACTTGAATATAAATCATATTGGAATTGAACCCAAATTATTAAATATTACATTTGATAAATGAATTTGTGTCAGAAATGTTTTTAAAATTTTGAAAAGAAAGTGTGATAAAGCTTAAACTTGAGAAATACCCATGCTTTTATGACAAATCATTTTCTGATTATTCAAAGTTTCAATTTTGCAGTGTTATGTAGTAGACTTCAGTACAAGTTGTTTGTGTTTAAAATGTGAATACTAACATATCAGAGAAAAAATGTTAATAATAAGAAATACAAAGCAAAGCGTGATTATAATGATGGTCGTTGGAGACCTTCGAGTTTTTTTTTTTTTTTTTTTTTTTTTTTTTTTTTAGTTAAAAATATTTAAATGAGAGAAACACAACAAAGCAGATGCATCAGAGAGTAATTTGTTGCAAAGGAGGGAGACTATTTTAAAAGTTAGGTGCAGAATAGCCAGTACATTCTGAGAGAAAAAGGATTCATGGCGGGCTGCTTATAAGAATGAGACAGCAGATGTGTGGCATTATTTCTGAGGGCTCTGTTATGTTCCATTGGTCTATATCTCTGTTTTGGTACCAGTACCATGCTGTTTTGGTTACTGTAGCCTTATAGTATAGTTTGAACTCAGGTAGCATGATGCCTCCTGCTTTGTTCTTTTGGCTTAGGATTGTCTTGGCAATGCAGGCTCTTTTTTGGTTCCATATGAACTTTAAAGTAGTTTTTTCCAATTCTGTGAAGAAAGTCATTGGTAGCTTGATGGGGATGGCACTGAATCTATAAATTACTTTGGGCAGTATAGTCATTTTCACGATATTGATTCTTCATATTGTGAAAACATAGAATGTTTTTCCATTTGTTTGTGTCCTCTTTTATTTCGTTAAGCAGTGTTTTGTAGTTCTCCTTGAAGAGGTCCTTCACATCCCTTGTAAGTTGGATTCCTAGGTATTTTATTCTCTTTGAAGCAATTGTGAATGGGAGTTCACTCATGATTTGGCTCTCTGTCTGTTATAGTCTATAGGAATTCTTGTGATTTTTGCACATTGATTTTGTATCCTGAGACTTTGCTGAAGTTGCTTATCAGCTTAAGGAGATTTTGGGCTACTACCATCTGACCTTTGACAAACCTGATAAAAACAAGCAGTGGGGAAAGGATTCCCTATTTAATAAATGGTGCTGGGAAAACTGGCTAGCCATATATAGAAAGCTGAAACTTGAGCCCTTCCTTACACCTTATACAAAAATTAATTCAAGATGGAGTAAAGACTTAAATGTTAGACTTAAAACCACAACAACCCTAGAAGAAAACCTAGACAATACCATTCAGGACATAGGCATGGGCAAAGACTTCATGACTAAAACACCAAAAGCAATGGCAACAAAAGCCAAAATTGACAAATGGGATCTAATTAAACTAAAGAGCTTCTGCACAGCAAAAGAAACTACCATCAGAGTGAACAGGCAACCTACAAAATGGGAGAAAATTTTTACAATCGACCCATCTGACAAAGGGCTAATATCCAGAATCTACAAATAACTTAAACAAATTTACAAGAAAAAAATCAACCCCATCAAAAAGTGGGCAAAGAATATGAACAGACACTTCTCAAAAGAAGACATTTATGCAGCCAACAGACACATGAAAAAAAGCTCATCACTACTTGCCATCAGAGAAATGCAAATCAAAACCACAATGAGATACCATCTCACACCAGTTAGAATGGCGATCATTAAAAAGTCAGGAAACAATAGGTGCTGGAGAGGATGTGGAGAAATAGGAACACTTTTACACTGTTGGTGGGACTGTAAACTAGTTCAACCATTGTGGAAGACAGTGTGGTGATTCCTCAAGGATCTAGAACTAGAAATACCATTTGACCTAGTCATCCCATTACTGGGTATATACCCAAAGGATTATAAATCATGCTGCTATAAAGACATGCACACATATGTTTATTGCGGCACTATTCACAATAGCAAAGACTTGAAACCAACCCAAATGTCCATCAATGACAGACTGGATTAAGAAAATGTGGCACATATACACCATGGAATACTATGCAGCCATAAAAATGGATGGGTTCTTATCCTTTGTAGGGACATGGGTGAAACTGGAAGCCATCATTCTGAGCAAACTATGGCAAGGACAGAAAACCGAACACTGCATGTTCTGACTCAGGTGGGAACTGAACAATGAGAACACTTCGACACAGGGTGGGGAACATCACACATCGGGGCCTGTCGTGGGGTGTGGGGACAGGGGAGGGATAGCATTAGGAGTTATACCTAATGTAAATGATGCGTTAATGGGTGCAGCACACCAGCACGGCACATGTATACCTATGTAACAAATCTGCATGTTGTGTACGTGTACCCTAGAACTGAAAGTATAATAAAAAAATAAATTATGGTAATGTTCACACACAAAAAAAGAATGAGACAGCAAAAATTGTAACTAGGGAGACTCCATGGGAGTCTTATGTAATTATTAGGAGATGGGAAGAGGTGTTACTAGTAAGCATGTTCTGGGTTGTCCTCTTGGTGCACATACACAGTGAGTGTACATGCTTGTTCATATGTCATATGCCTCATTAGCATCTTAAATCTCCACCCACGAGTGTGTTTTACACTACTATAATAAGTAAATGGTCAGTATGTTGACAGGTAAAATCAAAGTTTGCATGCTTTCTACAGGGAACATTTCCTACTGGAGGTAGCTTTGCTTAAATCAGCTGGAATACAATGCAAATACTTTGGTTTATTGTGTTGATGATATGCAGTCACCATGCAATCACCATGGTTGCTGCATCCTGAGAACGTGGTGACTTTCTTGACCACCTATCCTGCCTCAATAGTACTTGTCTTTATTTCCAACGACCAACTCTGGACTAATATTAAACTGTTTCATCAATATTGTCAGCAGTGGGAAAATCACAATTCTTAAACATATTTGAGCTTGATTAGTGTCATTAGCTGTATCCCCAGAATAAATTATTTTACAACCTTAGAGCTTCAATATTTATTATTAATAAAAGTACTATTTCCCCCAGGGCTGATTTAATTCTTACATGGTGGCTATAAGTATTTTTCACTGAATGTCTTTCCTAAATATAGTAATTATTTAAGAATAAAAATAAAACCACTCATGTTTCAAAGATATTATAATCAATGCATTATATTTTGTCATATTTAATGTATTTATAATTTCTAAAATATGCCAAAATAAGAATTTTATTATTTTTTCTAGAATAACAGACTAAGGGTTTCTAAATCATAACTTTGCTTACCTTTGCATATGGTTTTGACTGCTACCATTGAATTTAGGTTGAATTTTAAATGTACTGTTTAGCCTGTGTGGTTTTTGGTTCATTTGTGAAAGCAAATATAATAGACTTGGACTAACTTGGCTTCATTTCTTCTCTCTTGCTCTTATTACATCTCGGGCTTTAGAAATGACTAGGATTCAAATAAGGTTGGTTTTGAATCAAGCAACAGAAAAATCCCAGAAAAGACTGAGGGAAATAGCTACTGGACATTGCCTTTCAGTGAGATTTATGCATGAAACAGAGTTCAATGAAATTCATGATATTATTGCAAGTTTGTTAAATTTAGAAACTGACTACTTACAACATATTAGGACACTTATCTTAGTTTGTCTATCACACCCCTAGCTTGGGGAACTGGACATAACAGAAAAGGATATCGCTGCTGTAATAAGATTGGGAATAAATACTTACATATTTGTAAATATTTCTCTTAATAATCCTTAGATATGTGTCATTCTTGCTCAGTCATGTTGGCACAACAGTTTATGATTCCAGAGACTGCTTCCCACCAAATTCAAGCCACGGTGTTTTCAGCTTTTTATGTTTTTTTTTTTTCTTTTACCCAGTATGCTTCACAGTTGACATCATTATGGTGGGGTTCCCCAGGCAATCCCTGAGCCTTAGAGCTCACCGTCCTACCTTATCCTTCTTGCTTGGCATGCTGTGTTGTTGAGTCCCTCTCACTCCATACTTGAGTTTTAATAAGGCCTCAGTTTGGAGGAACCAGAGGAATGCATTGCCATGTATGTTGGCTTCAGAATCCAGATCCTCTTGAGGATAAAGACTTTACATTTATTATTCATAGTACAAAGTAGTATTTTTAAGACGTGGACATGTTTCACTCAAATTAAATATAAATGATTTTATCAGTTGTCGACATGGTCAAAATAGAGTATCAAGTTCACCAAATGTTCTGCTTTAGGCTCTCCCAGCACAAAGATCAATATATACAAATTGGTGGATGTTAGTTTTTTTGGTGTAGGTTTTTGTTTGTCTTCATTTTGAAAGATTTTTTCTTACTTTATGCAGATGTAAGGTACATGAAGCTTACCAAAAGCTTTAGTGTACCAACTATTTTTAAACCAAAAGTTCAAATATGTCAGTATTCAAAGTGACATTCTGGATACCGTTTTTTGTTTGTTTGAGATGGAGTTTCGCTCGTGTTGCCTAGGCTTAAGTGCAATGAATGATGCGATCTCGGCTCACCACAACCTCTCTGCCTCCTGGGTTCAAGCGATTCTCCTGAATAGCTGGGATTACAGGCATGCACCACCTCATCAGCCTAATTTTGTATTTTTAGTAAAGACAGGGTTTCTCCATGTTGGTGAGACTGGTCTCAAACTCCCAACCTCAGATGATCCGTACCCCTTAGCCTCCCAAAGTGCTGGGATTACAGCAAATAAAAAAGCACCCAACCTCTGGATACCATATTTTATGTCGTATAGTTTGCATTTGTTAGTACTACATTTCAGTTTTTTCTTACGTGGTGGAAGGTTATAAAAATGTATTCCAATTGATTTCTTAAGTAACAGTAGAATCTGTTTTTTCAGACAGTAGCATACGAACTCTTGATATACCACCTTTAGAGGTCCTGAAAGCAGCTGGATAAATTTGGTAAAATCTGGAATTACAAGCTCATTAGAGGCACAGTCAAGAAAACACGTTAGCTCAATTTAATTTATTTGTCTAAATTCTTGTTGAGCCATATTCATCAGTATATGTAACACTAACTATGTAAACAACTCCTTTATACTGAGTCTGAACTTGTTTCATCTGGTGGTTTTACTTTAAATTTTTGAGCTGTATAACATTCAAAAAAGTAACAGAAAATAATAGAATTTGATTCAAAGAATATGAAAAGAAAAGTCATACAGGCACACTGAAAATGAATTGCAATCTGGCACTTGACACCTGACAAATTAACAGATTGAGCAGATTAGACCAGATCTAAATCTCTGTAAACAATATTTTTTTATTTAAAACATCATCAATGGCTGGGTGCGGTGGCTCATGCCTGTAATCCCAGCACTTTGGGTGGCTGAGGCGGGCAGATCACGAGGTCAGGAGATGGAGACCATCCTGGCTAACACGGTGAAACCCCGTCTCTACTAAAAATACAAATAATAATAATAATAATAATAATTAGCCAGTCGTGCTGGCATGTACCTATAGTCCAGCTACTTGAAAAGCAAGGGAATCACTTGAACCCAGCAGACAGAGGTTGCAGTGAGCAGAGATTGTAGCACTGCATTCCAGCCTGGGCGACAGAGCGAAACTCCATCTCAAAAACCACACACACACACACACACACACACACACACACACACACACACACACACACACAAAACAAAACAAAACAAAACAAAAAAATCAACCAAACAAAAATCATCGACAATTTAATAGGCCAGTGGGATTTCAAGAAAATAGATTTGTTTACCCATTATCAATCAATATTAGCTAAAACTAGACAATTTTTTTTTTTTTTTGAGGCGGAGTCTCGCTCTGTCGCCCGGACTGGAGTGCAGTGGCCGGATCTCAGCTCACTGCAAGCTCCGCCTCCCGGGTTTACGCCATTCTCCTGCCTCAGCCTCCCGAGTAGCTGGGACTACAGGAGCCCGCCACCTCGCCCAGCTAGTTTTTTTGTATTTTTAGTAGAGACGGGGTTTCACCGTGTTAGCCAGGATGGTCTCAATCTCCTGACCTCGTGATCCGCCCGTCTCGGCCTCCCAAAGTGCTGGGATTACAGGCTTGAGCCACCACGCCCGGCCAAAACTAGACAATTTTAAACACAGCATACACAAAATAAAATCAGCCAACTAGCTCCAGACTTAATCTGATTAAAACAAGACTTCTCAGTACTTGAAAACACCAAATTATTGATTAAAAAATTCATTTTGAACAGATCTTTGATCAAATGTATATATTACTACTAAGTAAAACCTAATACTAATAGGTTTGATTCATGAAATATTAGTGAATGTGTATCACTGTAGTTAAAAGTAAGCAATTATTTAAGTCCACTGTCTAAATGATTTGGATTATATTATTTGGTATTTTAATCGAGTGCCAGTATTCATGTAGCATAGAAAACCACCCATTTTTTTTTTTTACTATTTTGCCATTTTATAAAATAAGACTGAATTTTTGGAGATGTTTTTGTAGAAACTAGTCTTTTCTAAAAAAGATTTAGACATCAAAAAATAGAGATATTAATGTCATATTATATACATAGTTTGCTCAACTGTACAGTAATTTGTAAAGTTGGTTTGTGTACACCAATCTGAGATTACCTAAAACATAATAACGTGTCTTTTTAATGTCATATTTAACATACCAAAGTTCAAAATATATCCAGACAGGCAGGAACTGTGGTGACCACTTTAAAAAACAAATGTTGTAGCATGATACACTGTTCTGTGTATGTACAGATTGAAAACCAAACTTTGAAGTTTTTGAATCATAAACAGGAGCATTATTTGTGAGTCTGCACCTTAAATACAGAAACCAAATACATAGTTTACTCTTGTTAACTTAAAATATACTGCATTTTAAAAATTCAAGTGTCAGAAACTTCATGAGCCATACAACTGTTAACTGCATTTTCAAAATATAAAACTTTAAAAAATGTAAACTAAACCGTGACAGTTTAGTTGAAAAAAATGATTAATGACTTTTTTATTTGCACTTGTGTTCAGAATAAACTTTATTCATTTTGGAACAAACAGGAGATGATGCGGTGGTAACTTGCTGGGTGGTGACTGTGATGGTATTTACTGTCCTACGGATGGTGGGATCCAGTGGACCAGAATTGTGAGCACTTTACCATGTTCACTGCTGACCTTTCTGTGACTAGGATTCGTTTTCCAGACTCCGTCATCAACTCCATTTCTGTTGTGGTGTGAAGCATTTTGTACTGCTTTAGCATCTGTCTTTGATTTCTGCTAATTTTCTTTCACTTTTCATTTGTCTTGTCCATCTCTGGTGGTTGCTTTGCTGTCCTACTTTGAGGAGTTTGGGCAGCTTCACCCTCAATTATATAATTATGTAGATATATAACCACAAATATAATGAACATATATTTGTATCTTCAGCTTGTGTAGGCCTTGACCTTGGCAAGCCCTCTTTCAGAATGTCATGCCAAATTATACTACCAGCATTATATGAATAATAATTTATTCTCTAATTGTTTTTATTTTTCAAACCTTACAGTGTAAACTCTGTGAAAACAGAGACATTTCATGTCATTCACCACTACATTTGCAGTTTTTAAATTAAATAAATAAATAAATTCGATTTGACTTTGAAGCATTTATTTTCTTAAAACTGGCTGTGGTAGCCGAGTGCGGTGGCTCACACCTGTAATTCCAGCACTTTGGGAGGCCGAGGCAGGCGGATCACGAGGTCAGGAGTTCGAGATCAGCCTAGCCAACATAGTGAAACCCTGTCTCTACTAAAAATACAAAAAATTAGCTGGGCGTGGTGGTTGGCACCTGTAGTCCCAGCTACTCAGGAGGCTGAGGCAGGAGAATCTCTTGAACCCAGGAGGTGGAGGTTGCAGTGAGCCAAGATCATGCCACTGTACTCCAGCCTTAGTAACAGAGTGAGACTTAATCTCAAAAAAAATTATATATATATTGTTTGGCTTTTTATAGTCTCTTTTGAGTCCATATGAGTTTTAGAAATGTTTTTGTGTTTCTGCAAAATAAAATGACAGTTAATACTTGACGGAGATTGCATTGAATCTGTAGATCACTTTGGGTAGTGTGGACGTCTTCACAATATTGTCTTCCAGCCCTTGAAGAAAAGCATGCTCAAGAGTGTGTTGTATAATTTCCACGCATTTATAGATATTTCAGTATTTTTCTGTTCTTCGTTTCTAATTTTATTCTCTTTAAATAAAAAATGATAGTTTGTAATATTATAATCTTTTTCTTTGAGACAGAGTTTTGCTCTGTTGCTCAGGCTGAAGCACAGTGGCTCATTTATAGCTAACCATAGACTTGATCTCCCAGACTTAATAAATCCTCCCACCTCATCCTCCTGAGTAGCTAGAAGCACAGGCATGGCAAGCTAATTTTTTTTATTTTATATTTTGTAGAGACAGGGTCTCCCTATGTTGCCCAGTACAGTGTTGAGGTCTTGACTCTCGTTGCATACACTGCCAGCAGTAAAGATTTTCACACTCCCACATAGACACAGCCCACTGTTGAAGTTCTGAATTTCACAACCAAAGGCAGTCAAAAGTTGGTATTATTACCCTTATATGTGTATTCAGCCTTCAGGTGAGATGATGAGTCTCTGACCAAGATTCAGCGAATATGTTAGGCTCTAACTCTCCTATTGTGTGTTGTCTGAGGTTGAGGCTTTCATGCATGGATCCAAATTACTGTTGAAATTGTGACTTGCATACTTGGACACATGGGGTGTATAAAAGTTTATTAGGTGCATACTTTTTAATACTTGGACCCAGAACAGGTGCAGGAATGTCAATTCCATTCTCAGACCTTCCCACAGGTGTGACTGTGACATATGTTTTTGCCCAGCCAGAACTTGATTGATTTGAATATACCGCCTGAAGAAAGCCCACAGTTTTGATTGCGACATAGACCTAAGCCAATAACCTTGGTAATGTGGCCCTCCTGCCTAGTCCCTTCTCACAGACGGCATTGTGATATACCTCTGGTCTCATTTCCAGGTGATGTGATTGTCCTTTCCTGCCTGGGCCCCATTTCCAAAGGGGATTGTAACATTTTGCTGAGGCCAGCACTCACACAATGTAATTCTTCAGCCTGGGTTCTGTGCACAGAAGACATTGTGACACATCACTGTTCCCAACACCGTAATGACATGAATTTTTTACCAGCACTCAACTCACAGGAGGGATACTAATATATATCTGGCTCAGTATTCACTTGATGTGACTCTGCTGCCTGGTTCTGCCCACAGGTAGGATTGTGACATATACCTAGGTTGAGGTCACGGGAATAATGATGACTGTCATATGACAGCCCAGGCAATAGAAGAGATTTTCACTCTCATAGCTAAGGTTAGAATAATCAGTAAGGTTCTCGGTCTCCTAATTTTATAAAGATTACAGATGATTATGACACTTATGAATATTCTGTAAATACTTGGGTCTTATCAGAGTCCATTACAGAAGTAAAATGTTGGCTCTCATGGGCACACTATCCAAAAACTGGGATTGTCACTCTCACCTATGGACAAAGCCCACTGGCGAGGTTGTAAATCTCACATGTGCAAACAGTCCACAGTTAGAATTGGGACTGTCATATGTGTATCTGACACATACAACAGATGTTGGAAGTTGACCCATTTCTAGACCCAGCTCATAAGCATGTCAATGTCTCTCATACCTGGTCCCAGGAAATAGAAGACATGTTGACTCTCATATCTAGGGCTGCCTCAACAGATAAGATCCTGGGCTTCCTACCTTTACAGACATCTCAAAGCATTACAACACTCATGCATATTGTATAATGCCCTAAGGTGGTGCAGAGAGTATTAAAACAGAGCCCAGCTCAAAATTCTTATTGGGACTCTTGTATGCACACACATCCCACAGTTAGGATTAAATGTGAACAGAACCCACTCACGAGGTCCTGGATCTCACTCACAGAACAGTTCACAGTTGGAACTGTGACTGTCATATCTAGATCCATCCACAAATGAGGTGGTTTCTCATTTCTGGACCCAGATCACAGGCACATTGATGACTCTCATACCTGAACTTAGGGCAGCATGTAGGATCATGGACTTATACCATCAGTAAAGTCTCAGAGCAGGTTTCATTCTCATGCAGATCATATGAAGCTCTTAAGTGGCACAGAGGGTGTCTTATAAACACCCAGCACACAGGTGACATTGTGACTGTTCTATGCACACAGAACATACACTGAGGTATGTCATCTTCCCATATAGACACAGTCCTTTATTGAAATTCTGAATATCACATCCAGATCAGTTGAAAGTTGACACTGTGACTCTCATATATAGAACCAGTTCACAGGTAGAGTAGTGACTTTTATACCAAACATCAGCACACCCATGAGTCAGTGACTGCCCTAATTAGACGGCGATTACAGGTGATGTTGGAGCTTTCATGCATGAATACTGTCCATCACTGATATTGTGGTTTGTGTACCTTAACACAAATCACAGGTGTTGTCTCTTATACCTTGAGCCAGAAAACGTGTGGCTCTGTGAATCTCATCCCAGGACCTTCCTGCACTTGTGACTTTGACATATAATTTTTTCTCAGAACCAGATAGAGTTTACCTCCCTGCATAAGCCCTGTCAACAGTTGGGATTGTGACATATACCTAATCCAAACAGCTAAATGATGTGACTGTTCTCCCTGAGCCTTGGCCACAAGGGGCATTGTAATGCATTTCTGAGTCCATCACCTAGATGGTGAGACTCTGCTTTCCTGCCTGTGCCCTGCCTCCAGTAACAGAAAAAGGGGAATATTACCTAGGTGGTATGACTGTCCTCTCATAACTGGGCCCTCAGAACAGAGTGGGATTGTGACATATTGCTGGACCCAGCATCTAGGTGATGTGACTCTTTTGACCGGGTTCTACATACAGTGGGCATTGTGACATATCACTGAGTCTAGCACTCAGTGAAAGATGATGTGACTTTCCTGTGTGGGTCCTGCCTATAGAGGGATATTGACATTTCCATGGCCCAGCATTCAGGTGATGTGACTTTCCTTCTTGGTTCTGCTCATGGGTGTGGTTGTGACCTATACCTTGGACAAGGCAACTGTCATGATGATGGCTTTCTTACATGGACCAAGCCAATAGGAGAAATTTTGACTCTAAGCTAGGCTTAGGGCAACAGCTAAGGTCCATGGGTTACTAATTATAAAAAGGTCATAGAAGATTATGACACTCAGATGTATTTTATAAAACCTTTGGGGTGTATAGAGAGAGTCACATAACATGGTCCAGTAAACAGATGAGCTTGTGACTCTCAAAGACAGATGAGCTTGTGACTCTCAAAGATGCACGTATCCAACAATTAGGATTATCACCTTCATACATGGACAGAGTTCAATAGTGAGATTTTAACTGTCACACATGGATGCAGTTAAGAGTTGAAATTGTGACTGTAGCCAACAATTAGGATTGTCACCTTTATACATGGACAGAGTCCAATAGTGAGATTTTAACTGTCACACATGGATGCAGTTAAGAGTTGAAATTGTAACTGTCATATGTGGATCTGCCCTCAGGCTGGATGATGACTAATTTCTGGATCCAGATTACAAGCATGGTGTTGATTCTCATACTTAGACCAAGCCAATAAGACATATATTGACTCTTACCTAGCCTTAGGGCAATGGGTAAGGTCCTGAGTTTCCTGCCTGTACAGAGGTCACAGAAACTATGAAATTCTAGCATATGGCATAATTCCCTCAGGTGGTACAGAATATGCAAAAACAGGGCCCAGCACACAGTTGAGGTTGTTACTTTCATATACACATCCAGTCAAAACTTGATTTTGTCGCCCTCACACAGAGGCAGTGCCCACTGCTGAGGTCCTAAAACTTTCGTGCATGCAGTTCACAGTTGACATTGTGGTGGCCACAGGTATGATGGTGATTTATTTCTGGACCCTACTCACAGGCACATTGATGAATCTCATTCCTGGACACAGCCAATAAGAGAGATGTTGACTCTCCTGTCTGTGCTTAAAGCATTGTGTAAGATCGTGTGTCCACCCAAGCATGCAGGTTTCAGAGAGTACTGAGACTCTTATGCTTATTTTTTAATTCCCTCAGGTGGTATAGAGAGCATCACAAAAGGGCCCAAATTACCGGTGAGATTGTTACTCTTATATGCACTCCCAGCCAACAGTATTGTCACTTTCCAGATGAACACAGCCCGCTTTTAAAGTTCTGAATCCCACATCTAGAGGCAGTCAAAAGTTTGCATTGTTTCTGTCGTATGTGGATTCTATGAACAGGTAGGATGGCAACTCTGGACCAAGATTCGGCACCTTGTGATGTTTTTATTTTTTACTGGGACACTGTCTGCAGATGAGGTTGGGACTCTCATGCGTGGGCTTAGTTTACTGTTGAGGTTGTTACCTGCCTTTTGGGTGCAACTCACAGGAACTATTGCCTCTGAATCTGAAGCTGGGGAATATGAAAGATTGCAAATTTTATCCCTGGACCTTTACACAGCTGTGACTGTGACATACACCTTTGCTCAGGCCCAGCCTACAATTTAGATTATGAAATATACTTAGGTTTAGTACATAGATAATGTGACTTTCCTGCCTGGACTCTGCCATCCAGGGAAATAGTGATATATCTCTGGGCCAATCACCTAGGTAATGTGACTCTCCCTTTCTGCCTGGGCCAGTCCACAGGAGTCATTGTCGGATATCATTGGGCCCATCACCTATGTTATGTGACTCTTTTCGTCTTGAGTTTGTTTACAGGAGGAACGATGACATATTGCTGGGACCATCACCTAGGTGACATGACTGTCTTCTGCCTGGAACATGTTTACAGGGTGGATTGTGACATTTGCTTTGCCTAGCACCCAGAAGATACAATTTTTATTGCCAGGATCCTGCCCACAGGAAAAATATTGACATATCACTGGCCTAGCACCTAGGTGATGTGACTCTCCCTCCTGGTCTTTGCCCACAGGTGGGATTGTCACATATAATTAGGTCCAGCCCACAGGTATGATGAAGACTCTCTTACATGTGGACCCCACCAATAGAAGAGATTTTGACTTATAGGTAGGCTTAGGGTAACAGGTAAGGATCCAGGTCTTCTACATGTAGAAAGGTCACACAACATTACAACAGTCATGCGCATTTTGTAAAGCCCTTTGGTGATATAGAGTGTGTCATTTCAGGGCCCAGCACAGAGGTAAAATTGTGACTCAGTAGGCACACCCAGATGACAATTAGCATTGTTTCCCTCACAAATTGACAAAACTTACTGGTGAGGTCCTAACTTTCATAAGAGGGTACAATACACTGTTAGAATATTGACGGTCAAATGTGAATCTGGCCAAAGATCAGATGGTGAGTTATAACTGTACCCTGCTTACAGGCCCAGTGATGACTCTTATACCTGCACCCAGTCAATAAGAGAGCTGTTGACTCTCATAGGTAGGCTTAAGCCAAAAAATAAAGTCCTGGGTTTTCTACTTTAAAAAAATAATAACAGGTGATTACCAAAGGACGCATGTTGTGTAAAGCCCTCAGATGGTACAGTGAGTGTCTTAATAGGACCCAGCACAATGCTGAGATTGTGACTATTGTATGAACACCCAGCTGACTGTTACGATTGTCACCCATACACATGGACAGAGTAGAATAGTGAGTTTCTGAGCCTCACTGACAGACATAGTGCACTGTTGGAATTGTGCCTGTCACATGTGGATTGAGCCACAGGAGGGATGTTGACCCATTTCTGTACCCAGATCACAGGAACATAAATGGTTCTCATACCTGGACCCAACAAACAGGAGAGATGTTGATGCTCATGCCTAGTCTTAGGGCAATGGGCATAATCATACATTTGAGGTTGTAACATATACCTGGGAAGGCACAAAAATCTCAAAGCAGATTGTGCACATATGCCATGTGAAACCATCAGGTGGCACAGACAGTGTCATAACAGGGACCAGCAAACAGGTGAGATTGTGACTCTCATACGCACACCCAGCTGATGGTAAGAATTCTCACCCTCCCACAAAAACCCAGCCTACTTAATGACATTCTGAATCTCACACTCAGAGGCAGTCAAAAGTTGGAATTATGACTCTCACACATGCATGCAGTCCACAGGTAGGATGGTGACTCTCACATCAAAATTCAGCACCCCTGTGAGGCTGTGACTCCCCTACTGGGACAATGTCTGCAAGAGGAGTTCAGATTCTCAGGCACAGATCAAGTCCACTGTTGAGGTTGTGACTTGGTACTTGAACACATCTCACAAGATATGTTGACTGTCGTAAGTGAAGCTAGGACATTAGTGGGATTTTGAATCTTATCCCTAAACATTTCTTTAGGTATGTTCCCCTGCCCTCAGGGGAAATTGTGATATATCTCTGGGACAATCATCAAAGTGTAGTGACTCTCCTTTCCTGCTCTGGCCCTGCCCTTGGTTGAGATTGTGAAATATCACTGGGCCCTTAACGAAAATGATGTAACTTCTGTCCCTGGGCTCTAATTAGAGAAGGCATTGTGAAATATCTCTGGGCCCATCACCTAGGTGATGTAACTCTGCCTTCCTGCCTAAACCTGCCCCCAAGAGGCATTGTGACTTATCACCAGGCCCAGATCCCAGGTGATGTAACTGTCCTGCCTTGGCCTTGCCCACAGAAGGAATTTTGACGCATTGCTGTTTCCAGCACCGAGGTCATATGACCCTAGAGAATTGCCCCTGCCCCCCGGGGGGGATTTTGACCTCTCATTCAGTCAATCACCTAGGTGATGGGGCTCTTCTCTGCTGCCCAGATCCTGGCTAAAATGGCAATTGTGACATATCTGTGGCCAGCATCCAGGTGATGTGTCTTGTCTCTCCGCACAATTGGAATTGTGAAGTATACATGAGCACAGCTTACAGGTGGGATGATGACTCATACCTGAAAACACTGTGACTCTTGTAGTTAGTCTTAGGACAACAATGAAGGTCCTGGGTCTTCAGCTTTAGGGTGGTCATGGTGTGTTTTGACCATCGTGCACGTTGTATAAAGCCATCAAGTGCTACAAAAAATGTCATGATGTAGTTCATCACATAGGTGAAATTGTGGCAGTTGTATGCACACCCAGTAAAAAGTAAGGATTGTAACCCTCTGACATGAACAGAGCCCAGTGTTGAGATTCTGAATTACATGCCAAGAGGCCATATTTGGAATTGTGAACGTCGTAAGGCAATCCAATCCACAGATGGGATGATAACTCTAAGACCAGGAATTAGAACTCCTGGGGACTGGAATTCCCCTATTAAAACACAGTCTTTGGGTGAGCTTTGGGCTCTTGTGCACTGATTCACTCCACGGTTTTGATTAACTTGCATACTCCTTCTGAGAAACTGCATTGCGATGTGTGAATGCAACTCGCAGAGTTACACTTTTCTCTTCAGTGATCAGTTTGCTAACACAATTTTCTGGAAATCTGTAATGGGATACTTCTTATGTCAATGAAGCTTATAGTGACAAAGGAAATATCCTCAGATGAAAACTAGAAAGAAGCTTTCTTAGAAACTTCTTGGTGATGTGTGAATTCATCTCACAGAGTTCCACTTATGTTTCGTGGAGCAGTCCATTAACACTGTCTTTGAGGAACCTGAGACGGGCTTCTTTGGGTCGCATTGAGGCCTACGCTGATAAGGGAAATATCATCAGTTAAAAACGTGAAAGAAGCTTTCTGAGAAACTTCTTTGTTATCTGTGAATTCATCTCACAGAGTTACACTTATGTTTCGTGGAGAAGTCCATTAACACTGTCTTTGAGGAACCTGAGAAGGGCTTCTTTGGAGCGAACTGAGGCTTTCGCTGATAAAGGAAATATCATTAGTTCAAAACGTGAAAAAAGCTTTCTGAGAAACTTCTTTGTGATCAGTGAATTCATCTCACAGAGTTACACCTTAGACCTCAGGAAGCAGTTTGCTAACACTCTTTTCGTGGAATCCGCAAAGGGATATTTGGGAGCCCATAGGGGCCCATGGTGAAAAAGGTAATATCCTCAGATATTAACTAGCGAGAAGCTTTCTGAGACATTGCTTTCTGATGTGTGAATTCATCACACAGAGTTCCACCCTTCCCTTTTTGGAACAGTTTGCTAACTCTGTTGTGTTGGGTTCAGCAGAGTGATATTTGGGAGCTCATTGACGGCTTTGGTGAAAAAGGAAAAATCCTCAGATCAAAACTGGAAAGAAGTCTTCTGAGAAACTGCATTGCGATGTGTGAATGCAACTCACAGAGTTAGATGTTTTTCTTCGGTGATCAGTTTGGGAACACAGTTTTCTGGAAATCTGCAATGGGATATTTCGTAGCACAATGAAGCTTACGGTGACAAAGGAAATATCCTCAGATGAAAACTAGAAAGAAGGTTTCTTGGAAACTTCTGGTGATGTGTGCATTCATCTCACAGAGGTACACTTATGTTTCATGCAGCAGTCCATTAACACTGTCTTTGAGGAACCTGAGAAGGGCTTCTTTGGATCGCATTGAGGCCTACGCTGATAAAGGAAATATCAGTTCAAAACGTGAAAGAACTTTCTGAGAAACTTCTTTGTCTTCTGTGAATTCATCTCACAGAGTTACATCTTATTCCTCAGGAAGCAGTTTGCTAACACTCTTTCCGTGGAATCTGGCAAGTGAGATTTGGGAGAACATAGGGGCCGATGGTGAAAAAGGAAACATCCTCAGATAATAACTAGAGAGAACCTTTCTGACAGATGGCTTTCTGATGCGTGACTTCATCACACAGAGCTCCACCCTTCCCTTCTTGGAACCGTTTGTTAACTGTGTTGTGTTGGCTTCTGCAGAGTGGTATTTGGGAGCTCAATGAGGGCTATGGTGAAAAAGGAAATATCCTCAGATCAAAACTGGAACGAAGCCTTCTGAGAAACTGCATTGTGATGTGTGAGTGCAACTCACAGAGTTAGACGTTTCTCTTCAGTGATCAGTTTGCTAACACAGTTTTCTGGAATTCTGCAATGGGATACTTCTTTGCGCAATGAAGCTTACGGTGACAAAGGAAATATCCTCACATGAAAACTAGAAAGAAGCTTTCTTAGAAACTTCTTGGTGACGTGTGAATTCATCTCACAGAGTTACACTTATGTTTCGTGCAGCAGTCCATTAACACTGTCTTTGAGGAAGCTGAGAAGGGCTAGTTTGGATCGCATTGAGGCCTGCGCTGATAAAGGAAATATCATCAGTTCAAAACTTGAAAGAAGGTTTCTGAGAAACTTCTTTGTGTTCTGTGAATTCATCTCACAGAGTTACAGCTTAGTCCTCCAAAAGCAGTTTTCTAACACTCTTTTCGTGGAATCTGCAAAGTGAGATTTGGAAGCCCATAGGGGCCCTTGGCGAAAAAGGAAACACCTCAGATAATAACTACAGAGAAGCTTTCTGAAAGATTGCTTTCTGATGAGTGGATTCATCACACAGAGTTCGACCCTTCCTTTTTGGAACAGTTTGCTAACTCTGTTGTGTTGGTTTTGCAGAGTGATATTTGGGAGCTCATTGAGGGCTATGGTGAAAAAGGAAATATCCTCAGATCAAAACTGGAAAGAAGCCTTCTGAGAAACTGCATTGCCATGTGTGAATGCAACTCACAGAGGTACACGTTTTTTTTCAGTGATCAGTTTGTTAACAAGTTTTCTGGAAATCTGCAATTAGATACTTCATAGCGCAATGAAGCTTACGGTGACAAAGGAAATATCCTCCGATGAAAACTAAAAAGAAGCTTTCTGAGAAACTTCTTGGTCATGTGTGAATTCATCTCACAGAGTTACACTTATGTTTCGTGGAGCAGTCCATTAACACTGTCTTTGAGGAACCTGAGAAGATATTCTTTGGATCGCATGTAGGCCTACGCTGAAAAAGGAAATTTCATCAGTTGAAAATGTGGAAGAAGCTTTCTGAGAAACTTCTTTCTGATCAGTGAGTTCATCTCACAGACCTGCAACTTAGCCCTCAGGTAGCAGTCTGCTAACACTCTTTTCATGGAAACTGCAAAGTGATATTTGGGAGCCCATGGGGCCAGTGGTGACAAAGGAAATATCCTCCATAATAACTAGAGATAGGCTTTGTGAGAGATTGCTTTCTGATGTGTGACTTCATCTAACAGAGTTCCACCCTTCACTTCTTGGAACAGTTTGCTAACACTGTTGTCGTGGATTCTGCAAAGTGATATTTTGGAGCCCATAGGGGCACATGGTGAACAAGGAAGTATCCTCACAGAAGAACTAGAGAGATGCTTTCTGAGAGATTGCTTTCTGATGTGTGACTTCATCACAGAGAGTTCCACCCTTCCCTTCTTGGAACACTTTGCTAACACTGTTGTCGTGGATTCTGTAAAGTGATACTTGGGAGCTCATTGAGGGCTATGGTGAAAAAGGAAATATCCTCAGATTAAAACTGGAAAGAAGCCTTCTGAGAAACTGTATTGCCATGTGTGAATGCAACTCACAGAGTTACACGTTTCTCTTCAGTGATCAGTTTTTTAACACAGTTTTCTGGAAATCTGCACTTAGACACTTTGTAGCGCAATGAAGCTTACGGTGACAAAGGAAATATCCTCAGATGAAAACTAGAAAGAAGCCTTCTGAGAAACTTCTTGGTGATGTGTGAATTCATCTCATAGAGTTACACTTATGTTTCGTGGAGCAGACCATTAACACTGTCTTTGAGGAACCTGAGAAGGGCTTCTTTGGATCGCATTGAGGCCTGCGCTGATAAAGGAAATTTCATCAGTTAAAAACGTGAAAGAAGCTTTCTGAGAAACTTCTTTCTGATCAGTGAGTTCATCTCACAGACTTACAACTTAGACCTCAGGAAGCAGTTTGCTAACACTCTTTTCGTGGAAACTGCAAAGTGATATTTCGGAGCCCTTAGGGACCCATGGTGAAAAAGGAAATATCCTCACATAATAACTAGAGAGAAGCTTACTGAGAGATTGCTTTCTGATGTGTGACTTCATCACAGAGAGTTCCACCCTTCCCTTCTTGGAACAGTTTGCTAACACTGTTGTCGTGGATTCTGTAAAGTGATACTTGGGAGCTCATTGAGGGCTATGGTGAAATAGGAAATATCCTCAGATTAAAACTGGAAAGAAGCCTTCTGAGAAACTGTATTGCCATGTGTGAATGCAACTCACAGAGTTACACGTTTCTCTCAGTGATCAGTGTTTTAACACAGTTTTCTGGAAATCTGCACTTAGACACTTTGTAGCGCAATGAAGCTTACGGTGACAAAGGAAATATCCTCAGATGAAAACTAGAAAGAAGCCTTCTGAGAAACTTCTTGGTGATGTGTGAATTCATCTCATAGAGTTACACTTATGTTTCGTGGAGCAGACCATTAACACTGTCTTTGAGGAACCTGAGAAGGGCTTCTTTGGATCGCATTGAGGCCTGCGCTGATAAAGGAAATTTCATCAGTTAAAAACGTGAAAGAAGCTTTCTGAGAAACTTCTTTCTGATCAGTGAGTTCATCTCACAGACTTACAACTTAGACCTCAGGAAGCAGTTTGCTAACACTCTTTTCGTGGAAACTGCAAAGTGATATTTCGGAGCCCTTAGGGACCCATGGTGAAAAAGGAAATATCCTCACATAATAATTAGAGAGAAGCTTACTGAGAGATTGCTTTCTGATGTGTGACTTCATCACAGAGAGTTCCACCCTTCCCTTCTTGGAACAGTTTGCTAACAGTGTTGTCGTGGATTCTGTAAAGTGATACTTGGGAGCTCATTGAGGGCTATGGTGAAAAAGGAAATATCCTCAGATTAAAACTGGAAAGAAGCCTTCTGAGAAACTGTATTGCCATGTGTGAATGCAACTCACAGAGTTACACGTTTCTCTTCAGTGATCAGTTTTTTAACACAGTTTTCTGGAAATCTGCACTTAGACACTTTGTAGCGCAATGAAGCTTACGGTGACAAAGGAAATATCCTCAGATGAAAACTAGAAAGAAGCCTTCTGAGAAACTTCTTGGTGATGTGTGAATTCATCTCATAGAGTTACACTTATGTTTCGTGGAGCAGACCATTAACACTGTCTTTGAGGAACCTGAGAAGGGCTTCTTTGGATCGCATTGAGGCCTGCGCTGATAAAGGAAATTTCATCAGTTAAAAACGTGAAAGAAGCTTTCTGAGAAACTTCTTTCTGATCAGTGAGTTCATCTCACAGACTTACAACTTAGACCTCAGGAAGCAGTTTGCTAACACTCTTTTCGTGGAAACTGCAAAGTGATATTTCGGAGCCCTTAGGGACCCATGGTGAAAAAGGAAATATCCTCACATAATAACTAGAGAGAAGCTTACTGAGAGATTGCTTTCTGATGTGTGACTTCATCACAGAGAGTTCCACCCTTCCCTTCTTGGAACAGTTTGCTAACACTGTTGTTGTGGATTTTGCAAAGAGATATTTGGGAGCTCATTGAGGGCTATGGTAAATAGGAAATATCCTCAGATTAAAACTGGAAAGAAGGCTTCTGAGAAATTGCTTTGCCATGTGTGAATGCAACTCACAGAGTTACACGTTTCTCTTCAGTGATCAGTGTGTTAACACAGTTTACTGGAAATCGGCAATTAGATACTTCATAGCGCAATGAACCTTACGGTGACAAAGGAAATATCCATAGAAGAAAACTAGAAAGAAGCTTTCCTAGAAACTCCTTGGTGATGTGTGAATTCATCTCACAGAGTTACACTTATGTCTCGTGGAGCAGTCCATTAACACTGTCTTTGAGGATCCTGAGAAGGGCTACTTTGGATCACATGGAGGCCTATGCTGATAAAGAAAATTTCATCAGTTAAAAACGTGAAAGAAACTTTCTGAGAAACTTCTTTCTGATCAGTGAGTTCATTTCACAGACTTACACCTTAGATCACAGGAAGCAGTTTGCTAACATTCTTTTCATGGCAACTGCAAAGTGATATTGGGGAGTCCTTAGGGGCCCATGGTGAAAAAGGAAATATCCTCACATAATAACTAGAGAGAAGCTTTCTGAGAGATTGCTTTTAGTGTGACTTCATCACACTAAGTTACACACTTCCCTTCTTGGAACAGTATGCTAACACTGTTGTCGTGGATTCTGCAAAGTGATATTTGGGAGCCATAGGGGTCCATGGTGAAAAACGAAGTATCCTCACATAAGAACTAGACAGACAGAAGCTTTCTGAGAGATTGCTTTCCGATACGAGACTTCATCACACAGAGTTCCACCCTTCCCTTCTTGGAACAGTTTGCTAACACTGTTGTCGTGGATTATGCAAAGTGACAATTGGGAGCTCATTGAAGGCTATTGTGAAAAAGGAAATATCCTCAGATTAAAACTGGAAAGAAGCCTTCTGCGAAACTGCATTGCCATGTGTGTATGCAACTCACAGAGTTACACGTTTCTCTTCAGTGATCAGTTTGTTAACACAGTTTTCTGGAAATCTGCAATTGGATACTTCACAGCACAATGAAGCTTACGGTGACAAAGGAAATTTCCTCAGATGAAACGTATAAAGAAGCTTTCTTAGAAACTTCTTGGTGATGTGTGAATTCATCTCACAGAGTTACACTTATGTATCATGGAGCAGTCCATTAACACTGTCTTTGAGTAACCTGAGAAGGGCTTCTTTGGATCGCATTGAGGCCTACTATGATAAAGGAAATTTCATCAGTTAAAAACGTGAAAGAAGCTTTCTGAGAAACTTCTTTCTGATCAGTGAGTTCATCTCACAGACTTACAACTTAGGCCTCAGGAAGAAGTTTGCTAAAACTCCTTTCGTGGAAACTGCAAAGTGATATTTGGGAGCCCATAGGGGTCCATGGTGAAAAAGGAAATATTCTCACATAATAACTAGAGAGAAGCTTTCTGAGAGATTGCTTTCCTATGTGTGACTTCATCACACAGAGTTCCACCCTTCCCTTCTTGGAACAGTTTGCTAACACTGTAGTCGTGGATTCTGCAATGTGATATTTGGGAGCTCATTGAGGGCTATGGTGAAAAAGGAAATATCCTCAGATTAAAACTGGAAAGAAGCCTTCTGAGAAGCTGCATTGCCATGTGCAAATGCAGCTCACAGAGTTACATGTTTCTCTTCAGTGATCAGTTTGTTAACACAGTTTTCTGGAAATCTGCAACTAGATACTTTATAGAGCAATGTAGCTTACGGTGACAAAGGAAATATCCTCAGATGAAAACTAGAAAGAAGCTTTCTGAGAAACTTCTTTCTGATCAGTGAGTTCATCTCACAGACTTACAACTTAGACCTCAGGAAGCAGTTTGCTAACACTCTTTTCGTGGAAACTGCAAAGTGATATTTGGGAGCCCATAGGGCCCATGATGAAAAAGGAAATATACTCACATAATAACTAGAGAGAAGCTTTCTGAGAGATTGCTTTCTGATGTGTGACTTCATCACACAGAGTTCCACCCTTCCCTTTTTGGAACAGTTTGCTAACACTGTTATCGTGGATTCTGCAAAGTGATATTTTGGAGCTCATTGAGGGCTATGGTGAAAGAGGATATATCCTCAGATTAAAACTGGAAAGAAGCCTTCTGAGAAACTGCATTGCCATGTGTGAATGCATCTCGCAGAGTTACACGTTTCTCTTCAGTGATCTGTTTGTTAACAGAGTTTTCTGAAAATCTGCAATTAGATACTTCATAGCACAATGAAGCCTACGGTGACAAAGGAATTATTCTAAGATGAAAATTAGAAAAAAGCTTTCTGAGAAACTTCTTGGTGATGTGTGAATTCATCTCACAGAGTTACACTTATGTTACGTGGAGCAGTCCATTAACACTGTCTTTGAGGAAACTGAGAAGGGCTTCTTTGGATCTATTGAGGCTTACGGTGACAAAGGAAATATCCTCAGATGAAAACTAGAAAGAAGCTTTATGAGAAACTTCTTTCTGATCAGTGAGTTCATCTCACAGACTTACAACTTAGACCTCAGGAAGGAGTTTGCTAACACCCTTTTCGTGGAAAATGCAAAGTGATATTTGGGATCCCGTAGGGGCCCATCATGAAAAAGGAAATATCCTCACATAATAACTGGAGAGAAGCTTTCTGAGAGATTGCTTTCTGATGTGTGATTTCATCACACAGAGTTCCACACTTCCCCTCTTGGAACAGTTTGCTAACATTATTGTCGTGGATTCTGCAAAGTGATATTTGGGAGCCCAAAGCGGCCGATGGTGAAAAAGGAAGTATCCTCACATAATAAGTAGAGAGAAGCTTTATGACAGATTGCTTTCCGATGTGTGACTTCATCACACCGAATTCCACCCTTCCCTTCTTGGAACAGATTGCTAACACTGTTGTCTTGGATTCTGCAAAGTGATACTTGGGAGCTCATTGAGGGTATGGTGAAAAAGGAAATACCCTCAGATTAAAACTGGGAAGAATCTTTCTGAGAAACTGCATTGCCATGTGTGAATGCAACTCACAGAGTTACACGTTTCTCTTCAGTGATCAGTTTGTTAACACAGTTTTCTGGAAATCTGCATTTAGATAGTTCATAGCGCAATGAAGCTTACGGTGACAAAGGAAATATCCTCAGATGAAAACTAGAAAGAAGCTTTCTGAGAAACTTCTTGGTGATGTGTGAATTCATCTCACAGAGTTACACTTATGTTTCGTGGAGCAGTACATTAACTATGTCTTTGAGGAACCTGAGAAGGGCTTCTTTGGATCGCATTGAGGCATGCGCTGATAAAGGAAATTTCATCAGTTCAAAACGTGAAAGAAGCTTTCCGAGAAACTTCTTTCTGATCAGTGAGTTCATCTCACAGACTTACAACTTAGACCTCAGGAAGCAGAGTGCTAACACTCTTTTCGTGGAAACTGCAAAGTGATATTTGGGAGCCCTTAGGGGCCCATGGTGAAAAAGAAAATATCTTCACATTATAACTAGAGAAGAAGCTTTCTGAGAGATTGCTTTATGATGTGTGACTTCATCACACAGAGTTCCACCCTTCCCTTCTTGGAACAGTTTGCTAACACTGTGGCCGTGGATTCTGCAAAGGTATATTTGGGAGCCCATAGGGGCCAGGGTGAGAAAGGAAGTATCCTCACATAAAAACTACAGAGAAGCTTTCTGAGAGGTTGCATTCTGTTGTTTGACTTCATCACACAGAGTTCCACCCTGCCCTTCTTGGAACAGTTTGCTAACACTGTTGTCGTGGATTCTGCAAAGTGATATTTGGGAGCTCATTGAGGGCCATGGTGAAAAAGGAAATATTCTCAGATTAAAACTGGAAAGAATCCTTCTGAGAAACTGCATTGCCATGTGTGAATATAACTCACAGAGTTACACGTTTCTCTTCAGTGATCTGTTTGTTAACACAGTTTTCTGGAAATCTGCAATTAGATACTTCATAGCCCAATGAAGCTTACAGTGACAAAGGAAATATCCTCAGATGAAAACTAGAAAGAAGCTTTCTGAGAAACTTCTTGGTGATGTGTGAATTCATCTCACAGAGTTACACTTATGTTTCGTGGAGCAGTCCATTAACACTGTCTTTGAGGAAACTGAGAAGGGCTTCTTTGGATCTCATTGAGGCTTACGGTGACAAAGGAAATATCCTCAGATGAAAACTAGAAAGAAGCTTTATGAGAAACTTCTTTCTGATCAGTGAGTTCATCTCACAGACTTACAACTTAGACCTCAGGAAGGAGTTTGCTAACACTCTTTTCTTGGAAAATGCAAAGTGATATTTGGGATCCCGTAGGGGCCCATCATGAAAAAGGAAATATCCTCACATAATAACTGGAGAGAAGCTTTCTGAGAGATTGCTTTCTGATGTGTGATTTCATCACACAGAGTTCCACACTTCCCCTCTTGGAACAGTTTGCTAACATTATTGTCGTGGATTCTGCAAAGTGATATTTGGGAGCCCAAAGCGGCCGATGGTGAAAAAGGAAGTATCCTCACATAATAAGTAGAGAGAAGCTTTCTGACAGATTGCTTTCCGATGTGTGACTTCATCACACCGAATTCCACCCTTCCCTTCTTGGAACAGTTTGCTAACACTGGTGTCTTGGATTCTGCAAAGTGATATTTGGGAGCTCATTGAGGGTATGGTGAAAAAGGAAATACCCTCAGATTAAAACTGGGAAGAATCTTTCTGAGAAACTGCATTGCCATGTGTGAATGCAACTCACAGAGATACACGTTTCTCTTCAGTGATCAGTTTGTTAACACAGTTTTCTGGAAATCTGCATTTAGATAGTTCATAGCGCAATGAAGCTTACGGTGACAAAGGAATTATCCTCAGATGAAACTAGAAAGAAGCTTTGTTAGAAACTTCTAGGTGATGTGTGAATTCATCTCACAGAGTTACACTTGTGTTTCGTGGAGTAGTCCATTAACACTGTCTTTGAGGAACCTGAGAAGGGTTTCTTTGGATCGCATTGAGGCCTACGCTGATAAAGGAAATTTCATCAGTTGAAAACGTGAAAGAAGCTTTCTGAGAAACTTCTTTCTGATCAGTGGGTTCATCTCACAGACTTACAACTTAGACCTCACGAAGCAGTTTGCTAGCACTCTTTTCGTGGAAACTGTAAAGTGATATTTGGGAGCCCTTAGGGGCCCATGGTGAAAAAGATAATATCCTCACATAATAACTAGAGAGAAGCTTTCTGAGAGATTGCTTTCTGATGTGTGACTTCATCACACAGAGTTCCACCCTTCCCTTCTTGGAACAGTTTGCTAACACTGTTGTCGTGGATTCTGCAAAGTGATATTTGGGAGCCCATATTGGCCCATGGTGAAAAATTAAGTATCCTCATATAAAAACTAGAGAGAAGCTTTCTGAGAGATTGCTTTGGGATATGTGAGTTCATCACACAGAGTTCCACCCTTCCCTTCTTGGAACTCTTTGCTAACACTGTTGTAGTGGATTCCTCCAAGTGATATTTCGGAGCTCATTGAGGGGTATGGTGAAAAAGGAAATATCGTCAAATTAAAACCGGAAAGAAGCCTTCTGAGAAGCTGCATTGCCATGTGTGAATGCAACTCACAGAGTTACACGTTTCTCTTCAGTGATCAGTTTGTTAACACAGTTTTCTGGAAATCTGCATTTAGATACTTCATAGCGCGATGAAGCTTATGGTGACAAAGCAAATATCCTCGGATGAAACCCGGAAAGAAGCTTTCTTAAAACTTCTTGGTGATGTCTGAATTCATCTCACAGAGTTACACTTATGTTTCTTGGAGCAGTCCATTAACACTCTCTTTGAGGAACGTGAGAAGGGCTACTTTGGATCACATTGAGGCCTTCGTTGATAAAGGAAATTTCATCAGTTCAAAACGTAAAAGAAGCTTTCTGAGAAACTTCTTTCTGATCAGTGAGTTCATCTCACAGACTTACAACTTAGACCTCAGGCAGAAGTTTGCTAACACTCCTTTCGTGGATACTGCAAAGTGATATTTGGGAGCCCATAGGCGCCCATGGTGAAAAAGGAAATATCCTCACGTAATAACTAGAGAGAAGCTTTCTGAGAGATTGCTTTCTGATGTGTGACTTCATCACACAGAGTTCCAATCTTCCCTTCTTGGAACAGTTTGCTAACACTGTAGTCGTGGATTCTGCAAAGTGATATTTGGGAGCTCATTGAGGGCTATGGTGAAAGAGGAAATATCCTCAGATTAAAACTGGAAAGAAGCCTTCTGAGAAGCTGCATTCCCGTGTGTGAATGCAGCTCACAGAGTTACACGTTTCTCTTCAGTGATCAGTTTGTTAACAGAGTTTTCTGAAAATCTGCAATTAGATACTTCACAGCGCAATGAAGCTTACGGTGACAAAGAAATATCCTCAGATGAAAACTAGAAAGAAGCTTTCTGAGAAACTTCTTGGTGATGTCTGAATTCATCTCACAGAGTTACACTTATGTTTCGTGGAGCAGTCCATTAACACTGTCTTTGAGGAACCTGAGAAGGGCATCTTTGAATCGCATTGAGGCCTACGCAGATAAAGGAAATTTCATCAGTTCAAAACGTGAAAGAAGCGTTCTGAGAAACTTCTTTCTGATCAGTGAGTTCATCTCACAATCGTACAACTTAGACCTCAGGAAACAGTTTGCTAACACTCTTTTCGTGGAAACTGCAAAGTGATATTTGTGAGCCCATAGGGGCCCATGGTGAAAAAGGAAATATCCTCACATAATAACTAGAGAGAAGCTTTCGGAGAGATTGCTTTCTGATGTGTGACTTCATCACACAGAGTTCCACACTACCCTTCTTGGAACAGTTTCCTAACACTATTGTCGTGAATTCTGCAACGTGATACTTGGGAGCCCATAGGGGCCCATGGTGAAAAAGGAAGTATCCTCACATAAAAACTAGAGAGAAGCTTTCTGAGAGATTTCTTTCCGATATGTGACTTCATCACACAGAGTTCCACCCTTCCCTTCTTGCAATAGTTTGCTAACACTGTTTTCGTGGAATCTGCAAGGTGATATTTGGTAGCTCATTGAGGGCTATGTTGAAAATGGAAATATCCTCAGATTAAAAATGGAAACAAGCCTTCTGAGAAACTGCATTGCCATGTGTGATTGCAACACACAGAGTTACACGTTTCTCTTCAGTGATCAGTTTGTTAACACAGTTTTCTGGAAATCTGCAATTAGATACTTCATAGCGCAATAAAGCTTACGGTGACAAAGGAAATTTCCTCAGAAGAAAACTATAAAGAAGCTTTCTTAGAAACTTCTTGGTGATGTGTGAATTCATCTCACAGAGTTACACTTATGTATCGTGGAGCAGTCCATTAACACTGTCTTGGAGGCACCTGAGAATGGCTTCCTTGGATCACTTTGAAGCCTACTCTGATAAAGGAAATTTCATCAGTTCAAAACGTGAAAGAAGCTTTCTGAGAAACTTCTTTCTGATCAGTGAGTTCATCTCACAGACTTACAACTTTGACCTCAGGAAGAAGTTTGCTAACACTCCTTTCGTGGAAACTGCAAAGTGATATTTGGGAGCCCATTGGCGCCCATGGCGAAAAAGGAAATATCCTCACATAATATCTAGAGAGAAGCTTTCTGAGAGATTGCTTTCTGATGTGTGACTTCATCACACAGAGTTCCAATATTCCCTTCTTGGAACAGTTTGCTAACACTGTAGTCGTGGATTCCGCAAAGTGATATTTGGGAGCTCATTGAGGGCTATGGTGAAAGAGGAAATATCCTCAGATTAAAACTGGAAAGAAGCCTTCTGAGAAGCTGCATTGCCATGTGTTAATGCAGCTCACAGAGTTACACGTTTCTCTTCAGTGATCAGTTATTTAACACAGTTTTCTGGAAATCTGCAACTAGATACTTTATAGAGCAATGTAGCTTACGGTGACAAAGGAAATATCCTCAGATGAAAACTAGAAGGAAGCTTTCTGAGAAACTTCTTTCTGATCAGTGAGTTCATCTCACAGACTTACAACTTAGACCTCAGGAAGAAGTTTGCTAACACTCTTTTCGTGGAAACTGTAAAGTGATATTTGGGAGCCCATAGGGGCCCATGATGAAAAAGGAAATATCCTCACATAATAACTAGAGAGAAGCTTTCTGAGAGATTGCTTTCTAATGTGTGACTTCATCACACAGAGTTCCACCCTTCCCTTCTTGGAACAGTTTGCTAACACTGTTGTCGTGGATTCTGCAAAGTGATATTTGGGAGCCCATAGGGACCCATGGTGTAAAAGGAAATATCCTCACAAAAGAACTAGAGAGAAGCTTTCTGAGAGATTGCTTTCTGAAGTGTGACTTCATCACACAGAGTTCCACCCTTCCCTTCTTGGAAGAGTTTGCTAACACTGTTGTCGTGGATTCTGCAAAGTGATATTTCGGAGCTCATTGAGGGCTATGGTGAAAAAGGAAATATCCTCAGATTAAAACTGGAAAGAAGCCTTCTGAGAAACTGCTTTGCCATGTATCATTGCACCTCACACAGTTACCCATTTGTCGACAGTGATTAGTTTGATAACACAGTTTTCTGGAAATCTGCAATTAGATACTTCATAGCGCAATGAAGCTTATGGTGACAAAGGAAATATTCTTAAATGAAAACTAGAAAGAAGCTTTCTGAGAAACTTCTTGGTGATGTGTGAATTCATCTCACAGAGTTACACTTATGTTTCGTGGAACAGTCCTTTAACCCTCTTTGAGGAACCTGAGAAGGGCTTCTTTGGATTGCATTGAGGCCTACGCTGATAAAGGAAATTTCATCAGTTCAAAACGTGAAAGAAGCTGTCTGAGAAACTTCTTTCTGACCAATGAGTTCATCTCACAGACTTACAAATTTGACCTCAGGAAGCAGTTTGCTAACACTCTTTTTGTGGAAACTACAAAGTGATATTTCGGAGCCAATAGGGGCCCATGGTGAAAAAGGAAGTATCGTCACATAAAAAATAGAGAGAAGCTTTCTGAGAGATTGCTTTCCAATGTGTGACTTCATCACACAGAGCTCCACCCATCCCTTCTTGGAACAGTTTGCTAACACTGTTGGCGTGGATTCTGCAAAGTAATATTTGGGAACCCATAGTGGCCTATGGTGAAAAAGGAAGTATCCTCATATAATACCTAGAGAGAAGCTTTCTGAGAGATTGCTTTCCGATATGTGAATACATCACACAGAGTTCCACCCTACCCTTCTTGCAACAGTTTGCTAACAGTGTTTTCATGGATTCTGCAAATTGATATTTGGGAGCCCACAGGGGCCCAGAGTGAAAAAGGAAGTATCCTCACAGAAAAACTAGAGAGAAGCTTTCTGATAGATTGCTATCTGATATGTGACTTCATCACACAGAGTTCCACCCTTCCCTTCTTGGAACAGTTTGCTAACACTGTTGTCGTGGAGTCTGCAAAGTGTTATTTGGGAGCCCATAGGGGCCCATGGTGAAAAAGAAGTATCATCACATAAGAAATAGAGAGAAGCTTTCTGAGAGATTGCTTTCCGATATATGACTTCATAACACTGAGTTCCACCCTTCCCTTCTTGGAACAGTTTGCTAACACTGTTGTTGTGGATTCTGCAAAGTGATATTTGGGAGCTCATTGAGGGCTGTGATGAAAAAGGAAATATCCTCAGATTAAAACTGGAAAGAAGCCTTCTGAGAAACTGCATTGCCATGTGTGAATGCAACTCACTGAGTTACACATTTCTCTTCAGTGATCAGTTTGTTAAAACAGTTTTCTGGAAATCTGCAATTAGATACTTCATAGCGCAATGAAGCTTATGGTGACAAAGGAAATATCCTCAGATGAAAACTAGAGAGAAGCTTTCTTAGAAACTTCTTGGTGATGTGTGAATTCATCTCATAGAGTTTCACTTATGTTTCGTGGAGCAGTGCATTAACACTATCTTTGAGGAACCTGAGAAGGGCTTCTTTGGATCGCATTGAGGCCTACGCTGATGAAGGAAATTTCATCAGCTCAAAACGTGAAAAAAGCTTTCTGAGAAACTTCTTTCTGACCAATCAGTTTATCTCACAGACTTACAGCTTAGACCTCAGGAAGTAGGTTGCTAAACTCTTTTCGTGGAAACTGCAAAGTGTTATTTGGGAGCCTATAGGGGCCCATGGTGAAAAAGGAAATATTCTCACATAATAACTAGAGAGAAGCTTTCTGAGAGATTGCTTTCTGATGTGTGACCTCATCACCCAGAGTTCCACCCTTCCCTTCTTGGAACAGTTTGCTAACATTGTTGGTGTGGATTCTGCAAAGTGATATTTGGGAGCCCATAGGCGCCCATGGTCAAAAAACAAGTAACCTCACATAAGAACTAGAGAGAAGCTTTCTGAGAGATTGTTTTCCGATATGTGTCTTCATCACACAGAGTTCCACCCTTCCCCTGTTGGAACAGTTTGCTAACACTGTTGTCGTGGATTCTGTAAAGTGATATTTGGGAGCTCATTGAGGGCTATGGTGAAAATGGAAATATCCTCAGATTAAACTGGAAAGAAGCCTTCTGAGAAACTGCATTGCCATGTGTGCATGCAACTCCCAGAATGCACGTTTCTCTTCAGTGATCAGTTTGTTAGCACAGTTTTCTGGAATTCAGCAATTGGATACTTCATGGCGCAATGAAGCTTACGGTGACAAAGGAAATGTCCTCAGAAGAAAACTAGAAAGAAGCTTTCTTAGAAACTTCTTGGTGATGTATGAATTCGTCTCACAGAGTTTCACTTATGTTTCATGGAGCAGTCCATTAACACTGTCTTGAGGAACCTGAGAAGGGCTTCCTTGCATCGCTTTGAGGCCTACGCTGATAAAGGAAATTGCATCCGTTCAAAACGTGAAAGAAGCTTTCTGAGAAACTTCTTTCTGATCTGTGAGTTCATCTCCCAGACTTATAACTTAGACTTCAGAAAACAGTTTGCTAACACTCTTTTCGTGGAATCTGGAAAGTGATATTTGGGAGCCCATAGGGGTCCATGGTGAAAAAGGAAATATCCTCAAATAATAACTAGAGAGAATCTTTCTGAGAGATTGCTTTCTGAAGTGTGACTTCATCACACAGAGTTCCACCGTTCTCCTCTTGAAAAGGTTTGCTCACACTATTGTCCTGGATTCTGCAAATTGATATTTGGGAGCCGATAGGGGCCCAGGGTGAAAAAGGAAGTTTCCTCACATAAAAACTAGAGAGAAGCTTTCTGAGAGATTGCTTTCTGATATGTGACTTCATCAAACAGAGTTCCCCCATTCCCTTTGTGGAACAGTTTGCTAACTCTGTTTTCGTGGATTCTGCAAAGTGATATTTCGGAGCTCATTGAGGGCTATGGTGATAAAGAATATATCCTCAGATTAAAAGTTGAAAGAAGCATTCTGAGAAACTGCATTGCCATGTGTGAATGCAACTCACAGAGTTACACGTTTCTCTTCAGTGATCAGTTTGTTAGCACAGTTTTCTGGAATTCTGCAATTGGATACTTCATGGCACAATGAAGCTTACGGTGACAAAGGAAATGTCCTCAGAAGAAAACTAGAAAGAAGCTTTCTTAGAAACTTCTTGGTGATGTATGAATTCGTCTCACAGAGTTTCACTTATGTTTCGTGGAGCAGTCCATTAACACTGTCTTGAGGAACCTGAGAAGGGCTTCTTTGGATCGCATTGAGGCCTACGCTGATAAAGGAAATTTCATCAGTTCAAAACGTGAAAGAAGCTTTCTGAGAAACTTCTTTCTGATCAGTGAGTTCATCTCACAGACTTACAACTTAGACCTCAGGAAGAAGTTTGCTAACACTCTTTTCGTGGAAACTGTAAAGTGATATTTGGGAGCCCATAGGGGCCCATGATGAAAAAGGAAATATCCTCACATAATAACTAGAGAGAAGCTTTCTGAGAGATTGCTTTCTAATGTGTGACTTCATCACACAGAGTTCCACCCTTCCCTTCTTGGAACAGTTTGCTAACACTGTTGTCGTGGATTCTGCAAAGTGATATTTGGGAGCCCATAGGGACCCATGGTGTAAAAGGAAATATCCTCACAAAAGAACTAGAGAGAAGCTTTCTGAGAGATTGCTTTCTGAAGTGTGACTTCATCACACAGAGTTCCACCCTTCCCTTCTTGGAAGAGTTTGCTAACACTGTTGTCGTGGATTCTGCAAAGTGATATTTCGGAGCTCATTGAGGGCTATGGTGAAAAAGGAAATATCCTCAGATTAAAACTGGAAAGAAGCCTTCTGAGAAACTGCTTTGCCATGTATCATTGCACCTCACACAGTTACCCATTTGTCGACAGTGATTAGTTTGATAACACAGTTTTCTGGAAATCTGCAATTAGATACTTCATAGCGCAATGAAGCTTATGGTGACAAAGGAAATATTCTTAAATGAAAACTAGAAAGAAGCTTTCTGAGAAACTTCTTGGTGATGTGTGAATTCATCTCACAGAGTTACACTTATGTTTCGTGGAACAGTCCTTTAACCCTCTTTGAGGAACCTGAGAAGGGCTTCTTTGGATTGCATTGAGGCCTACGCTGATAAAGGAAATTTCATCAGTTCAAAACGTGAAAGAAGCTGTCTGAGAAACTTCTTTCTGACCAATGAGTTCATCTCACAGACTTACAAATTTGACCTCAGGAAGCAGTTTGCTAACACTCTTTTTGTGGAAACTACAAAGTGATATTTCGGAGCCAATAGGGGCCCATGGTGAAAAAGGAAGTATCGTCACATAAAAAATAGAGAGAAGCTTTCTGAGAGATTGCTTTCCAATGTGTGACTTCATCACACAGAGCTCCACCCATCCCTTCTTGGAACAGTTTGCTAACACTGTTGGCGTGGATTCTGCAAAGTAATATTTGGGAACCCATAGTGGCCTATGGTGAAAAAGGAAGTATCCTCATATAATACCTAGAGAGAAGCTTTCTGAGAGATTGCTTTCCGATATGTGAATACATCACACAGAGTTCCACCCTACCCTTCTTGCAACAGTTTGCTAACAGTGTTTTCATGGATTCTGCAAATTGATATTTGGGAGCCCACAGGGGCCCAGAGTGAAAAAGGAAGTATCCTCACAGAAAAACTAGAGAGAAGCTTTCTGATAGATTGCTATCTGATATGTGACTTCATCACACAGAGTTCCACCCTTCCCTTCTTGGAACAGTTTGCTAACACTGTTGTCGTGGAGTCTGCAAAGTGTTATTTGGGAGCCCATAGGGGCCCATGGTGAAAAAGAAGTATCATCACATAAGAAATAGAGAGAAGCTTTCTGAGAGATTGCTTTCCGATATATGACTTCATAACACTGAGTTCCACCCTTCCCTTCTTGGAACAGTTTGCTAACACTGTTGTTGTGGATTCTGCAAAGTGATATTTGGGAGCTCATTGAGGGCTGTGATGAAAAAGGAAATATCCTCAGATTAAAACTGGAAAGAAGCCTTCTGAGAAACTGCATTGCCATGTGTGAATGCAACTCACTGAGTTACACGTTTCTCTTCAGTGATCAGTTTGTTAAAACAGTTTTCTGGAAATCTGCAATTAGATACTTCATAGCGCAATGAAGCTTATGGTGACAAAGGAAATATCCTCAGATGAAAACTAGAGAGAAGCTTTCTTAGAAACTTCTTGGTGATGTGTGAATTCATCTCATAGAGTTTCACTTATGTTTCGTGGAGCAGTGCATTAACACTATCTTTGAGGAACCTGAGAAGGGCTTCTTTGGATCGCATTGAGGCCTACGCTGATGAAGGAAATTTCATCAGCTCAAAACGTGAAAAAAGCTTTCTGAGAAACTTCTTTCTGACCAATCAGTTTATCTCACAGACTTACAGCTTAGACCTCAGGAAGTAGGTTGCTAAACTCTTTTCGTGGAAACTGCAAAGTGTTATTTGGGAGCCTATAGGGGCCCATGGTGAAAAAGGAAATATTCTCACATAATAACTAGAGAGAAGCTTTCTGAGAGATTGCTTTCTGATGTGTGACCTCATCACCCAGAGTTCCACCCTTCCCTTCTTGGAACAGTTTGCTAACATTGTTGGTGTGGATTCTGCAAAGTGATATTTGGGAGCCCATAGGCGCCCATGGTCAAAAAACAAGTAACCTCACATAAGAACTAGAGAGAAGCTTTCTGAGAGATTGTTTTCCGATATGTGTCTTCATCACACAGAGTTCCACCCTTCCCCTGTTGGAACAGTTTGCTAACACTGTTGTCGTGGATTCTGTAAAGTGATATTTGGGAGCTCATTGAGGGCTATGGTGAAAATGGAAATATCCTCAGATTAAACTGGAAAGAAGCCTTCTGAGAAACTGCATTGCCATGTGTGCATGCAACTCCCAGAATGCACGTTTCTCTTCAGTGATCAGTTTGTTAGCACAGTTTTCTGGAATTCAGCAATTGGATACTTCATGGCGCAATGAAGCTTACGGTGACAAAGGAAATGTCCTCAGAAGAAAACTAGAAAGAAGCTTTCTTAGAAACTTCTTGGTGATGTATGAATTCGTCTCACAGAGTTTCACTTATGTTTCATGGAGCAGTCCATTAACACTGTCTTGAGGAACCTGAGAAGGGCTTCCTTATATCGCTTTGAGGCCTACGCTGATAAAGGAAATTGCATCCGTTCAAAACGTGAAAGAAGCTTTCTGAGAAACTTCTTTCTGATCTGTGAGTTCATCTCCCAGACTTATAACTTAGACTTCAGAAAACAGTTTGCTAACACTCTTTTCGTGGAATCTGGAAAGTGATATTTGGGAGCCCATAGGGGTCCATGGTGAAAAAGGAAATATCCTCAAATAATAACTAGAGAGAATCTTTCTGAGAGATTGCTTTCTGAAGTGTGACTTCATCACACAGAGTTCCACCGTTCTCCTCTTGAAAAGGTTTGCTCACACTATTGTCCTGGATTCTGCAAATTGATATTTGGGAGCCGATAGGGGCCCAGGGTGAAAAAGGAAGTTTCCTCACATAAAAACTAGAGAGAAGCTTTCTGAGAGATTGCTTTCTGATATGTGACTTCATCAAACAGAGTTCCCCCATTCCCTTTGTGGAACAGTTTGCTAACTCTGTTTTCGTGGATTCTGCAAAGTGATATTTCGGAGCTCATTGAGGGCTATGGTGATAAAGAATATATCCTCAGATTAAAAGTTGAAAGAAGCATTCTGAGAAACTGCATTGCCATGTGTGAATGCAACTCACAGAGTTACACGTTTCTCTTCAGTGATCAGTTTGTTAGCACAGTTTTCTGGAATTCTGCAATTGGATACTTCATGGCACAATGAAGCTTACGGTGACAAAGGAAATGTCCTCAGAAGAAAACTAGAAAGAAGCTTTCTTAGAAACTTCTTGGTGATGTATGAATTCGTCTCACAGAGTTTCACTTATGTTTCGTGGAGCAGTCCATTAACACTGTCTTGAGGAACCTGAGAAGGGCTTCTTTAGATCGCATTGAGGCCTACGCTGATAAAGGAAATTTCATCAGTTCAAAACGTGAAAGAAGCTTTCTGAGAAACTCCTTTCTGATCAGTGAGTTCATCTCACAAACTTACAGCTTAGACCTCATTAAGCAGTTTGGTCACACCTTTTTCATGGAAACTACAAAGTGATATTTGTAAGCTCATAGGGACCATGGTGAAAAAGGAAATATCCTCAAATAATAACTAAAGAGAATCTTTCTGAGAGATTGCTTTCTGAAGTGTGACTTCATCACACAGAGTTCCACCCTTCTCCTCTTGAAAAGGTTTGCTCACACTATTGTCCTGGATTCTGCAAATTGATATTTGGGAGCCGATAGGGGCCCAGGGTGAAAAAGGAAGTTTCCTCACATAAAAACTAGAGAGAAGCTTTCTGAGAGATTGCTTTCTGATATGTGACTTCATCAAACAGAGTTCCCCCCTTCCCTTTGTGGAACAGTTTGCTAACTCTGTTTTCGTGGATTCTGCAAAGTGATATTTCGGAGCTCATTGAGGGCTATGGTGATAAAGAATATATCCTCAGATTAAAAGTTGAAAGAAGCATTCTGAGAAACTGCATTGCCATGTGTGAATGCAACTCACAGAGTTACACGTTTCTCTTCAGTGATCAGTTTGTTAACACAGTTTTCTGGAAATTTGCAATTAGATACCTCATAGCGCAATGAAGCTTACGGTGACATAGGAAATATCCTCAGATGAAATCCAGAAAGAAGCTTTCTGAGAAACTTCTTGGTGACGTGTGAATTCATCTCACAGAGTTACACTTATGTTTGGTGGAGCAGTCCATTAACACTGTCTTTGAGGAACCTGCAAAGGGCTTCCTTGGATCGCTATGAGGCCTACGCTGATAAAGGAAATTTCATAAGTTCAAAACGTGAAAGGATCTTTCTGAGAAACTTCTTTCTGATCAGTGAGTTCATCTCACAGACTTACACCTTAGAGCTCAGGAATCAGTTTGCTAACACTCTTTCGTGGGAACTGCAAAGTGATATTTGGGAGCCTATAGGGGCCCAGGGTGAAAAAGGAAATATCCTCACATAATAACTAGAGAGAAGCTTTCTGAGAGATTGCTTTCTGATGTGGGACTTCATCACACAGAGTTCCACTCTTTCCTTCTTGGAACAGTTTGCTAACACTGTTGTCGTGGATTCTGCAAAGTGATATTTGGGAGCTCATTGAGGGCTATGGTGAAAAAGGAAATATCCTCAGATTAAAACTGGAAAGAAGCCTTCTGAGAAACTGCATTGCCATGTGTGAATGCAACTCACAGAGTTACACGTTTCCCTTCAGTGATCAGTTTGTTAACACAGTTTTCTGGAAATCTGCAATTAGATAATTCATAGCGCAATGAAGCTTACGGTGACAAAGGAAATATCCTCAGATGAAAACTAGAAAGAAGCTGTCTTGGAAACTTCTTGGTGATATGTGAATTCATCTCACAGAGTTACACTTATGTTTCATGGAGCAGTCCATTAACACTGCCTTTGAGGAAGCTGAGAAGGGGTTCTTGGATGGCATTGAGGCCTACGCTGATAAAGGAAATTTCATCCGTTCAAAACGTGAAAGAAGCTTTCTGAGAAACTTCTTTCTGATCAGTGAGTTCATCTCCCAGACTTACAACTTAGACCTCAGGAAGCAGTTTGCTACCACTCTTTTCATGGAAACTGCAAAGTGATATTTGGGAGCCCATAGGGGCGCATGGTGAAAAAGGAAATATCCTCACATAATAACTAGAGAGAAGCTTTCTGAGAGATTGCTTTCTGATGTGTGACTTCATCACACAGAGTTCCACCCTTCAATTCTTGGAAGAGTTTGCTAACACTGTTGTCGTGGATTCTGCAAAGTGATATTTGGGAGCCCTTAGGGGCCCATGGTGGAAAAGGAAGTATCCTCCCATAAAAACTAGAGAGAAGATTTCTTAGAGATTACTTTCTGATATGTGACTTCATCACACAGAATTCCACCCTTACCTTGTTGGAACAGTTTTCTACCACTGTTGTCGTGGATTCTGCAATGCGATATTTGGGAGCCCATAGGGGCACATGGTGAAAAACGAGTATCCTCACCTAAAAACTAGAGAGAATCTTTCTGAGAGATTACTTTCGGATATGAACTTCACCACACAGAGTTCCACCCTTCCCTTCTTGGAACAGTTTGCTAAAACTATTTTCGTGGATTCTGCAAAGTGATATTTGGGAGCTCATTGAGGGCTATGGTGAAAAAGGAAATATCCTCAGATTAAAACTGGAAAGAAGCCTTCTTAGAAACTGCATTGCCATGTGTCAATGCAACTCTCAGAGTTACACGTTTTTCTTCAGTGATCAGTTTGTTAACACAGTTTTCTGGAAATCTGCAATGAGATACTTCATAGCCCAAGGAGGCTTATGGTGACAATGGAAATATCCTCAGATGAAACCTAGAATGAAGCTTTCTTAGAAACTTCCTGGTGATGTGTGAATTCATCTCAGAGTGTTACACTTATACTTCGTGGAGCAGTCCATTAACTTTGTCTTTGAGGAACCTAAGAAGGGCTTCTTTGGATCGCATTGAGGCCTAAGCTGATAAAGGAAATTTCATCAGTTGAAAACGGGAAAGAAGCTTTCTGAGAAACTTCTTTCTCTTCAGTGAGTTCATCTCACAGACTTACAACATAGACCTCAGGAAGCAGTTTGCTAACACTCTTTTTGCGAAAAATGCAAAGTGATATTTGGGAGCCCATAGGGGCCCATGGTGAAAAAGGAAGTATCCTCACATAAATACCAGAGAGAAGCTTTCTGAGAGATTGCTGTCCGACATGTGACTTCATCAGTCAGAGGTCCAACCTTCCCTTCTTGGTACAGTTTGCTGCCACTGTTGTCGTGGATTATGCAAAGTGATATTTGGGAGCTCATTGAGGGCTATGGTGAAAAAGGAAATATCCTCAGACTGAAACTGGAAAGAAGCCTTCTGAGAAACTGCATTGCCGTGTGTGAATGCAACTCACAGAGTTACACGTTTCTCTTCAGTGATCAGTTTGTTAACACAGTTTTCTGGAAATCTGCAGTTAGATCCTTCATAGTGCAATGAAGCTGACGGTGACAAAGGAAATATCCTCAGATGAAAACTAGAAAGAAGCTTTCTCAGAAACTTCTTGGTGATGTGTGAATTCATGTCACAGAGTAACACTTATGTTTCCTGGAGCAGTCCATTAACACTGTCTTTGAGGAACCTGAGAAGGGCTTCTTGGATCGCATTGAGGCCTAAGCTGATAAAGGAAATTTCATCAGTTCAAAACATGAAAGAAGGTTTCTGAGAAACTTCTTTCTCATCAGTGAGTTTGTCTCACAGATTTACAACCTAGACCTCAGGAAGCAGTTTGCTAACACTCTTTTCGTGGAAACGGCAAAGTGATATTTGGTAGCCCATAGGGGCACAGGGTGAAAAAGGAAGTATCCTCACATAAATACTAGAGAGAAGCTTTCTGAGATATTGCTTTCTGATGTGTGACTTCATCACACAGAGTTCCAGTTTCCCTTCTTGGAACAGTTTGGTAACAATGTTGTCGTGGATTCTGCAAAGGGATATTTGGGAGCCCATAGGGGCCCATGGTGAAAAAGGAAGTATCCTCACATAATAACTAGAGAGAAGCTTTCCGACAGATTGCTTTACGATATGTGACTTCATCACACAGAGTTCCACCTTTCCCTTCTTGGAACAGTTTGCTAACACTGTTGTCGTGGGTTCTGCAAAGTGATATTTGGGAGCTCATTGAGGGCTATGGTGAAAAAGGAAATATCCTCAGATTAAAACTGGAAAAAAGCCTTCTGTGAAACTACATTGCCATGTGTGAATGCAACTCACAGAGTTGCACGTTTCTCTTCAGTGATCAGTTTGTTAACACAGTTCTGGAAGTCTGCAATTAGATACTTCACAGTGCAATGAAGCTTACGGTGACAAAGGAAATATCCTCAGATGAAAACAAGAAAAAAGCCTTCTTAGAAACTTCTTGGTGATGTGTGAATTCATCTCACAGAGTTACACTTATGTTTCGTGGAGCAGTCCATTCACACTGTCTTTGAGGAACCTGAGAAGGGCTTCTTTGGATCGCATTGAGGCCTACGCTGATAAAGGAAATTTCATCAGTTCAAAACGTAAAAGAAGCTTTCTGAGAAACTTCTTTCTGATCAATGAGTTCATCTCACAGACTTACAACTTGGACCCCAGGAAGCAGTTTGCTAACACTCTTTTCGTGGAAACTGCAAAGTGATATTTGGGAGCCCATAGGGGCCCATGGTGAAAAAGGAAATATCCTCACATAATAAGTAGAGAGAAGCTTTGTGAGAGATTGCTTTCTAATGTGTGACTTCATCACACAGAGTTCCACCCTTCCTTCTTGGAACAGTTTGCTAACACTGTTGTCGTGGATTCTGCAAAGTGATATTTGGGAGCCCATAGGGGCCCATGGTGAAAAAGGAAGTATCCTCACATAAGAACTAGAGAGAAGCTTTCTGAGAGATTGCTTTCTGATATGTGACTTCATCACATAGAGTTCCACCCTTGTCTTCTTGGAACAGTTTGCTAAAACAGTTGTCGTGGATTCTGTAAAGTGATATTTGGGAACTCATTGAGGGCTACGGTGTAAAAGGAAATATCATCAGATTAAAACTGGAAAGAAGCCTTCAGAGAAACTGCATTGCTATGTGTGAATGCAACTCACAGAGTTACACGTTTCTCTTCACTGATCAGTTTGTTAACACAGTATTCTAGAAACCTGCAATTAGATACTTCACAGCGCAATGAAGCTTACGGTGACAAAGGAAATATCCTTAGATGAAAACTTGGAAGAAGCTCTCTTAGAAACTTCTTAGTGATGTGTGAATTCATCTCAATGAGTTGCACTTATGTTTCGTGGAGCAGTCCATTAACACTGTCTTTGAGGAACCTGAGAAGGACTTCTTCGGATCGCATTGAGGCCTATACTGATAAAGGAAATTTCATTAGTTCAAAACGTGACAGAAGCTTTCTGAGAAACTTCTTTCTGATCAGTGAGTTCATCTCACAGACTTATAACTTAGACGTCAGGTAGCAGTTTGCTAACACTGTTGTCGTGGAAACTGCAAAGTGATATTTGTTAGCCCCTAGGGGCCTGTGGTGAATAAGGAAATATCCTCACATAATAACTAGGGAGAAGCTTTCTGAGAGATTGCTTTCTGATGTGTGACTTCATCACAAAGAGTTCCAAACTTGACTTCTTGGAACAGTTTGCTATCACTGTTGTCGTGGATTCTGCAAAGTGATATTTGGGAACCCATAGGGGCCCATGGTGAAAAAGGAAGTATCCTCACATAATAACTAGAGAGAAGCTTTCTGAGAGATTGCTGTCCGACTGTGACTTCATCACTCAGAGGTCCAAACTTCCCTTCTTGGTACAGTTTGCTGCCACTGTTGTCGTGGATTCTGCAAAGTGATATTTGGGAGCTCATTGAGGGCTATGATGAAAAAGGAAATATCCTCAGACTGAAACTGGAAAGAAGCCTTCTGAGAAACTGCATTGCCATGTGTGAATGCAACTCCCAGAGTTACACGTTTCTCTTCAGTGATCAGTTTGTTAACACAGTTTTCTGGAAATCTGCAATTAGATACTTCATAGCACAATGAAGCGTACGGAGACAAAGGAAATATCCTCAGATGTAAACTAGAAAGAAGCTTTCTGAGAAACTTCTTGGTGATGTGTGAATTCATCTCACAGACTTATAGTTATGTTTCGTGGAACAGTGAATTAACACTCTCTTTGAGGAACATGAGAAGGGCTTCTTTGGATCGCATTGAGGCCTATGCTGATAAAGGAAATTTCATCATTTCAAAACGTGAAAGAAGCTTTCTGAGAAACTTCTCTCTGATCAGTGAGTTCATCTTACAGACTTACAACTTAGACCTCAGGAAGCAGTTTGCTAACACTCTTTTCGTGGAAAGTTCAAAGGGATATTTGGTAGCCCATGGGGGCCCTAAGTGAAAAAGGAAATATACTCACATAATTACTAGAGAGAAGCTTTCTGAGAGATTGCTTTCTGATTTGTGACTTCATCACACAGAGTTTCACCCTTCCCTTCTTGGAAGAGTTTGCTAACACTGTTGTCCTGGATTCTGCAAAGTGTTATTTGGGAGCTCATTGAGGGCTGTGGTGAAAAAGGAAATATCCTCAGATTGAAACTGGAAAGAAGCCTTCTGAGAAACTGCATTGCCGTGTGTGAATGCAACTCACAGAGTTACACGTTTCTCTTCAGTGATCAGTTTGTTAACACAGTTTCCTGGAAATCTGCAGTTAGATCCTTCATAGTGCAATGAAGCTGACGGTGACAAAGGAAATATCCTCAGATGAAAACTAGAAAGAAGCTTTCTCAGAAACTTCTTGGTGATGTGTGAATTCATGTCACAGAAATACACTTATGTTTCCTGGAGCAGTCCATTAACACTGTCTTTGAGGAACCTGAGAAGGGCTTCTTGGATCGCATTGAGGCCTAAGCTGATAAAGGAAATTTCATCAGTTCAAAACGTGAAAGAAGGTTTCTGAGAAACTTCTTTCTCATCAGTGAGTTTGTCTCACAGAATTACAACATAGACTTCAGGAAGCAGTTTGCTAACACTCTTTTCGTGGAAACTGCAAAGTGATATTTGGGAGCCCATAGGGGCCCATGGTGAAAAAGGAAATATCCTCACATAAATACTAGAGAGAAGCTTTCTGAGAGATTGCTTTCTGATGTGTGACTTCATCACACAGATTTCCAACCTTCCCTTCTTGGAACAGTTGGCTAACACTATTGTCGTGGATTCTGCAAAGTAATAATTGGGAGCCCATAGGGGCCCATGGTGAAAAAGGATAAGTGATCAGTGAATATCCTCACATAAGAACTAGAGAGAAGCTTTCTGAGAGATTGCTTTCTGATGTGTGACTTCATCACACAGAGTTCCACCCTTCAATTCTTGGAAGAGTTTGCTAACACTGTTGTCGTGGATTCTGCAAAGTGATATTTCGTAGTCCATAGTGGTCCATGGTGAAAAAAGAAGTATCCTCACATAAGAACTAGAGAGAAGCGTTCTGAGAGATTGCTTCCTGATACGTGACTTCGTCACACAGAGTTCCACCCTCCCCTTCTTGGAACAGTTTGCTAACACTGTTGTCGGGGATTCTGCAGAGGTATATTTGGGAGGTCATTGAGGGCTATGGTGAAAAAGGAAATACCCTCAGATTAAAAATGGAAAGACGACTTCTGAGAAACTGCATTGCCATGTGTGAATGCAACTCACAGAGTTACACGTTTCTCTTCACTGATCAGTTTGTTAACACAGTTTTCTGGAAATCTGCAATGAGATACTTCATAGCGCAATGAAGCTTACGGTGACCAAGGAAATATCCTCAGATGAAAACGAGAAAGAATCTTTCTGAGAAACTTCTTGGTGATGTGTGAATGCATCTCACAGAGTTACACTATGTATCTTGGAGCAGTCCATTAACAATGTCTTTGAGGAACCTGAGAAGGGCTTCTTTGGATCGCATTGAGACCTACGCTGATAAAGGAAATTTGATCAGTTCAAAACGTGAAAGAAGCTTTCTGAGAAACTCCTTTCTGGTCAGTGAGTTCATGTCACAGACTTACACCCTGGACCTCAGGAAGCAGTTTGCTAACACTCTTTTTGTGGAAACTGCAAAGTGATATTTGGGAGCCCATAGGGGCCCGTGGTGAAAACGGAAATATCCTCACATAAGACCTAGAGAGAAACTTTCTGAGAGATTGCTTTCTGATGTGTGATTTCATCACACAGAGTTCCACACTTACCTTCTTGGAACAGTTTGCTAACACAGTTGGCGTGGATTCTGCAAGGTGATACTTAGGAGCTCATAGGGGCCCATGGTGAAAAAGGAAGTATCCTCACAAAAACAATAGATAGAAGATTTCTGAGAGACTGCTTTCTGATGTGTGACTTCATCACACAGATTTCCACCCTTCCCTTCTTGGAACAGTTTGCTAACACTGTTGTCGTGTATTCTGCAAACTTATATTACGGAGCCCTTAGGGGCGCATTGTGAAAAAAGATGTATCCTCACATAAGAACCTGAGTGACGCTTTCTGAGAGATTGCTTTCGTATAGGTGACTTCAACACACAGAGTTCCACGATATCCTTCTTGGAACAGTTTGCTAACACTGTTGTCGTGTATTCTGCAAAGTGATATTTGGAGCCCATGGGGCCCATGGTGAAAAAGGAAGTATCCTCACATAAAAACTAGAGAGAAACTTTCTGAGAGATTGCTTTCTGATGTGTGACTTCATCACACAGAGTTACACCCTTCCCATCTTGGAACAGTTTGCTAACACTGTTGTCGTGGATTCTGCAAAGTGATATTTGGGAGCCCATGGGGCCCATGCTGAAAAAGGAAGTATCCTCACATAGAAACTATGGAGAAGCTTTCTGAGAGATTGCTCTATGATATGTGACTTCATCACCCAGAGTTCCACCCTTCCCTGGTTGGAACAGGTTGCTAACACTGTTGTCGTGGATTCTGCCGAGTGATATTTGGATGCTCCTTGAGGGCTATGGTGAAAAAGGAAATATCCTCAGATTAAAACTGGAAAGAAGCCTTCTGAGAAACTGCATTGCATTGTGTGAATGCAACTCACAGAGTTACACGTTTCTCTTCAGTGATCAGTTTGTTAACACAGTTTTCTGGAAATCTGCAATAAGATACTTCATAGCGCAATGAAGGTTACGGTGACAAAGGAAATATCCTCAGATGAAAACTAGAAAGAAGCTTTCTTAGAAAGTTCTTGGTTATGTGGGAATTCATCTCAAAGAGTTACACTTATGTTTCGAGGAGCAGTCAATTAGCACTGTCTTTGAGGAACCTGAGAAGGGCTTCTTTGTATCGCATTGAGGCCTTCGCTGATAAAGGAAATTTCCTCAGTTCAAAACGTGAAAGAAGCTTTCTGAGAAACTTCTTTCTGATCAGTGAGTTCATCTCACAGACTTACAACTTAGAATTCAAGAAGCAGTTTGCTAACACTGTTTTCGTGGAAATTGCAAAGTGATATTTGGGAGCCGTTAGGGGCCCTTGGTGAAAAAGGAAATCTCCTCACAGAAAAACTAGAGAGAAGCTTTCGGATAGATTGCTTTCGGATTGTGACTTCATGACACAGAGTTCCACCCTTCCGTTTTTGAACGGTTTGCTAACACTGTTTTTTTTTTTTATTATACTTTAAGTTCTAGGGTACATGTGCATAACGTGCAGGTTTCTTACATATGTATAATTATGCCATGTTGGTGTGCTGCACACATCAACTCGTCAGCACCCATCAATACATCATTTATATCATGTATAACTCCCCAGTGCAATCCCTCCCTCCTCCCCCCTCCCCATAATAGGCCCCAGTGTGTGATATTCCCCTTCCCGAGTCCAAGTGATCTCATTGTTCAGTTCCCACCTATGAGTGAGAACATGCGGTGTTTGGTTTTCTGTTCTTGTGATAGTTTGCTAAGAATGATGGTTTCCAGCTGCATCCATGTCCCTACAAAGGACGCAAACTCATCCTTTTTGATGGCTGCATAGTATTCCATGGTGTATATGTGCCACATTTTCTTAATCCAGTCTGTCACAGATGGACATTTGGGTTGATTCCAAGTCTTTGCTATTGTGAATAGTGCCGCAATAAACATACGTGTGCATGTGTCTTTGTAGTAGAATAATTTATAATCCTTTGGGTATATACCCAGTAGTGGGATTGCTGGGTCATATGGTACATCTAGTTCTAGATCCTTGAGGAATTGCCATACTGTTTTCCATAATGGTTGAACTAGTTTACAATCCCACCAACAGTGTAAAAGTGTTCCTATTTCTCCACATCCTCTCCAACAACTGTTGTTTCCTGACTTCTTAATGATTGCCATTCTAACAGGTGTGAGATGGTATCTCATTGTGGTTTTGATTTGCATTTCTCTGACGGTGAGTGATGATGAGCATTTTTTCATGTGTCTGTTGGCTGTATGAATGTCTTCTTTTGAGAAATGTCTGTTCATATCCTTTGCCCAATTTTTGATGGGGTTGTTTGTTTTTTTCTTGTATATTTGTTTGAGTTCTTTGTAGATTCTGGATATTAGCCCTCTGTCAGATGAGGAGGTTGCAAAAATGTTCTCCCATTCTGTAGGTTGCCTGTTCACTCTGATGGTAGTTTCTTTTGCTGTGCAAAAGCTCTTTAGTTTAATTAGATCCCATTTGTCAATTTTGGCCTTTGCTGCCGTTGCTTTTGGTGTTTTAGACATTAAGTCCTTGCCCATGCCTATGTCCTGAACGGTACTACCTAGATTTTCTTCTAGGGTTTTTATGGTATTAGGTCTAACATTTAAGTCTCTAATCCATCTTGAATTAATCTTCGTATAAGGGGTAAGGAAAGGATCCAGTTTCAGCTTTCTACTTATGGCTAGCCAATTTTCCCAGCACCATTTATTAAATAGGGAATCCTTTCCCCATTTCTTGTTTCTCTCAGGTTTGTCAAAGATCAGATGGTTGTAGATGTGTGGTATTATTTCTGAGGACTCTGTTCTGTTCCATTGGTCTATATCTCTGTTTTGGTACCAGTACCATGCTGTTTTGGTTACTGTAGCCTTGTAGTGTAGTTTGAAGTCAGGTAGCGTGACGCCTCCAGCTTTGTCCTTTTGACTTAGGATTGTCTTGGCAATGCGGGCTCTTTTTTGGTTCCATATGAACTTTAAAGCAGTTTTTTCCAATTCTGTGAAGAAACTCATTGGTAGCTTGATGGGGATGGCATTGAATCTATAAATAACCTTGGGGAGTAAGGCCATTTTCACGATATTGATTCTTCCTATCCATGAGCATGGTAGGTTCTTCCATTTGTTTGTGTCCTCTTTGATTTCACTGAGCAGTGGTTTGTAGTTCTCCTTGAAGAGGTCCTTGACATCCCTTGTAAGCTGGATTCCTAGGTATTTGATTCTCTTTGAAGCAATTGTGAATGGAAGTTCATTCCTGATTTGGCTCTCTGTTTGTCTGTTACTGGTGTATAAGACTGCTTGTGATTTTTGCACATTAATTTTGTATCCTGAGACTTTGCTGAAGTTGCTTATCAGCTTAAGGAGATTTTGGGCTGAGACGATGGGGTTTTCTAAATATACAATCATGTCATCTGCAAACAGGGACAATTTGACTTCTTCTTTTCCTAACTGGATACCCTTGATTTCTTTCTCTTGCCTGATTGCCCTAGCCAGAACTTCCAAGACTATGTTGAATAGGAGTGGTGAGAGAGGGCATCCCTGTCTTGTCCCAGTTTTCAAAGGGAATTTTTCCAGTTTTTGCCCATTCAGAATGATATTAGCTGTGGGTTTGTCATAAATAGCTCTTATTATTTTGAGGTACGTTCCATCAATACCGAATTTATTGAGCGTTTTTAGCATGAAGGGCTGTTGAATTTTGTCAAAAGCCTTTTCTGCATCTATTGAGATAATCATGTGGTTCTTGTCTTTGGTTCTGTTTATATGCTGGATTACGTTTATTGGTTTGCGAATGTTGAACCAGCCTTGCATCCCAGGGATGAAGCCCACTTGATCATGGTGGATAAGCTTTCTGATGTACTGCTGAATCCGGTTTGCCAGTATTTTATTGAGAAGTTTTGCATCGATGTTCATCAGGGATATTGGTCTAAAATTCTCTTTTTTTGTTGTGTCTCTGCCAGGCTTTGGTATCAGGATGATGTTGGCCTCATAAAATGAGTTAGGGAGGATTCCCTCTTTTTCTATTGCTTGGAATAGTTTCAGAAGGAATGGTACCAGCTCCTCCTTGTACCTCTGGTAGAATTCAGCTGTGAATCCATCTGGTCCTGGACTTTTTTTGGTGGGTAGGCTATTAATTGTTGCCTCAATTTCATAGCCTGCTATTGGTCTATTCAGGGATTCCACTTCTTCCTGGTTTAGTCTTGGGAGAGTGTAAGTGTCCAGGAAATTATCCATTTCTTCTAGATTTTCTAGTTGATTTGTGTAAAGGCGTTTATAGTATTCTCTGATGGTTGTTTGTGTTTCTGTGGGGTCGGTGGTGATATACCCTTTGTCATTTTTTATTGCGTCTATTTGATTCCAATCTCTTTTCTTCTTTATTAGTCTTGCTAGAGGTCTGTCAATTTTGTTGATCTTTTCAAAAAACCAACTCCTGGATTCATTGATTTTTTGGAGGGTTTTTTGTGTCTCTATCTCCTTCAGTTCGGCTCTGATCTTAGTTATTTCTTGCCTTCTGCTAGTTTTTGAATGTGTTTGCTCTTGCCTCTCTAGTTCTTTTAATTGTGATGTTAGAGTGTCAATTTTAGATCTTTCCTGCTTTCTCTTGTGGGCATTTAGTGCTATAAATTTCCCTCTACACACTGCTTTAAATGTGTCCCAGAGATTCTGGTATGTTGTATCTTTGTTCTCATTGGTTTCAAAGAACATCGTTATTTCTGCTTTCATTTCGTTATGTACCCAGTAGTCATTCAGGAGCAGGTTGTTCAGTTTCCATGTAGTTGAGCGGTTTTGATTGAGTTTCTTAGTCCTGAGTTCTAGTTTGATTGCACTGTGGTCTGAGAGACAGTTTGTTATAATTTCTGTTCTTTTACATTTGCTGAGGCGTGCTTTACTTCCAATTATGTGGTCGATTTTGGAATAAGTGCGATGTGGTGCTGAGAAGAATGTATATTCTGTTGATTTGGGGTGGAGAGTTCTATAGATGTCTATTAGGTCCGCTTGGTGCAGAGATGAGTTCAATTCCTGGATATCCTTGTTAACTTTCTATCTCGTTGATCTGTCTAATGTTGACAGTGGAGTGTTGAAGTCTCCCATTATTATTGTATGGGAGTCTAAGTCTCTTTGTAAGTCTCTAAGGACTTGCTTTATGAATCTGGGTGCTCCTGTATTGGGTGCATATATATTTAGGAGAGTTAGCTCTTCCTGTTGAATTGATCCCTTTACCATTATGTAATGGCCTTCTTTGTCTCTTTTGATCTTTGATGGTTTAAAGTCTGTTTTATCAGAGACAAGGATTGCAACCCCTGCTTTTTCTTGTTCTCCATTTGCTTGGTAGATCTTCCTCCATCCCTTTATTTTGAGCCTATGTATGTCTCTGCATGTGAGATGGGTCTCCTGAATACAGCAGACTGATGGGTCTTGACTCTTTATCCAGTTTGCCAGTCTGTGTCTTTTAATTGGAGTTTTAGTCCATTAACATTTAAGGTTAATATTGTTATGTGTGAACTTGATCCTGCCATTATGATATTAACTGGTTATTTTGCTCGTTAGTTGATGCTGTTTCTTCCTAGCCTCGATGGTCTTTACATTTTGGCATGTTTTTGCAATGGCTGGTACCGGTTGTACCTTTCCATGTTTAGGGCTTCCTTCAGGGTTTCTTGTAAGGCAGACCTGGTGGTGACAAAATCTCTAAGCATTTGCTTATCTGTAAAGGATTTTATTTCTCCTTCACTGATGAAACTTAGTTTGGGTGGATATGCAATTCTGGGTTGAAAATTCTTTTCTGTAAAAACGTTGAATATTGGCCCACACTCTCTTCTGGCTTGCAGAGTTTCTGCCGAGAGATCTGTTGTTAGTCTGATGGGCTTCTCTTTTTGGGTAACCCGACCTTTCTCTCTGGCTGCCCTTAAGATTTTTTCCTTCATTTCAACTTTGGTGAATCTGGCAATTATGTGTCTTGGAGTTGCTCTTCTGGAGGAGTATCTTTGTGGCGTTCTCTGTATTTCCTGAATTTGAATGTTGACTTGCCCTACTAGGTTAGGGAAGTTCTCCTGGATGATATCCTGAAGAGTGTTTTCCAACTTGGTTCCATTTTCCTCCTCACTTTCAGGCACCCCAATCAGACGTAGATTTGGTCTTTTTACGTAATCCCATACTTCTTGCAGGCTTTGTTCATTTCTTTTTCTTCTTTTTTCTTTTGGTTTCTCTTCTCGCTTCATTTCATTCATTTGATCCTCAATCGCTGATACTCTTTCTTGCAGTTGATCGAGTCGGTTACTGAAGCTTGTGCATTTGTCACGTATTTCTCGTGTCATGGTTTTCATCTCTGTCATTTCGTTTATGATCTTCTCTGCATTAATTAGTCCAGCTGTCAATTCTTCCACTCTTTTTTCAAGATTTTTAGTTTCTTTGCGCTGGGTACGTAATTCCTCCTTTAGCTCTGAGAAGTTTGATGGACTGAAGCCTTCCTCTCTCATCTCGTCAAAGTCATTCTCTGACCAGCTTTGATCCATTGCTGGCGATGGGCTGCGCTCCTTTGCAGGGGGAGATGCGCTCTTATTTTTTGAATTTCCAGCTCTTCTGCCCTGCTACTTCCCCATATTTGTGGTTTTATCTGTCTCTGGTCTTTGATGATGGTGACGTAATGATGGGGTTTTGGTATAGGTGTCCTTCCTGTTTGATAGTTTTGCTTCTAACAGTCAGAAGGACTGTCTGTTGGTCTGTTGGAGATTGCTTGAGGTCCACTCCAGACCCTGTTTGCCTGGGTATCAGCAGCAGAGGTTGTCAAAGATAGAATATTGCTGAACAGCGAGTGTACCTGTCTGATTCTTCCTTTGGAAGTTTCCTCTCAGGGGTGTACTCCACCCTGTGAGGTGTGAGGTGTCAGACTGCCCCTAGTGGCTGATGTCTCCCAGCTAGGCTACTTAGGGGTCAGGGACCCACCTGAGCAGGCAGTCTGTCCGTTCTCAGATCTCAACCTCCGCGTTGGGAGATCCACGGCTCTCCCCAAAGCTGTCAGACAGAGTCGTTCGCGTCTGCACCGACCCCCGCTGCTTCCCCTGTTGGTCTTCAGCTGTGCGCTGTCCATAGAGGTGGAGACTACAGAGACAGGCAGGCTTCCTTGAGCTGCTGTGAGCTCCACCCAGTTCGAGCTTCCCAGCGGCTTTGTTTACCTACTTAAGCCTCAGCAATGGCGGGCGCCCCTCCCGCAGCCTCGCTGCTGCCTTGCGGATAGATCACCGCAGACTGCTGTGTTAGCAGTGAGGGAGGTTCCGTGGGCGTGGGACCCTCCCGGCCAGGTGTGGGATATATTCTCCTGGTGTGCCTGTATGCTTACAGCGCAGTATTGGGGTGGGAGTTACCCAATTTTCCAGGTGTTGTGTGTCTCAGTTCCCCTGGCTAGGAAAACGGATTCATTTCCCCCTTGGCTTCCAGGTGAGGCGATGCCTCGCCCTGCTTCAGCTCACGCTGGTCAGGCTGCAGCAGCTGACCAGCACCGATTTTCCGGCACTCCCTAGTGAGATGACCGCAGTACCTCAGTTGAAAATGCAGAAATCACCGGTCTTCTGTGTCGCTCACGCTGGGAGTTAGAGAATGGAGCTGTTCCTATTCAGCCATCTTGGTCCGCCCCAAGAATTTTCTGAGAAAGGTTCTTTCTAGTTTTCATCTGAGGATATTTCCTTTGTCACCATAAGCTTCATTGTGCAATGAATTATCTAATTGCAGATTTCCAGAAACTGTGTTAACAAACTGATCAGTGAAGAGAAACGTGTAACTCTGTGAGTTTCATTCACACATGGGAATGCAGTTTCCCAGAAGGCTTCTTTCCACTTTTAATCTGAGGATATTTCCTTTTTCACCATAGCCCTCAATGAGCTCCCAAATATCCCTTTGCAGAATCCACGACAACAGTGTTAGAAAACTGTTCCAAGAAGGGAAGGGTGGAACTCTGTGTGATGAAGTCACACATCAGAAAGCAATCTCTCAGAATGCTTCTCTCTAGTATTTATGTGAGCATACTTCCTTTTTCACCCTGGGCCCCTAAGGGCTCCCAAATGTCACTTTGCAGAATCCACGACAACAGTGTTAGCAAACTGTTCCAAAAAGGGAAAGGTGGATCTCTGTGTGATGATGTCACATATCCGAAAGCAATCACTCAGAAAGCTTCTCACTAGGTATTATGTGAGGATACTTCCTTTTCCAACATGGGCCCCATGGGCTCCCAAATATCACTTTGCAGAATCCACGACAATAGTGTGAGCAAACTCTTCCAAGAAACGAAGGGTGGACTCTGTGTGATGATGTCACACATCAGAAAGCAATCTCTCAGAAAGCTTCTCTCTAGTTATTATGTGAGGATATTTCCTTTTTCACCATGGGCCCCTATAGGTTCCCAAATATCACTTTGAAGTTTATAAGAAAGAGTGTTAGCAAACTGCTTCCTGAGGTCTAAGTTCCAAATCTGTGAGATGAACTCACTGATCAGAAAGAAGTTTCTCAGAAAGCTACTTTCACGTTTTGAACTGATGAAATTTCCTTTATCAGTGTAGGCCTCAATGGGATCCAAAGAAGAGCTTCTCAGTTTCCTCAAAGTCAGTGTTAATGGACTGCTCCACGAAACAAAAGTGTAACTCTGTGAGATGAATTCACACATCACCAAGAAGTTTCTAAGAAAGCTAATTTTTAGTTTTCATCTGAGGATATTTCCTTTGTCACCGTAAGCTTCATTGCGCTATGAAGTATCTAATTGCAGATTTCCAGAAAACTGTGTTAACAAACTGATCACTGAAGAGAAGCGTGTAACTCTGTGAGTTGCATTCACACATGGGAATGCAGTTTCTCAGAAAGCTTCTCTCTAGTTATTATGTGAGGATATTTCCTTTTCACCATAGCCCTCAATGAGCTCCCAAATATCACTTTGCAGAATCCACGACAACAGTGTTAGCAATCTGTTCCCAGAAGGGAAGGTTGGAACTCTGTGTGATGAAGTCACACATCAGAAAGCAATCTCTCAGAAAGCTTCTCTCTAGTTATTATGTGAGGATACTTCCTTTTTCACCATGGGCCCCTATGGTTTCCCAAATATCACTTTGCAGAATCCACGACAAGAGTGTTAGTTAACTGTTCCATGTAGGGAAGGGTGGAACTCTGTGTGATGAAGTCAAACATCAGAAACCAATCTCTCAGAAAGCTTTTCCCTAGTTATTATGTTAGGATATTTCCTTTTTCATCATGGGGCCCTATGAGTTCCAAATATCACTTTTCAGTTTCCAAGAGAAGAGTGTTAGCAAACTGCTTCCTGAGGTCTATGTTGTAAGTCTATGAGATGAAGTCACCGATCAGAAAGAAGTTTCTCAGAAAGCTTCTTTCACGTTTTGAACTGATGAAATTTCCTTTATCAGTGTAGTCCTCAATGCGATCCAAAGAACCCCGTCCCAAGTTCCTCAAAGACAGTGTTAATGGACTGTTCCACGAAACATAAGTGTAACTCTGTGAGATGAATTCACACATCACAAAAAGTTTTTAGAAAGCTTCTTTCCATTTTTCATCTGAGGATATTTCCTTTTTCACCGTAAGCTTCATTATGCTATGAAGTATCTAATTGCAGATTTCCAGAAAACTGTGTTAACACACCGATCACTGAAGAGAAAGTGAAACTCTGTGAGTTGCATTCACACATGGCAATGCAGTTTCTCAGAAGGCTTCCTTCCAGGTTTAATATGAAGATATTTCCTTTATCACCATAGCCCTCAAAGAGATCCGAATTATCACTTTGCAGAATCCATGACAACAGTGTTAGCAAACTGTTCCAAGAAGGAAAGGGTGGAAGTCTGTGTGATGAAGTCACATTGCGAATGTAATATCTCAGAAAGTTTCTCTCTAGTTCTTATGTGAGGATACTTCTTTTTTCACCATGGGCCCCTATGGGCTCCCAAATATCACTTTGTAGAATCCACGACAACAGTGTTAGCAAACTGTTCCAAGAAGAGAAGGGTGGAACTCTGTGTGATGAAGTCACACATCAGAAAGCAATCTCTCAGAAAGCTTCTCTCTAGTTTTTATGTGAGGATATCTCCTTTTTCACCATGGGTCCCTACGGACTCCCAAATATCACTTTGCATTTTCCACGAAAAGTGTGTTAGCAACTGCTTCCTGAGGTCTAAACTGTAAGTCTGTAAGATGAACTCACTGATCAGAAAGAAGTTTCTCAGAAACTTTCTTTCACGTTTTGAACTGATGTAATTTCCTTTATCAGCATAGGCCTCAATGCGATCCAAAGAAGCCCTTCTCAGTTTCCTGAAAGACAGTGTTAATGGACTTCTCCACGAAATATAAGTGTAACTCTGTGATATGAATTCACACATCTCCAGGAAGTTTCTCAGAAATCTTCTTTCTAATTTTCATCTGAGGATATTTCCTTTGTCAATGCAAGGTTCATTTTGCTACGAAGTATCTCATTGCAGATTTCCAGAAAACTGTGTTAACAAAGTGATCACTGAAGAGAAACGTGTAACTCTGTGCGTTGCATTCACACATGGCAATGCAGTTTCTCAGAAGGCTTCTTTCCAGTTTTAATCTGAGAATATTTCCTTTTTCACCATAGCCCTCAATGAGCTCCCAAATACCACTTTGCAGAATGCACGACAATAGTGTTCGCAAACTATTCCACGAAGGGAAGGGTGGGACTCTGTGTGATGAAGTCACATATCCGAAAGCAATCTCTCAGAAAGCTTCTCTCTAGTTTTTATGTGAGGATACTTCCTTTTTCACCATGGGCCGCTATGGGCTCCCAATTATCACTTTGCAGAATCCATGACAACAGTCTTAGCAAACTGTTCCAAGAAGGGAAGTGTGGAGCTCTGTGTGATGAATTCACACATCAGAAAGCAATCTCTCAGAACGCTTCTCTCAAGTTATTATGTCAGGATATTTCCTTTTTCACCATGGGCCCTTGTGGGCTCCCAAATATCACTTTGCAGTTTCCACGAAAAGAGTGTTAGCAAACTGCATCATGAGGTCTAAGGTGTAAGTCTTTGAGATGAACTCACTGATCAGAAAGAAGATTCTCAGAAAGCTTCTTTCACGTTTTGAACTGATGAAATTTCCTTTATTAGCGTAGGCTTCAATGCGATCCAAAGAACCTCTTCTAGGGTTCCTCAAAGACTGTGTTAATGGACGGCTCCATAAAACATAAGTGTAACTCAGTGAGATGAATTCACACATCACCAAGAAGTTTCTAAGAAAGCTTCTTTTTAGTTTTCATCTGAGGATATTTCCTTGTCACCGTAAGTTTCATTGCGCTATGAAGTATGTAATTGCAGATTTCCAGAAAACTGTGCTAACAAACTGATCACTGAAGATAAACCTCTCACTGTCTGAGTTGCATTCACACATGGTAATGCAGTTTCTCAGAAGGCTTCTTTCCAGTTTCAATCTGAGAATATTTCGTTTTTCACCATAGCCCCCAATGAGCTCCCAAATATCACTTTGTAGAATCCACGACAACAGTGATAGCAAACTGTTCCAAGAAGGGAAGGGTGGAACTCTGCATGATGAAGTCACATAACAGTAAGGAATCTGTCAGAAAGCTTCTCTCTAGTTTTTATGTGAGGATACTTGCATTTTCACCATGGGCCGAAAAGGGCTCCCAAATATCACTTTGCAGAATCCACAACAACAGTGTCAGCAAACTCTTCCAAGAAGGGAAGGGTGGAATTCTGTGTGCTGAAGTCACACATCAGAAAGCAATCCCTCAGAAAGCTTCTCTCTAGTTATTATCTGAGGTTATTTCCTTTTTCACCATGGGCAACTGTGGGCTCCCAAATATCACTCTGCAGTTTCCACGAAAAGAGTGTTAGCAAACTGCTTCCTGCTGTCTAATTTGTAAGTCGGTGAGATGAACTCACTGATCAGAAAGAAGTTTCTCAGAAAGCTTCTTTCCCGTTTTGAATTGATGAAATTTCCTTTATCAGTGTAGGCCTCAAAGCGATCCAAAGAAACCCCTCTCAGATTCCTCAAAGACTGTGTTATTGGACTGCTCCACGAAACATAAGTGTAAGTCTGTGAGATGAAAACACACATCACCAGGAAGTTTCTAAGAAAGCTTCTTTCTAGTTTTCGTCTGAGGATATTTCCTTTGTCACAGTAAGCTTCATTGTGCTATGAAGTATCTAATTGCAAATTTCCAGAAAACTGTGTTAACACACTGTTCACTGAAGGGAAACGTGTAACTCTGTGAGTTGCATTCACACATGGCAATGCCGTTTCTCAGAAGGCTTCTTTCCAGTTTTAATCTGAGGATATTTCCTTTTTCACCAATGCCGTCAATGAGCTCCCAAATATCACTTTGCAGAATCCACGACAACAGTGTTAGCAACTGATCCAAGAAGGGAAGGGTGGAACTCTGTGTGATGAACTCACACATCAGAAAGCAATCTCTCACAAAGCTTCTCTCTAGTTTTTATGTGAGGATACTTCCTTTTTCACCATGCGCCCCTATGGTCTCCCAAATATCACTTTGCAGTTTCCCTGAAAAAGTGTTAGCAAACTGTTTCCTGAGGACTAAGTTGTAAGTCTGGGAGATGAAGTCACTGATCAGAAAGAAGTTTCTCAGAAAGCTTCTTTCATGTTTTGAACTGATGAAATTTCCTTTATCAGCGTAGGCGTTATTGCGATTCAAAGGACCCCTTCTCAGGATCCTCAACACAGTGTTAATGGACTGCTCCACAAAACGTAAGTGTAACTCTGTGAGATGAATTCACACATCAACAAGAAGTTTCTAAGAAAGCTTCTTTCTAGTTTTCATCTGAGGATATTTCGTTTTCTCACCGTAAGTTTCATTGCGCTATGAAGTATCTTATTGCAGATGTCCAGAAAACTGTGTTAACAAACTGATCACTGAAGAAAAACGTGTAAATCTGTGAGTTGCATTCACACATGGCAATGCAGTTTCTCAGCAGGCTTCTTTCCAGTTTTAATCTGAGGATATTTCCTATTTCACCAAAGCCCTCAAAGAGCTCCCAAATATCACCTTGCAGAATCCACAACAACAGTGTTATCAAACTGTTCCATGAAGGGAAGGGGGGAACTCAGTGTGATGAAGCCACACATCGGAAAGCAAACTCTCAGAAAGCTTCTCTCTAGTTTTAATGTGAGCATACTTCCTTTTTCACCATGGGACCCTATGGGCTCCCAAATATTACTTTGCAGTTTCCACGAAAAGAGTGTTAGCAAAGTGCTTCCTGAGGTCTGAGTTGTAATCTGTGAGATGACCTCACTGATCAGAAAGAAGTTTCTCAGAAAGCTTCTTTCATGTTTTGAACTGATGAAATTTCCTTTATCAGCGTAGGCATTATTGCGATTCAAAGGACCCCTTCTCAGGATCCTCAACACAGTGTTAATGGACTGCTCCAGAAAACGTAAGTGTAACTCTGTGAGATGAATTCACACATCAACAAGACGTTTCTAAGAAAGCTTCTTTCTAGTTTTCATCTGAGGATATTTCCTTTGTCACCGAAAGCTTCATTGCGCTATGAAGTATCTCATTACAGATTTCCAGAAAACTGTGTTAACACACCGATCACTGAAGAGAAAAGTGTAACTCTGTGAGTTGCATTCACACATGGCAATGCAGTTTCTCAGAAGGCTTCTTTCCAGTTTTAATCTGAGGATATTTCCTTTTTCGCCATAGCTCTCAATGAGCTCCAAATTATCACTTTGCAGAATCCACGACAACAGTGTTAGCAAACTGTACCAAGAAAGGAAGCGTGGAACTCTGTGTGATGAAGTCACATATCCGACAGCAATCTCTCAGAAAGCTTCTCTCTAGTTATTATGTGAGGATGCTTCCTTTTTCACCATGGGCCCCTTTGGGCTCCCAAATATCACTGTGCAGAATCCACGACAACAGTGTTAGCAAACTGTTCCAAGAAGGGAAGGGTGGAACTCTGTGTGATGAAGTCAAATATCCGGAAGCAATCTCTCCGAAAGCTTCTCTCTTGTTAGTATGTGAGGATATTTCCTTTTTCACCATGGGCCCGTATGGGCTCCCAAATATCACTTTGCAATTTCCACGAAAAGAGTGTTCCAAACTGCTTCCTGAGGTCTAATGTGAAAGTGTGTGAGATAAACTCACTGATCAGAAAGAAGTTTCTTAGAAAGTTTCTATAACGTTTGGAACTGATGAAATTTCCTTTTTCAGCGTAGACCTCAATGCGATCCAAATGATCCCTTCTCAGTTTTCTCAAAGACAGTGTTAATGGACTGCTCCACGAAACATTAGTGTAACTCTGTGAGATGAATTCACACATCACCAAGAAGTTTCTACGAAAGCTTCTTTCTAGTTTTCATCTGAGGATATTTCCTTTGTCACCGTAAGCTTCATTGGGCTATGAAGTATCTCATTGCAGATTTCCAGAAAACTGTGTTGACAAACTGATCACTGAAGAGAAACGTGTAACTCTGTGAGTTGCATTCACACATGGTAATCCAGTTTCTCAGAAGGCTTCTTTCCAGTTTTAATCTGTGGATATTTCCTTTTTCACCATTGCCCTCAATGACCTCCCAAATATCACTTTGCATAATCCACGACAACAGTGTTAGCAAACTGTTCCAAGAAGGGAAGGGTGGAAATCTGTGTGATGAAGTCACACATCCGAAAGCAATCTCTCAGAAAACTTCTATCTAGTGTTTTTGTGAGGATACTTCCTTTTTCACCATGGGCCCCTATTGGCTCCCAAGTATCACCTTGCAGAATCCACGCCAACTGTGTTAGCAAACTGCTCCAAGAAGGGAAGTGTGGAACTCTGTGTGAAGAAATCACACATCAGAAAGCAATCTCTCAGAAAGCTTCTCTCTAGTTACTATGTGAGGATATTTCCTTTTTCACCATGGGCCCTATGGGCTCCCAAATATCACTTCGCAGTTTCACAAAAAGAGTGTTAGCAAACTGCTTCCTGAGGTCTAAGTTGTAAGTCTGTGAGATGAACTCACTGATCAGAAAGAAGTTTCTCAGAAAGCGTCTTTCACGTTTTGAACTGATGAAATTTACTTTATCAGCGCATGCCTCAAGGCGATCCAAAGAAGCCCTTCTCAGGTTCCTCAAAGACATAGTTAATGTACTGCTCCATGAAACATAAGTGTAACTCTGTGAGATGAATTCACACATCACCAAGAAGTTTCTAAGAAAGCTTCTTTCTGGTTTTCATCTGAGGATATTTCCTTGGTCCCCGAAAGCTTCATTGTGCTATGAATATCTAATTGCAGATTTCCAGAAAACTGTGTTAACAAACTGATCACTGAAGAGAAACGTGTAACTCTGTGAGTTGCATTCACACATGGCAATGCACTTTCTCAGAAGGCTTCTTTCCACTTTTAATCTGAGGATATTTCCTTTTTCACCACAGCCGTCAATGAGCTCCCAAATATCACTTCGCAGAATCCAAGACAACAGTGTTAGCAAACTGTTCCAAGAAGGGAAGGGTGGAACTCTGTGTGATGAAGTCACATATCCTAAAGCAATCTCTCAGAAAGCTTCTCTCTAGTTATTATGTGAGGATACTTCCATTTCCACCATGGGCCCCCATGGGCTCCCAAATATCACTTTTCAGAATTAAACCACAACTGTGTTAGCAAACTGTTCCAAGAAAGGTAAGGTGGAACTCTGTGTGATGAAGTCGCACATCAGAGAGCAATCTCTCAGAAAGCTTCTCTCTAGTTATTATGTGAGGATACTTCCTCTTAGAACATGGGCCCCTATGGGCTCCCAAATATCACTTTGCAGAATCCACGACAACACTGTTAGCAAACTGTTCCAAGAAGGGAAAGGTGGAACTCTGTGTGATGAAGTCACACATCAGAAAGCAATCTCTCAGAAAGCTTCTCTCTAGTTATTATGTGAGGATATTGCCTTTTTCACCATGGGCTCCCTGTGGGCTCGCAAATATCACTTTGCAGTATCCACGAAAAGAGAGTTAGCAAACTGATTCCTGAGATCTAAGTTGTAAATCTGTGAGATGAACTCACTGATCACAAAGAAATTTCTCAGAAAGCTTCTTTCACGTTTTGAACGGATGAAACTTACTTTGTCAGCATAGGCCTCAATGCGATCCAAAGATGCCCTTCTCAGGCTCCTCAAGGACAGTGTTAATGGACTGCTCACGAAACATAAGTGTAACTCTGTGAGACGAATTCACACATCACCAAGAAGTTTCTCAGAAACCTTCTTTCTAGTTATCATGTGAGGATATTTCCTTTGTCTCCGTAAGCTTCATTGCGCTATGAATTATCTAACTGCAGATTTCCAGAAAACTGTGTGAACAAACTGATCACTAAAGAGAAACGTGTAACTCTGTGAGTTGCATTCACACATGGCAATGCAGTTTCTCAGAAGGCTTCTTTCCAGTTTTAATCTGAGGATATTTCCTTTTTCGCCATAGCTCTCAATGAGCTCCAAATTATCACTTTGCAGAATCCACGACAACAGTGTTAGCAAACTGTACCAAGAAAGGAAGCGTGGAACTCTGTGTGATGAAGTCACATATCCGACAGCAATCTCTCAGAAAGCTTCTCTCTAGTTATTATGTGAGGATGCTTCCTTTTTCACCATGGGCCCCTTTGGGCTCCCAAATATCACTGTGCAGAATCCACGACAACAGTGTTAGCAAACTGTTCCAAGAAGGGAAGGGTGGAACTCTGTGTGATGAAGTCAAATATCCGGAAGCAATCTCTCCGAAAGCTTCTCTCTTGTTAGTATGTGAGGATATTTCCTTTTTCACCATGGGCCCGTATGGGCTCCCAAATATCACTTTGCAATTTCCACGAAAAGAGTGTTCCAAACTGCTTCCTGAGGTCTAATGTGAAAGTGTGTGAGATAAACTCACTGATCAGAAAGAAGTTTCTTAGAAAGTTTCTATAACGTTTGGAACTGATGAAATTTCCTTTTTCAGCGTAGACCTCAATGCGATCCAAATGATCCCTTCTCAGTTTTCTCAAAGACAGTGTTAATGGACTGCTCCACGAAACATTAGTGTAACTCTGTGAGATGAATTCACACATCACCAAGAAGTTTCTACGAAAGCTTCTTTCTAGTTTTCATCTGAGGATATTTCCTTTGTCACCGTAAGCTTCATTGGGCTATGAAGTATCTCATTGCAGATTTCCAGAAAACTGTGTTGACAAACTGATCACTGAAGAGAAACGTGTAACTCTGTGAGTTGCATTCACACATGGTAATCCAGTTTCTCAGAAGGCTTCTTTCCAGTTTTAATCTGTGGATATTTCCTTTTTCACCATTGCCCTCAATGACCTCCCAAATATCACTTTGCATAATCCACGACAACAGTGTTAGCAAACTGTTCCAAGAAGGGAAGGGTGGAAATCTGTGTGATGAAGTCACACATCCGAAAGCAATCTCTCAGAAAACTTCTATCTAGTGTTTTTGTGAGGATACTTCCTTTTTCACCATGGGCCCCTATTGGCTCCCAAGTATCACCTTGCAGAATCCACGCCAACTGTGTTAGCAAACTGCTCCAAGAAGGGAAGTGTGGAACTCTGTGTGAAGAAATCACACATCAGAAAGCAATCTCTCAGAAAGCTTCTCTCTAGTTACTATGTGAGGATATTTCCTTTTTCACCATGGGCCCTATGGGCTCCCAATATCACTTCGCAGTTTCACAAAAAGAGTGTTAGCAAACTGCTTCCTGAGGTCTAAGTTGTAAGTCTGTGAGATGAACTCACTGATCAGAAAGAAGTTTCTCAGAAAGCGTCTTTCACGTTTTGAACTGATGAAATTTACTTTATCAGCGCATGCCTCAAGGCGATCCAAAGAAGCCCTTCTCAGGTTCCTCAAAGACATAGTTAATGTACTGCTCCATGAAACATAAGTGTAACTCTGTGAGATGAATTCACACATCACCAAGAAGTTTCTAAGAAAGCTTCTTTCTGGTTTTCATCTGAGGATATTTCCTTGGTCCCCGAAAGCTTCATTGTGCTATGAATATCTAATTGCAGATTTCCAGAAAACTGTGTTAACAAACTGATCACTGAAGAGAAACGTGTAACTCTGTGAGTTGCATTCACACATGGCAATGCACTTTCTCAGAAGGCTTCTTTCCACTTTTAATCTGAGGATATTTCCTTTTTCACCACAGCCGTCAATGAGCTCCCAAATATCACTTCGCAGAATCCAAGACAACAGTGTTAGCAAACTGTTCCAAGAAGGGAAGGGTGGAACTCTGTGTGATGAAGTCACATATCCTAAAGCAATCTCTCAGAAAGCTTCTCTCTAGTTATTATGTGAGGATACTTCCATTTCCACCATGGGCCCCCATGGGCTCCCAAATATCACTTTTCAGAATTAAACCACAACTGTGTTAGCAACTGTTCCAAGAAAGGTAAGGTGGAACTCTGTGTGATGAAGTCGCACATCAGAGAGCAATCTCTCAGAAAGCTTCTCTCTAGTTATTATGTGAGGATACTTCCTCTTAGAACATGGGCCCCTATGGGCTCCCAAATATCACTTTGCAGAATCCACGACAACACTGTTAGCAAACTGTTCCAAGAAGGGAAAGGTGGAACTCTGTGTGATGAAGTCACACATCAGAAAGCAATCTCTCAGAAAGCTTCTCTCTAGTTATTATGTGAGGATATTGCCTTTTTCACCATGGGCTCCTGTGGGCTCGCAAATATCACTTTGCAGTATCCACGAAAAGAGAGTTAGCAAACTGATTCCTGAGATCTAAGTTGTAAATCTGTGAGATGAACTCACTGATCACAAAGAAATTTCTCAGAAAGCTTCTTTCACGTTTTGAACGGATGAAACTTACTTTGTCAGCATAGGCCTCAATGCGATCCAAAGATGCCCTTCTCAGGCTCCTCAAGGACAGTGTTAATGGACTGCTCACGAAACATAAGTGTAACTCTGTGAGACGAATTCACACATCACCAAGAAGTTTCTCAGAAACCTTCTTTCTAGTTATCATGTGAGGATATTTCCTTTGTCTCCGTAAGCTTCATTGCGCTATGAATTATCTAACTGCAGATTTCCAGAAAACTGTGTGAACAAACTGATCACTAAAGAGAAACGTGTAACTCTGTGAGTTGCATTCACACATGGCAATGCAGTTTCTCAGAAGGCTTCTTTCCAGTTTTAATCTGAGGATATTTCCTTTTTCACCATAGCCCTCAATGAGCTCCCAAATATCACTTTGCAGAATCCACGACAACAGTGTTAGCAAACTGTTCCAAGAAGGGAAGGGTGGAGCTCTTTGTGATGAAGTCACATATCAGCAAGCAATCTCTTAGAAAGCTTCTCTCTAGTTCCTATGTGAGGATACTTCTTTTTTCACCCTTCGGGCCCTACGGGCTCCCAAATATCACGTTGCAGTATCCACAACAGTGGTAGCATTCTGTTCCAAGAAGGGAGGGTGGAACTCTGTGTGATAAGTCACACATAAGTAATCAATCTCAGAAAGCTTCTCTCTAGTTATTATGTGAGGATATTTCCTTTTTCACCATGGGCCGCTATGGGCTCCCAAATATCACTTTGCAAAATCCACGCCAAATGGTGTTAGCAAACTGTTCCAAGAAGGGAAGGGTTGAACTCGGTGGGATGAAGTCACACATCAGAAAGCAATCTCTCAGAAAGCTTTTCTCTAGTTCTTATGTGACGATACTTCCATTTTCACCATGGTCCCCTATTGGCTCCCAAATGTCACTTTGCAGAATCCACGACAACAGTGTTAGCAAACTGTCCTAGGAAGGGAAGTTTGGAACTCTGTGTGATGAAGTCACACATCAGAAAGCAATCTCTCAGAAAGCTTCTCTCTAGTTTTTATGTGAGGATACTTCCTTTTTCACCAGGGGCCCTATGGGCTCCCAAATATCACTTTGCAGAATCCACGACAACAGTGTTGGCAATCTGTTCCAAGAAGGGAAGGGTGGAACTCTGTGTGATGAAGTCACACATCAGAAAGCAATCTCTCAGAAAGCTTCTCTCTAGTTATTATGTGAGGATATTTCCTTTTCCACCATGGGCCCCTATGGGCTCCCAAATATCATTTTGCAGTTTCCAGGAAAAGAGTGTTAGCAAACTACTTCCTGAGGTCTAAGTTGTAAGTCTGTGAGATGAACTCACTGATCAGAAAGAAGTTTCGCAGAAAGCTTCTTTCACGTTTTGAACTGATGAAATTTCCTTTATCAGCGTAGGCCTCAATGCGATACAAAGAACCCCTTCTCAGGTTCCTCAAAGACAGTGTTAATGGACTGCTCCACGAAACATAAGTGTAGCTTTGTGAGATGAATTCACGTATCACCAAGAAGTTTCTAAGAAAGCTTCTTTCTAGTTTTCATCTGAGGATATTTCCTTTATCACCGTAAGCTTCATTGCGCTATGAAGTATCTAATTGAAGATTTCCAGAAAGCTGTGTTAACAAACTGATCACTGAAGAGAAACGTGTAACTCTGTGAGTTGCATTCACACATGGCAATGTAGTTTCTCAAAGGCTTCTTTCCAGTTTTAATCTGAGGATATTTCTTTTTTCACCATAGCCCTCAATGAGCTCCCAAATATCAATTTGCAGAATCCACGACAACAGTGTTAGCAAACTGTTCCCAGAAGGGAAGCGTGGAACTCTGTGTGATGAAGTCGCATATCAGAAAGCAATCTCTCAGAAAGCTTCTCTCTAATTCTTATATGAGGATACTTCATTTTTCACCATAGGCCCATATAGGCTTCCATATATCACTCTGCAGAATCCACGACAACAGTGTTAGCAAACTGTTCCCAGAAGCGAAGTGTGGAAATCTGTGTGATGAAGTCACACATCAGAAAGCAATCTCTCAGAAAGCTTCACTCTAGTTATTATGTGAGGATATTCTCTTTTTCAGCATGGGAAACTATGAGCTCCCAAATACCACTTTGCAGTTTCCCCGAAAAGAGTGTTAGCAAACTGCTTCCTGAGGTCAAAGTTATAAGTTTCTGAGAGGAACTAACTGATCAGTAAGAAGTTTCTCAGAAATCGTCTTTCACGTTTTGAACTTATGAAATTTCCTTTATCATCATAGGCCTCAATGCGAACCAAAGAAGCCCTTCTCATGTTCCTCAAACAGAGTGTTAACGGACTCATACACGAAACATAAGTGTAACTCTGTGAGATGAATTCACACATCACCAAGAAGTTTCTAAGAAATCTTCTTTCTAGTTTCTTCTGAGTATAATTCCTTTGTCACCAACATCTTCATTGCGGTATGAAGTATCCAATTGCAGATTACCAGAAAACTGTGTTAACAAACTGATCACTGAAGAGAAACGTGTAACTCTGTGGGTTGCATTCACACATGACAATGCAGTTTCTCAGAAGGCTTCTTTCCAGTTTTAATCTGAGGATATTTCCTTTTTCCACTGTAGCCCTCAAAGAGCTCCCAAATATCACTTTGCAGGTTCCACGACAACAGTGTTAGCAAACTGTTCGAAGATGGGAAGGGTGGAACTCTGTGTGATGAAGTCACACATCAGAAAGCAATCTCTCCGAAAGCTTCTCTCTAGTTTTTATGTGAGGATACTTCCTTTTTCACCATGGGCCCCTATGAGCTCCCAAATATCACTTTGCAGAGATCCACGACAACAAGTGTATAGTAAACTATCCCAAGAAGGGAAGGGGGAACTCTGTGTGATGAACTCACACATCAGAAAGCAATCTCTCAGAAAGTTTCCCTCTAGTTTTCATGTGAGGATACTTCCTTTTTCACCATGGGCCCTTATGTGCTCCCAAATATCACTTTGCATTTTCCACGAAACGAGTGTTAGCAAACGGCTTCCTGAGGTCTATGTTGTAAGTCTGTGACATAAAATCACTGATCAGAGAGAAGTTTCTCAGAAAGCTTCTTTCACGATTTGAACTGATGAAATTTCCTTTATCCACGTAGGACTCAATGCGATCCAAAGAAGCCCTTCACAGGTCCCTCAAAGACAGTGTTAATGGACTGCTCCACGAAACGTAAGTGTATCTCTGTGAGATGAATTCACAAGTCACCAAGAAGTTTCTCAGAAAGCTTCTTTCTAGTTTTCATATAAGATATTTCCTTTGTCACCGTAAACATCATTGCGCTATAAAGTATCTAATTGCAGATTTCCAGAAAAATGTGTTAACAAATTGATCACTGAAGAGAAACGTGTAACTCTGTGAGTTGCATTCACACATGGCAATGCAGTTTCTCAGAAGGCTTCTTTCCAGTTTTAATCTGAGGATATTTCCTTTTTCACCATAGCCCTCAGTTAGTTCCCAAATATCAGTTTGCAGAATCCACGACAACAGTGTTAGCAAACTGTTCCAAGAAGGGAGAGTGGAACTCTGTGTGATGAAGTCACATATCAGAAAGTAATCTCTCAGAAAGCTTCTCTCTAGTTCTTATTTGAGAATACTTCTTTTCTCACCATGGGCCCCTATGTGCTCCCAAATATCACTCTGCAGAATCCACGACAACAGTGTTAGCAAACTGTTCCAAGAAGGGAAGGGTGGAACTCTGTGTGATGAAGTCACACATCAGAAAGTAATCTCTCAGAAAGCTTCTCTCTAGATATTATGTGAGGATATTTCCTTTTCCACCATGGGTCTCTATGGGCTCCCAAATATCGCTTTGCAGAATCGAAGACA